>NW_026606766.1:1772500-2135000 GCF_029890125.1 Rhinichthys klamathensis goyatoka | reverse complement strand
TCCGAGTGAGTGTTCGTGAGGTTCTGAGTGAGTGTTCGTGAGGTTCCGAGTGAGTGTTCGTGAGGTTCTGAGTGAGTGTCCGTGAGGTTCCGAGTGAGTGTTCGTGAGGTTCCGAGTGAGTGTTCGTGAGGCTCCGAGAGTGAGTGTTCGTGAGGTTCCGAGTGAGTGTTCGTGAGGTTCCGAGTGAGTGTTCGTGAGGTTCTGAGTGAGAGTTTGTGAGGTTTCGAGTGAGTGGTCAGGAGGTTCTGAGTTTGTGTCCGTGAGGTTCCGAGTGAGTGTTCAGGAGGTTCTGAGTGAGTGTCCGTGAGGTTCCGAGTGAGAGTTTGTGAGGTTTCGAGTGAGTGTTCAGGAGGTTCTGAGTTTGTGTCCGTGAGGTTCCGAGTGAGAGTTTGTGAGGTTTCGAGTGAGTGTTCAGGAGGTTCTGAGTTTGTGTCCGTGAGGTTCCGAGTGAGTGTTCAGGAGGCTCTGAGTGAGTGTTCGTGAGGTTCCGAGTGAGTGTCCGTGAGGTTCCGAGTGAGTGTTCAGGAAGTTTCTGAGTGAGTGTCCGTGAGGTTCCGAGTGAGTGTTCGTGAGGTTCCGAGTGAGTGTTCAGGAGGTTCTGAGTGAGTGTTCGTGAGGTTCCAAGTGAGTGTTCGTGAGGTTCTGAGTGAGTGTTCGTGAGGTTCCCAGTGAGAGTTCGTGAGGTTCTGAGTGTGCTCGTGAGGTTCCGAGTGAGTGTGCTCGTGAGGTTCCGAGTGAGTGTTCGTGAGGTTCCGAGTGAGTGTTCAGGAGGTTCTGAGTGAGTGTCCGTGAGGTTTCGAGTGGGTGTTCGTGAGGTTCCGAGTGAGTGTCCGTGAGGTTCCGAGTGAGAGTTTGTGAGGTTCCGAGTGAGTGTCCGTGAGGTTCCGAGTGAGTGTTCAGGAGGTTCTGAGTGAGTGTCCGTGAGGTTTCGAGTGGGTGTTCGTGAGGTTCCGAGTGAGTGTCCGTGAGGTTCCGAGTGAGAGTTTGTGAGGTTCCAAATGAGTGTCCGTGAGGTTCCGAGTGAGTGTTCAGGAGGTTCTGAGTGAGTGTCCGTGAGGTTTCGAGTGAGTGTTCAGGAGTTTCTGAGTGAGTGTTTGTGAGGTTCCGAGTGAGTGTCCGTGAGGTTCCGAGTGAGAGTTTGTGAGGTTTCGAGTGAGTGGTCAGGAGGTTCTGAGTTTGTGTCCGTGAGGTTCCGAGTGAGTGTTCAGGAGGTTCTGAGTGAGTGTTCGTGAGGTTCCGAGTGAGTGTCCGTGAGGTTCCGAGTGAGTGTTCAGGAAGTTTCTGAGTGAGTGTCCGTGAGGTTCCGAGTGAGTGTTCAGGAGGTTCTGAGTGAGTGTTCGTGAGGTTCCAAGTGAGTGTTCGTGAGGTTCTGAGTGAGTGTTCTTGAGGTTCCCAGTGAGAGTTCGTGAGGTTCTGAGTGTGCTCGTGAGGTTCCGAGTGAGTGTGCTCGTGAGGTTCCGAGTGAGTGTTCGTGAGGTTCCGAGTGAGTGTTCAGGAGGTTCTGAGTGAGTGTCCGTGAGGTTTCGAGTGGGTGTTCGTGAGGTTCCGAGTGAGTGTCCGTGAGGTTCCGAGTGAGAGTTTGTGAGGTTCCGAGTGAGTGTCCGTGAGGTTCCGAGTGAGTGTTCAGGAGGTTCTGAGTGAGTGTCCGTGAGGTTTCGAGTGGGTGTTCGTGAGGTTCCGAGTGAGTGTCCGTGAGGTTCCGAGTGAGTGTTCGTGAGGTTCTGAGTGAGAGTTTGTGAGGTTCCGAGTCAGTGTTCGTGAGGTTCCGAGTGAGAGTTCGTGAGGTTCCAAGTGAACGTTCGTGAGGTTCCCAGTGAGCGTTCGTGAGGTTCTGAGTGAGTGTTCGTGAGGTTCCGAGTGAGTGTTTGTGAGGTTCCGAGTGAGTGTTCGTGAGGTTCCGAGTGAGTGTTCGTGAGGTTCCGAGTGAGTGTTTGTGAGGCTCCGAGAGTGAGTGTTCGTGAGGCTCCGATTGAGTGTTCTGAGGTTCCGAGTGAGTGTTCGTGAGGTTCTGAGGTTCCGAGTGAGTGTTCGTGAGGTTTCTAGTGAGTGTTCAGGAGTTTCTGAGTGAGTGTTTGTGAGGTTCCGAGTGAGTGTCCGTGAGGTTCCGAGTGAGAGTTTGTGAGGTTTCGAGTGAGTGGTCAGGAGGTTCTGAGTTTGTGTCCGTGAGGTTCCGAGTGAGTGTTCAGGAGGTTCTGAGTGAGTGTTCGTGAGGTTCCGAGTGAGTGTCCGTGAGGTTCCGAGTGAGTGTTCAGGAAGTTTCTGAGTGAGTGTCCGTGAGGTTCCGAGTGAGTGTTTGTGAGGTTCCGAGTGAGTGTCCGTGAGGTTCCGAGTGAGAGTTTGTGAGGTTTCGAGTGAGTGGTCAGGAGGTTCTGAGTTTGTGTCCGTGAGGTTCCGAGTGAGTGTTCAGGAGGTTCTGAGTGAGTGTTCGTGAGGTTCCGAGTGAGTGTCCGTGAGGTTCCGAGTGAGTGTTCAGGAAGTTTCTGAGTGAGTGTCCGTGAGGTTCCGAGTGAGTGTTCGTGAGGTTCCGAGTGAGTGTTCAGGAGGTTCTGAGTGAGTGTTCGTGAGGTTCCAAGTGAGTGTTCGTGAGGTTCTGAGTGAGTGTTCGTGAGGTTCCCAGTGAGAGTTCGTGAGGTTCTGAGGTTCCGAGTGAGTGTTCGTGAGGTCACCTGTCTCTGGAAGTTGAGCAGTCTGAGAGCTTTGAGCTCAATAGTAGCTTTGGTCCGCAGATCTCCAGCTAAAGACCCCGGGAGATTCTCCAGCTCCTGAATACGGTGAGTGATACGAGCTTCAAGCCTGCAGACACACAACAACACAAAGCGTCTGAAGAGCTGGTCCTTGGTACAAAAGAGTCGAGTCAAGTCAAGTCACCTTTATTTATATTTAAATAAATTGATTGTTTAATCAGATACAGATTGTTTCAAAGCAGCTTTACAGCAACTTACATTGCATTTTTTTCTTGGGAATCAAACCCATGACCTCGGCGCTGCTAGCAAAGCGCTCTCCAGTTTGAAGGGTGTTAGAGTCTCACCTGTACTCTCTCTCCTGCAGTATCTCAACCGGGTCCAGGCCGCAGGGCTTCTGGACGGGCGTGATGCGGTTCTGCTTCTGGTGCAGCGGCACCATGGTGTTGGGCTGGGGAGGGTGGGTCAGGTGACCTGGCGATTGGGTTTGCGGTGGCATGACTGGCGAGGCGGCCGGTGGCACCGACGGTGGAGCCGGTGAAGGGCGTCCCGTGGGCTGAGGAGCCATCAGCTTCTGAGGAGCATTCGAAGGAGTCGCTGCGTTCACCATCGGACCTGTCGCACAGGACATACATCACGACACTGCAAAACATGCCTTTCTTTCTCAGTGCTGTTGTCTTGTTTCTAGGGGTGTAACAATATATCGTGCCACAATATATCGCAATACAAAAATGCAACAATACGTATTGTGGATAGTGACAATATGTATCGTGGATAGTCCCCCCAAAATAAAAATTACTGTGTGAGAAAAAATTCAAGTTTTCAGAGTTTTAGTGTCATTACTAGATTAAACTACTATATATAATGTTGATTATAATGTATAATAATGCAATGTGGGAATATTTGTAAGTCCTGATAATGCCATATGTCTGATGTTACCAGTAAAAAGTGGCCGACATTATTTTAAATATATCTAGTCAGTGAAAGAGTGCATATTCATCTAAAATAATTCAGTATTTTCAGCTTCAGAATCTTGAATATTGTTATTCTGGTGTCTCTATTGTCCTTGGGTTACAAGCACCAAGTCCAAGCCTATTCATTTAAACCCACAATGTAATATCAAATTTAGCATTTTATTCAACAGTACATTTTTTGTTAACCTTTTACCATATGTCTTGGAGTATCGCAATAATTTAGTTTCGTGAGTTCAGTATCGTGATATGTATCGAATCGTGACATGAGGGTATCGTTACACCCCTACTTGTTTCAAGTCAAAATATCTAAAAAAAAAATTTAAATCAAGATGGATTTATTAAAGTAGTGAAATGCCATAAGATATTTTGTTTTGTTTTCTGGGGGGGAATCAAAATAAGTGATTTTTTTGCTTAAAACAAGCAAAATTATCTGCCAATGGGGTAAGAAAAATAATGTTAATTCAAACTCACTCATTTAGATTTTTTCCCCTAGAAACCTAAACATAATATCTAATGGCATTTTATTAATCTAGTAAATGCTTCTTGATTTAAGAATTGTTTGATATTTGGACTGGAAAATACTGAGTAAAGAAATATTTTTTTGCAGTGTAGGGCTGGGTATCGATTCAGATGTTTCAATTCGATTCGATTTTGATTTGCAAGCTTTCAATTCGATTTCGATTCTAAATTTGATTTCGAGTCGCGATTCGACTCAATTAATATAGATTTAATACAAATCCTATATTTATTAAAAGAAAAAGAACAGTGCACATAAGTTTACAAGTGGTTAATTTTTAAAAAGAAATTTAAAGAAATTAAACCTGTATATTAAACTCTTTATTTTAGGTACACTTGGGTACATTAAAACAGAAGCCAACTCTATATTTCAAATGCATACAATGATTAAACAGGATTTTGATGCAAGATGAAAAATTTATGCTGAAAATTGGACAAGTCAGAACAGTGGCATGCCTTGATCAAACAGGATCAGGTTAATTTACGTTTAAGATAAAACAGACTTTAGCATTAGCTGTAACATTTAGGCTCAAGCCTATGAACAGTGGAGGAAAACTAATACTGGCTTTGGGTGATAGATAAATAAATATGGAAAGAAATCGATTCGTGGCTTTTGTGAATCGATTTTGAATCAACCACATTTTAAAAAACGATTAATCGTGAAAAATATTTTTTTGCCCAGCCCTATACATCTCCACAGGCTGAAGCTCACGGATGCGCTCTCACCTTCAGCCCAGGGTTTGGGGGGTCCGTTGTGGTTCTGGCCCTGAACCCCAGCCGGGATTCCTGAAGGTCCAGGAGGAGGCATGTTGGGTCCCACCATCCCTGCGGAGCAACCGGCACAAACTAACCCTTTACTAAAGTCACCACAGACGACTGAATGTTCTCATGAACGACTACACCATTCAGAGGAGAACTGAGAAAAATACAGAAACGAGGTGGCCACACAGAACACAATTTTAAATTTAAAGACGACCTATACAAGATGTAAGTCTCAGGTTCCCCAGAATCAGAATGTGTCTGTGAAGTTTCAGCTCAAAATACCCACAGATCATGTATTATACCAAGTTGTAAATCCCCATTTGTGAGTGGAAGGAAAAAGGAAAAACATGCCGTTTCGTGCATGAATCTTTAAATGCAAATGAGCTGCTGCCCCGCCCCCTTTCCAGAAGAGGGCGGAGCCTTTCGTGCCTCGGATACTCTGCCAAAAACTAAATCATTGAATGAAGTGAACAAACATGAACAATCAAGTGTTTGCATTAAATAACATTCACAAACATTAATTAATGTTGTAAAAATATATTGTTCACTCAATGTGTTGATGTTAACACATTAAGTAATGTTAATGAATGGTATCTTATTGTAGTGTTACCAAACTATACAGGAGATAAAACATGTTTTATTTGACTTAACTGTAGCCTACTTTTATTTAATCCAAAACTGCAAAAAATTTCACTCTTTCCTGTCTTCAAAACTTGAGAACGCTGTAGCTGATTTCTAATGCAAGGGAATCAATGCTAGAAATCAATTAATTCTTTGCTGATACTTCCTCGTCATCACGGAGAGCGCAGTTTGCACCGCTTTCTCCTTCTCTCCACAAGCGCTCGCTCTCGCGTGTCTCCGCTATGCAACCATAAACAGTGACGCGCCTGGAAAAACAAGCTCGCACGTCGCTTCTATTATGAGCGCGCTTCCCGCGCGCTTACATTTGAAATTTGCACGCGCAAAAAACGTGCTATGTGAACGTGTGAACGGCCCTTTATGGCAACGTGACATTAGCCTAATTCAACATATTTCCATATGTGGCTCTTTCCTCCTTTCGTGTCAACAAGTGGATTCAGAGCCACCGCATTAGCAGCGCCGCCGGTCGCCATGTCTCAGTGTTTTTATGAAGAGGACGCAACTCTGCACCTTTCAGACAGCGCATCAAGAACCGGATTAACCCGGTACTCGGTACCTAGAAAAGCTGGTACCGTAACCGTTCATTTTTTTTAGTACCGACTTGGTACCGAAGTACCGAGTTTTTTGACAACACTAGTCCCGTGAGTATTAAACTAATCTCTTTCACGTCTTATTGCGCTTAAACGGTCAAATACACACAAGGTTATGTCAAAAACACAAAGTTCACATAAACACAGTAAAGAAATCACATGTGTATATTAGATCTAAAGTGAAAGCAGTGTAATATACAGGTCCTGCTGTTGATATGAATCAAACAACAAAAGAAAAACAGAAAATCACTCGCTGCTCTTGACTGAATAACTTTAGTAGCTTTAATAAGAATATTAAAATGTCTTACTTGAATGCCGCTGTTAAACGCTCTGGTGAGGAGATAAACATGGCAGACGGTGTACAGCTCACTGAGGGCGGGTCTACGCTAAAAGGGCGGAGTCTGTCCGAGTCATGGGCGGGGCCTAAGCAATGTGACATCACACTGTACAGAAACTGCAAACTAGAGGTCTGCACGGAGCACCCGAGACCCGAGGACCCAGACCAGCAAGTATGAGCAAATACCACTAAATAAAAATTTTTACTGAAAAAAAAAGAAAAAAGATACATGTCTGGTACTGTAACCGTGTCAAATCTCACCATGTCCTCTGCTGAAGCCGGCGCTCGCTCCTCCCCCCCCCGGGGTTAAGCTGGTCAGGGACGGTCCCGGTGGCATGCCTGGCATGGGCCGCTTGCCCTGCACTGCCATCTGCAGGTGTTCTGGGAGAGGCTGCCCGCGCGCCAGCATCTTATAGGCCATGATCTGCGCCCGCAGCTGGTGCAGCTGGCTCTGGTTGAAGGGTGTCGGGGGGGCCGAGGAGCTCGAGACGCTGGTGCCGGACACCGAGGCGGCGCTTTGGGTTCCCGGGCGGTTCTGGCCGTCCACACCCTCCAGCGAGGCCGAGCTGGAGCCGGTGGACAGGAGAGGACCTGATGGAGGCCCGCTGGTGGACATGGGACTGGACACGTGTTCTGAAGCGCCCAGCGGAGACGGGTATCCTGAGGGACGAGACGAACAGATCGATCGGCAAAAACAAAACACTGTTGTGACAAGAAAAATGTGTTATTTATATATTATAAAATATGTATATTTATATATAATATAAATTATATAGTGACAGTGTATATACATGCAAATATCTCTTAAATATATATATGCATGTGTGTGTATTTATATACACAAAAATAATTATAAACACACACATGTATTATGTAAACACAAACTTTCTTTTTGGATGAGATTAATCGTTGCCCAGCACTAGTTTTTATAAATTTTTATTAAGTTTTAGTTACTTTAGTACATTAAACTAAGTTAAACTAAATTAAAATGAGAAATAAAATAATTTTTTTATTTTACGTTTATTATATTTAAAATTTTTTATGGTTTCAATTTCAGTTTACTATAATAAACCAGATGTAAAGGAGGAGTTTTTGTAATTTTGTGCCATTTTGTTATTTTTATTAGTTTTTTTTAATATGTCTATATAGTTTTTATTACATTTTAGTTATTTTAGTACATCAAGTTAAAGCGGTGGTATAATGCCCTTTTCACAAGATGTAAAAAAAAGTCTCTGATCTCCCCAGGGTGTGTGTGAAGTTTTAGCTCAAAATACCCACAGATATTTTTATATAGCATGTTAAAGTTTATATAGCAAAAACGCACCGTTTTTTGTGTGTGTCCCTTTACATGCAAATGAGCTGCAGCTCCCGACACAGGGGGCGGAGCTACAAGAGCTTGTGTGTGTGTGTGTGTGTTAGCAGCTCCGATTCTCTCACACAGACACACACTGCAGTGTTTCCCCTAGGATTTTTTTTTTCAGGGGGGGGGGGGGGGGGGGGTGCGTGTTATGGATACATGGTGTAATTTTTTTTTTGCAATCAAAAAGCATGTCTAATTAATTGAAATCATGTATTATGAATCATTAAACTTATACTTTTTTTTATATATATATATGAAAAAAAAATTCACACTTATTCTGTGTTGTGTTTTTTCTGGTAATAAAATGAAGACATAAAACACAAATTGTATCATTTATCATCAATTTCAATCATATGAAATGAAATAAACTTTTTGTCAAATAACTTGCTGCACGATGAGCTTTACTGTTAAAATTAAAACATGGATTATTCCTTAAAAATTTCAGTTTTGATGATAATTTATTTGGATTAGTGTTAGTGTATTATTACATTGGGACATATCTAAATTCTAATGTACAACAGTAATATATTTCTGTCAGTTTAAACCGAACTTTTATTTTGACGGGTTGCCGTGAAGACCGTTTGAGTTTCTGTGTGTTTACTGTTTACACAGTCTATGGTTTATGTCATGATGACAGTTTTTCTCAAATGAAGCGTGAAGTGATCACGAAGAGTGGATCTAGAGCCTGGAGAAGAAGTTTATGCATTTGTGTCTTCATATAGGCCAAAAAACAGCGCAGGCGTCACACGTGCTTCAGTGTGTGTGTGTGTGTGTGGTAAATGAAACTGCGCGTCGGCGGCACCATTCATTCACACAGAACATGCAGGGTTCGTATTTAAATAGTCGTTGTGTTTTAATATTCACACACACTAGTCTACATCGCGATTTGATTTCAAGTGTACTGAACTGCTTTCTATTTTTTCCTCTAATTTACAAGTTCCGTGAAATTCCGGGTTATACACTAAATTCCTTTTTTATGACTGGATTTCGTCAGCATTTTAGGGGGGCGGGGGGTCGTTTTGGGGGAAACACTGCACTGAAAAAACTTTTAGCCTTTTATGTTCAAACCGGAGTCAGACAAAGATGGAGAGACTCGAGAAACAGGACATTTCTGAACGGTTAGTTGATGAATTTCTATATCTTATGTGTAGTTATCTTCTAGTCACTGATTCGCATATTCTGTCTTGATAATCTATAAATCGCGTTCCCGAGGGCGGGTTTATGTAAATTTTAGGGTTCATGATGTCACTAACCCGGGAGGAAGCTCGTGTAGTTCCTACCAGCCGTTTGTTGTAGTCCTTAAAGCAATTTCTTTAAAAGCAAATCTCTCCCTTTGCTTTGAACTTTGAGCGTTGTAACTTTGCAGATGTTGTTTATGCTCAAACAGCAACATTACACACTCACTAGAGTTAAAAAAGTGAAATCATAATCAACCACCCTTTAAACTAAACTAAAATGAGAAATAAAAGAAGTTCAATTTTTTTATATTTAATTTTACATTAATAATATGTATATGAGTGCGATCCGGGACCTTGCGAGTGCTGGTCCATCGGGCTCCCAGGACGGGTCATCCTCATCGGTACCACCTTCATCTGACTGAAGCGAGCGTCTTCTGAAAGGCTCTCCTCCACAGGCTTCAGGACAAACACAAACATTAACATTAACCCTCAGACCGGATTTACCACAGTAAAACATTTAGAGTTATTGAGCTTTTCACCTTGTGCATCTGATGCAAACTCTCCTGGCTGTATCCCGCAGATGTTTGCTGAGGAAAGGAGTGTCCCGTGGAAGTGGCCGGTCCGGGACTGGGGCCCATCATGCTGTGTGAGGATCCAGGGGACAGTCCTGAACCCAGAACGGCCCCGGGAGACGGGCCCGGGCCCGGCGAAGGCCCCGCACAGGGAGTCCCACCCAACGGGGGCTCTGGGGTGGACATGCCTCAGACTCACCCTGACACAACAAAAACATGTGACAAATGTGATTTCACTAGAATGTACATTTCCACAAGAAAATGTGAAGTGGTGCTAGCAGTGGCAAAACTCGCCAGTCGGTTGCTAGGGTGTGGTACATGATTGCATACGAGACAACAAACATGTCTGTACAATGTTCTGGTGCTGAGATATGGCTTATTCATGTGTTCAGGTGATTGCTAGGGTGTTCTGGGTGGTTGCTATGGTGTTGCTAGGCGGTTGGTAGGGTGTTCTGGGTGGTTGCTATGGTGTTGCTAGGGTATTCTGGGTGGTTGCTATGGTGTTACTAGATGGTTATTAGGGTGTTATGGGTGGTTGCTTTGGTATTCTGGGTGGTTGCTAGGGCGTTGCTATGGTATTCTGGGTGGTTGCTAGGGCGTTGCTAAGGTGTTCTGGGTGGTTGCTAGGACGTTGCTAGGGTGTTCTGGTGGTTGCTAGGGTGTTGCTAGGGTGGTTGCTATGGTATTACTAGATGGTTGTTAGGGTGTTCTGGGTGGCTGCTATGGTATTTTGGGTGGTTGCTAGGGCGTTGCTAGGTTATTCTGGGTGGTTGCTAGGGCGTTGCTAAGGCATTCTGGGTGGTTGCTAGGGCGTTGCTAGGGTGTTCTGGGTGGTTGCTATGGTGTTACTAGATGGTTGGTAGTTGTCACAGATGGTTACTATGGAGTTTTTACATAGTTCTTAAAATATTTTGTAACGAGTGCCTTTAGTACGAAAAAACATTCAAATGTGACATTTATGAACAGGCTTTGAAATTAACACCTGTCAAATCACGAGCCAATTTGGCAGGTTACTTATTTTATTATATTTAGTCGTGTAAGCCAAATCTGCGCAGATGTATATATAAGCTGTGATTTAGTTAAACTGGTTTATTATATTTTAGTTTATTTGGCTAGTAGAAGTTCTGAATGGCCGGTAACTTAAAGATTTAGTAGCCAAATTGGCCGGTGAGTGATAAAGTTAATTTCAAACCCTGATTATGAACTATTTATATAATGTTTTACATGACGGCTGCTCTGTCAGTGTGCTTTATGTTAGAGCTGGCTGTGATGACTTCTAAATACTTAAATAAAATATACTCATTCAAGCACAATTTATTTACATGACAAGACATTTTTTGTTTTTAAAGGGACAGTTCACCCAAAAATTTAAATTCTGTCATTATTTACTCACAGTCATGTTGTTCCAAACCTGTATGAGTTTCTTTCTTCTGTTGAACACAAAAGAAGATATTTTGAAGAATGTTGGTAATCAAACAGTTGATGGTAGCCATTGACTTCCATAGTAGGAAAAAAAATACCATGGAAGAAAATGGGTACGAATAAATGATGACAGAATTTAATTTTTTTGGGTGAACTGTCCCTTTAAAGTCCCCCTGTGGTGAAAATCCATCTTTAAATGTTGTTTATATGTCTATGTGGTGTTTTTAATACGCTTTAAGACACACCATGTGTAAGTTCATAAGTCGACAGCATTGCTGAGTATTTCCTCCTTAAAACTGCAGTGAACCAAAGACAGTCTCAAAAACACGGTTTGAAATCGCTGGTGTTTCTGACGTCACAAACGACCTTGTAACCAATCAGATCAACGTGTGATCGTCAACCAGTGGATCTCTGAGCTGAGTGAGTGAGTGGAGGCGGGGCTCATTTGCATATTCATAGAACCGCACATACTAAATGAGGCACGGGTGTCGAGTTACATTCAAGATATTTTAAGGCATGAAGAAAATTTGTTTTCAATGAAAAAAACATCAAAGATGAGTTTTAAAGGATAAAATGATTGACCACAGGGGGACTTTAAGAGACATTTTCTTAGTAAGATGGCTTCCAGAATCTTCTGGTCTCCATGATGCTTCATAACATGATCTGAAGACATTCTAAATTTAAGTGAATTACAGACAGTAACTCTGCTGGAAAAGCAGCTAAAAGCAGACTAGCTATGTCCTAAACACACAATTATAATGTTCTCATTGTAATTTTATGTAGTCGATATGACAGACTTGTGCTGTACATGTTGCACTGAACTGTATTTTCCATTTTGAAGTGATTTCAATCATATTTCAAGCTATTGAAAACCATCATGGCGAAACTGAAGTGTCACAGCTGAAGGAAATAATCCATTATTTTTGGCTTTATTATATCGGCCAAATTTTCTTATCAGGCCGACATCAATAACATTAAAAATGAACATGTATGGTGGCCGATATATCGTGCACACCTAAGAAAAATCACACTATAGTTTATGCACTTTCGACCAATGAATTTCCATATGATTTTATACAGATTGTCCTCACAAATAATCATTTTTATCCAATATAAGTTAATTGAGAGTTATTTTACACTAGGGGAAAAAATCATTATGGAAATTCCCATATGTATTGGTAACGTTATCCAGGCCTGGAAACCACATTTTTTCTAAATGCAGTGTATTGCACAGGTATTCTATGATGATATGATACTAATAATGATAAGGATCTATTGGTGTCAGATGATTAGACATGAGCAGATGATTCTGCAGAATGAACTCATGCCTGCCTCTGGAAACATCAAACAGCGCTTCATTATAGGAAAATAAGCCAAGCTTGAGCATTTAACAGGGAAATAAAATGTCGTCCAAAGCTCGAGCTCCTGGATGATCCTCCGCTGAACATCTGCACATCCACCGATCATCCGCTAAGATCAAACTCGCATGAAATACTGAGTCATATTGAAACACTGCGATAGAAATAATGACGTCAAGTGGGCAGACAGACTGAGGCTGTCGCGTTCACACCACTGAGATCAGCACGATCAGAATTCCTTGCCAGTTTAATCAGACTTACCCGCAGTATAATAAACGAGGCGGACGCGCTCGAGCTGATGACGGAGCCCACGGTGTGTTTAATTAACCGATCCGCGACATCCGTTCCGTTCATTCGGTTGATGTTCATGTACGGAGCGCCGCTGCGGACACAGAGCATCAAACGCTCGAGAGAGAGGGAGAGCGCGCGAGAGAGGGGGAGCGAGAATTTTAAATTATATATTTTTTTAATATTATATAAGTTATATTTGTCTGTTTTCCTTATCTGTGTTTTGCTGTTCACTAAAAAAAAAAAAAGCCCCAATAATTCTGGGTTGTTTCAATCCATGTTTGGGTCAAAAATGGATAACCGTTGGTTTACATTTTTAATCGTTGGTTAAAATTTTTAAATTACAATATTAAATCCAACGGATTTGACCCAAACATGGGTTGAAACAACCCAGCATTTTTGTTGAGTAAAAAGTCTGACCACACTCTAAAAGAAAAGGCACTTATGGGTTCCCATCATGGTATCATATATGGATTTAGTTTTAATGAATTAATTTAGTTTTAATTCTAATTACATTTTATGAATTAAACAGCTCTTAAACATAGCCTATATAATTGCTAGAAACAAACCCTGTTATATATAAAGTACTATCCAATCATTTAATACATTTTAAGAACTTTTTTTGGCATAAAGCGTTTTTTAGAATTGAGTAAAGAACCCATTTAACCTAGCCTGACTTCGTCATACTCATATTCTAGTCAGACTGTGAGTCTGATGCTGCTTCATAGGGCTTTGATTATGAGGCGTGTCTTAACCGAACCAGGAAAAAAAAAAACTCTGCACTCAATTGGATAGACCTACAACCAATCAGAGCAACGCAGTAAGTCAACTACTTTGCATAGCACAGTTGTCAACTACAGAACTCAAATGCACGCACGCTGGAAGAAGTAAAATAACGAGTGTTGCTTCTTTTACTTGGTCCTCTATGAGTGCGACCAAAGGAGAAACCACAACGACCACAGGGTTTTCATTGCGTCCCATCTTCTTAGTTACCATCGGAGCCAGCTGATAAATTAAACTTTTGCCGAATCCCGTAGGAAGGACGGCGGGCAAACACATCTTTCCGATCGACAAATGCCTTGATTGTAGTTCTATGTTCCTCTTTTAAAATGAATGCGCTGTCGATTTCTTTTACAACGGACGCGATAGCGGAATCTCTACATCTCAGTTCTCCAGCTGCAGTCATCTCTGAGGGAAACCAGTTCAACCCAAGCGCTCTTTGATAACGTGAGGATTACGTCCCTGCAGATCATCTGTCCATCATCGTATAAACCCCGCCCTGGCAATTAGATTGGCCCGACGATTTCTGAACCGATCATAATTACTCCTCAATTAAATGGAGCGAGTCCAGACCGAACTTCCCGATCAAAAAATGTTGTGGGCGGGGTTCGGGCTGGCACCCAGGCTACATTTAACCTCCACTGAACCTTGTTTTCTAACCTTTTTCCTCATTAGATGCCTTTACATGTCCACCAACAAATTAAATGTCAAAAACCTATAGGCCTAGATATATATAACTAACAAATATATTCCTATTTTTCATGCCGGGTATAACTACACTGGGACAGATGTAACACTATACTTTAGGCTTGCATTTAAGAGAAATATACTTTAAAATTTGTATGTTTACGAAAAATGTAACGTATCAATAGCCGATATAGTTCAGAATGTCTGTGACTTTATGCTCTTAAAGTCACCATGAATTCCTTGTTTATTAAATATTGCAGTGTTTATTATAAATTATCTTTTTTTTAATGTCTCATAATCTAGAAATCAGAATAAGTTCCTCTTGCAGCATCTCTTCTCTGGTGACGAGGGCGGGGCTATAACCTGTCACTCAGATGAGATCCACCAATAGCAAACCACAACCATCCAATCAATTCCCACAGACAAAATCAAGCCCCGCCCACATTTATTCTTGTTCGAGAGGCGGTAAGAAAAGACAAGCGGAACTTCCGTTTCATGCAGACTTTAACAATTTTCACAGAGGAGGGAGAACAGAAATACATTGTCCCACTTCCAACATCAGTTCAGTCAAAATCCGATGGCAGGGAAACATTCTGGATGGATGTATTCAGGGTTTGAATGACGGGTAACGCTGTTACTACTCATTGCAGTACACGAGATCCAGGGGGCGGAGTTGGATCCAGATCTAAGGGGTGGAGATGGGTAGGATTAGGGGTAGGGTGACCACCCGTCCCACTTTGTGTTGTACCGTACAGCATTTTCACCCCTTGTCCCGCACGTCGCAAATTGAGAAAATGTCCCGCATTGTCATCAGTCTGTTGGTTTTTAATTATCATATTAAGAAAACGTGCGTTCGTTCTTTTGCCTTTTTAAGAAAGCATTTTATTTACTCTTTTTGCGGCACAGTTTTTCACCTACAGCGCGTCGTCAGAAGTACAAATGCATCAGCGGTTTTTGAAATCCTATCCAATGGTTGTAAGGAAAGGAGTAAACACGGTCAGTGGTAGGTTGTGACGGCTGTCAATCAAAATGTGGAGCGGTGATTCGTTCCATGTGTTCCCTGTCAGAAAACAAATTAAAATTTCTAACAACTGGATATACTCAACTCTCTCTTCTCTATGCAATAAAAACTCGTTTGAATATCATGCAATTACTCTTACAAATCCCATTAGGATCCATATTGTAGCTATTTATCGCCCCCAGGTCAACTGGGAAGCTTTGTAGAGGAGCTGGATGTGCTGCTGTCCTCTTTCCCTGAGGATGGCATCCCACTTGTAGTCTTTGGCGACTTCAACATTCATCTAGAAAAGGCGTATGCAACAGACTTCATCTCTCTTCTAGCCTCATTTGATCTCAAACGGCTCATCGCCACAGGTACTCACAAATCAGGCAACCAACTGGACCTGGTTTACACACGCAACTGCATCCCAGACAACATTTTGGTGAAACCTCTCAACGTTTCAGATCATTTCCTCATTACTTTCAATCTACAGCTCACTACCCATGCTCCACCAACCTCCCCACCATTTACTTTCAGACGAAACCTGCGCTCACTTTCTCCTTCCCATCTTTCCTCTGCTGTGTCATCTTCACTTCCCTCACCCTCACAATTCTCATCTAGATGTGAATACCCCAACAGATACTTTATGCTACACTTTAACTTCTTCTTTAGACAATATCTGCCCTCTCTCCTCCAGGCCAGCACGCGCTACTCCCTCTAACCCCTGGTTATCTGAGGTTCTTCGTGAACACCGGACCGAACTCAGGGCAATGGAGAGGAAATGGCGCAAATCAAAAGGCCTTTCCTAACTGAGCATGCAACACAACTTCTCGTCCAGGCCCTGGTTATTTCTAGGCTTGATTACTGCAATGCTCTTCTGGCTGGACTTCCATCATGTGCAACTAAACCTCTACAAATGATCCAGAATGCTGCAGCTCATCTTGTCTTCAACGAGCCCAAAAGGGCCCACGTCACTCCGCTGTTCATCGCAAAAGCAGCAAATCAAAAGACACGTCTGACCTGAGTATGTTTCAATCTCTGCTCTTTGACTTTTCTGCTGATGTTCACGCTGCAAAATCTTCATATTTCCACAGCAAGATCAACACCGCCCCTAACACACGAACACTTTTCAAGACATTCAATTCTCTCCTCTGTCCACCTCCACCACCACCCACCTCCTCTTTAACTGCTGATGACTTTGCTAACTTCTTCACTAACAAAACAACCTCTATCAGCAGTCAGTTCTCAACTCCACACACACAGGAACCCAAACCATCCTCTCCCACTACCAGAAATCTTCTCTTTACCTTCTCTCCGCAAACCGAGGAAGAAGTATCTAAACTTCTCCTCTCCAGTCATCCTACCACCTGCCCTCTAGACCCCATCCCCTCACACCTTCTACAAGCCATCTCTCCCACACTTCTACCAGCTCTCACACACATCATCAACTCATCCCTGGCCTCCACACTGGCATTTTCCCTACAGCATTCAAGCAGGCTCGGGTAACTCCCCTGCTTAAAAAAACAACATTAAACACATCACTCTTAGAGAATTACAGACCTGTCTCTCTCCTACCATTCATTGCGAAAACACTTGAACGAGTTGCTTTCAACCAAGTGTCATCTTTCCTGTCTCTGACCAACCAGTTGGATGTCAACCAATCTGGCTTCAAGAAAGGCCATTCAACCGAGACTGCATTGCTGTCGGTCACCGAAGCCCTGCGGATCGCAAAAGCTGCTTCCAAATCTTCAGTTCTCATTCTGCTGGATCTTTCTGCTGCCTTCGACACTGTGAACCATCAGATCCTTCTGTCCACCCTCTCATCACTGGACATCAAAGGAACTTCCCTCCACTGGTTTGAGTCCTATCTCACAGGTAGGCCCTTCAAGGTCACATGGAGAGGTGAGGTATCCAAAGCACATCAGCTGACCACAGGGGTTCCCCAGGGTTCAGTGCTTGGACCGCTCCTCTTCTCCGTTTACACCACATCATTGGGACCCATCACACAGGCACATGGTTTCTCTTACCATTGCTATGCTGATGACACCCAGCTCCACCTCTCATTTCAACCAGATGACCCCACAGTAGCTGCACGAATCTCAAGCTGTCTGGCTGACATCTCGGCATGGATGAAGGAACATCACCTGCAGCTCAACCTGGCAAAGACTGAGCTTCTCGTCCTCCCTGCCAATCCGTCTCTACAGCACGACTTCACTATCCAGCTAGAGTCATCCTCAATCACCCCATCAAGGTCAGTCAGAAATCTTGGAGTAGTATTTGATGACCAGCTGACCTTCACAGACCACATTACAAAGACAGCTCGATCATGCAGGTTTGCAATGTATAACATCAGGAAGATCAGGCCTTTCCTAACTGAGCATGCAACACAACTTCTTGTCCAGGCCCTGGTTATTTCTAGGCTTGATTACTGCAATGCTCTTCTGGCTGGACTTCCATCATGTGTTACTAAACCTCTACAAATGATCCAGAATGCTGCAGCCCGCCTTGTCTTCAACGAGCCCAAAAGGGCCCACGTCACTCCTCTGTTCATCTCCGCTGTTCATCACCACTCGCTGCTCGCATCAAATTCAAAGCTTTGACGCTTGCTTACAGATCTACCACAGGTTCAGCTCCCTCCTACTTTCACTCCCTACTACAAGTCTACGTCCCTACCAGAAGCCTATGATCGGCCAAGGAGCGATGGCTCGTGGTGCCATCACAGCGAGGCACTAAATCACTCTCCAGAACATTCTCATTCACGGCTCCATGCTGGTGGAATGATCTCCCCACCCTCGTCCGTAATGCAGAATCCCTGACAGCATTCAGAAGACAACTGAAAACTCATCTCTTCCGTGAGTACTTAAACTGTCACCATCCCGCTAGCGGGATATTTAAGTTTACTTCAATATTTTTCTACTCAATCCTAATCTAATCATGGCAAACTATATATTGTTGGAAAGGTCTAAGACTCGAGAATACATATTTGTTAATGATTTTGCAGAAAAAATATATATTGGAAGAGTAATGGATTAATATATGACAAGAGTGCGCATCAAAAAAAATCTGTATCATTACAGGAGTTTTCACCTTTGTAACAAAAAGTCAACAACCACACTTTTAATCATTCAAACTTTGATTTGCATGCTAAAAGTTCACAATAAAACATATATAATCTTGTATTTGTCAATAAAAAAATATAAATTAATAATATTATCCTCTAAAAAGTATATTATATATTATCCTCTAAAATATTGTATATTTTTTTTATCACCTTTTTTTATTACATCACATATTTTAGTAGTTATCATAAATTAGGTATCATTTGAAAGCTTACGAACTCAGAATTCCTCCTTTAAAAATCATTTTGAATTTGAATGTTGCGTTACCATAGAAACGGTACTCTAAATTATTTTATCAGGCTCCGCCCCTTTTGGGCATCATCATGTTTCATAATTTATGATCAAAACCTTTTCTAATCATGACAAAACACATATTGTCAGAAAGGTCTGAGTCTCAAGGTTCCATATTTTGTGACAGAAGTGATATTTGGACAGAAATTTATTAAAATGTTATGGCAGAATGCACACAATTAAATTCAATGGAATTCAATGTGACCCGGTGGCTATTTTTGGTATTACACCTAAACAAAATCTCATGGGAACTTCAATGTTTGGGATATCAACTTCAAATTTGGAACACAACTTGGTTAGATATATGGCTTTGACTTTCTGTCATTTTTAGGCTGAAACCTATATTAATTTATATATATTTTTAATAAAAGAAAAATATATTTTTATTATATTTTCATAACAATAAACTTAAACTTCAATAACTTTTATATAATTTAATTATATTAATTTATTCCACTTCAGCAATAATCTGCCAAGTGTCTTCTTTTAAAAGAGATCAACCGTAAGTCTTTAGTCCAAAGGGTTCATGAATTACAACCGTTTAAGTTTGGGTAGTGCATTTTCACTTCAATGCTCAAAAAGGGGGGTGACAGTTAAAGGGTTTTTTTAACATAAAAAAATATATAAAAAAAATAAAAAAATAAAAAAAATCTTCTCTTTTAAATCTTCCCTTGTCTGGCTTTTGCTACTCTGAGCAATGCCTGCACTTTGTATTTTGAGCACTTCTTGAGTCGTTCTTCCCTCTTCACGATGACTCGCTTGCTTTAGTCCTCAGATGTAAGTCGCTTTGGATAAAAGCGTCTGCTAAATGACTAAATGTAAATGTAAAATTTTACAATCACATTCTTTTATTTAAAATAATCTTATTTATTAAAATTATTTTATTTATTTTTTATTTAAAGTTTTAAATCACATTCTTTCTAAACAAATATTTTGGTTTAATATATTCTTAATATAAGACTGTCAATTAACTAATTTCATGTTGTTTTATATTTTATTTGTTCATTATTTAATTTGTTGGATTTTAGTTGGACTTAACTGTTTAAAAAAAATAGTTATCTGCATAATACCTGCTGCCTTTGTGCTCAGTGATGATGAATCTAAATGGCATGTAAAATAAAGGCATGTTATGTTACATTGTGATGGTGTTTCCTAGAAGGGACTAGAACAAAGTATTTTTTTATCAGCTGAAAGGCACAATACAAATGTTTTTATTAAGTTAGATAGACATTATATAACCATTTCAGGTTATGTTTTAATGTTGGTAACATGTCCCACATTGTCCCACACAAACTTATAATCGCCCCACATTTGGGTTGTTTGATGGTGGTCACTCTAATTAGGGGTGGGGCTAGGGATCAGGGGGCGGAGATGGAAAGGTTTAGGTATAGGTGGGAGGAGTTGGATCTGGATCCAACTCCTCCCCCTGGATTTCGTGTTCTGCAGTGAGGACCATCTCGGGGAAGTCAAGAAGTTCGTGTAAGCCAAATCTGCGCAGTTTTAGCGCAAATACTCAACTCGTGAGTCGTCGAGATCTTTTGGCAGAATCTGCGGATATCTGGCTTACTTGAACACACTCGTCACTGCGCAACAAATAACGGCGCGCTTGTTCATTTGCATTGAAGCAAAAGCGAAGATTAAAAACCATTTGGTTAACAGAAAAGACATTGTTATTTTCCAAGATATCCTACATTGGTTTGATGTTCTTTGTACTGTAAGAAAAGGATGATGACGAAAGCGGAAGGGGGAGATGCTGGATGACAGGATTTGGTTTGAATAAGAAATTAATGTATTAAATCCAAATTTTATATAAGATGCGACGTAGTTAATCTGATTTATTTGTATTTATTTATTTATTTATTTTGGCTAGTAAAAGTTCTGAATGGCCGGTAACTTAAAAAATTAGTAGCCAAATTGGCCGGTGACTGAAAAAGTTAATTTCAATCCCTGGATGTATATTTCTTTGCATGTTTTCAACTCACAATGACAACACGGGGACATTTCCTTCATCTGCTCACCCAAACCTCTGCTTCTGTATTTGTGCGTGTGTGTGTGTCACAGTAAAAGAAAGGGGTGTGTGTGTGTGTGTGTGTGTGTGTGTGTGTGTGTCCTCCGCTGCTGTAGGAGGCGCTGCTGTTCGACGTTCGTGATCATCAGGAGCGAGTTCCGGTGGATATCAGATTTCTGCTAGTGTTTCTGCTCACCGATGAATTTCGTTGATAATTTACACAAATGGACGAGTAGGATGGATCTGGTGAGTGTTCAGTTGTTCTAATAGTACAGGCTGCTCGATTAACGTGGAATAAAGCCGGTTTAAAGGCTATTCGATGTGTTTTTTTGTGTCGAGCGCTCTCACGCGCCGCTGCGTTTACAGAATGAATTTAATCTGATGTGAAGAGCGTGTCTCGATCTGGAGGTATATTCATATTCAGTTGCTCTCAGACATGTTTATTGTGTAGCATATTGTCCTCTGTCAGTACCAGTTGACGCGGCTCGGGGTGTGTGTGATGTTATTCACTCTGTTTTAGGACTTCGGGAACAAACTGCCCCAGGCTCTGTCGACAAACACTAAACTGCCCCAGTCTCTCTCCTCTAGCGCTAAATTTCTGCCCTCAGGCCCGTTTGAGCACTACGGGCGGCCCGTGGGAGTCAAAGTCAAAGAGGAAGACGAGAGTGTGGAAGATTTCTTTCATTTCGGTGAGTGACGTCACACACGCATTTCATATTTGCATCGTAAACGTGTTATTTTCCTGACACCGCTCACACTTTCCTTGATTTCAATCATTACCACGTTTACATTAGCACAGCTAAAGATGTGTGTGTGTACTGTTTGAACTTTCCCTGAATATAATGACCCAGACAGCATCATAGTGTCTGTCGCCCCACATCTGGTAGGAGTGGAATCCAGATGTGGGCCGGATCTGGGCCAACACTATGATGCTGCTCCGGGGAATAATGAGTAATAGTTGTGGTAATGAGTCATTTTCAATCTCAAAAGTTGTTTTTGTTGCAAATGTCGCACTTATCACATTAAACCTGAGTTGGTAAACCATTACATTTTATTCACAAACATGAGCACCTTTTCAATTGATGGGGAGGAATAAAAAATGTTATTTATTAGGTCATAATTGACCAGACTAGTCTTGCAGAATGGTTCGAGAGACATGTTTCACCCAAACATGATCATTCTGTCAGCATTTACTGACAGACTTTCTTCTGCAAAGCAAAGTCAATGTTGTTTGGGTGAATAACCCTTTAACCTCATCTATAATATTCCTTAATAATCTCCTTATATCACGTTGCTCATAGCCTATATTTTCCCTGATGAATTTATTCAGCTACTTACTATTAAAATATTAGTTCACCCAAAAATGAAAATGCTGTCATTTACTTACGTTGTTCTAAACCCATTAGATTTCCATTCATCTTCAAAACACAAATGTAGATATTTTTAATGAAGTCCGAGAGATTTCTGGTCCCTCCATTGAAAGCCTGTTCACCCAAAACATTCATAAAGAGATGATTAAATAAATCAATTTGAACGGATCGGTCAAAGCAAGTCTTCTGAAGAAACACGATCGCTTTATGATGCACAGATTTAATTTGGGCTTTTATTCACAAATAATCACATAAACATGAGCAAACAATGTTTACAGCGTTCAATTTTGGCAAGTGGAAGCTCAACCAATAAGGTTTGTTCTCACGGGTCACATGGTTGAGCTTTTATGTTGACTGATCAATGTGTATATGTGAATAAAAGCCTAAATTAAATCTGTTCATCATATAATGAGATTGTCTTTTCTTGGATTAAACGGTTCGATTCATATGGATTTATTTTATGATTTCTTCGCGTGAACAGACTTTTAATGGAGGGACCGAAATCCCTCAGATTTCATTAAAGATCTTTATTTGTGTTTCAAAGATAAGATGGTAAATGGGTGATTTATCCCTTTAATTGACTAAAAAACACTGCAAAACACCCACACCTGATGATGGTTTTTCATGGGAATGAATCGGTAACACTTTACAATAAGGTTCATTACTTAACATTAGTTTATTAACTAACATGAACTAACAACGAGCAATACATTTGTTACTGTATTTGTAGTTTGTTAATGTTATAATAAAAATACAGCTGTTCATTGTTAGTTCACAGTGCATTAACTAATGTCAACAAGATTTTAATAAAGTATTAGTAAATGTTGAAATTAACATTAACAAAGATTGATAAATGCTGTATAAGTGCAGGTCATTATTAGTTCATGCTAACTAATGTAGTCAACTAATGAACCTTATTGTAATCCAGTATTTTGAGATTGAAAATGCTCTTGCGTATTATTATGCATGTCTGAAATTGCAATGCATTGTGTGTAATGGTCCACGTTACAATTTAGAGAGATCTGTTATCAGAGGGAACTGTCTGAGTTAGGCTCTCTATATGTACATTTCTGAAACGCATAATACCCTCCCGGTCGACCACCATGGGCCCTTATTTCGGAAAAATATAAATATAAGAGAGTGAAAGGCTCGCTCTATGAACGCAATACGTTAAAAAAGTGTCACAGTGAGATGACATTAATCGACTCACCCTTCAACCATCGAACATTAAAATTAAATTTAAAAGTTTAAAAGAATCAACAAGGTACTTTCAACAGACCAAAAATAGCCCCAAAAGCGCGAGTCTTTAGTTAAATATCACAGGCAAATATATCTGTATTGTATAACAAGCCTTAATCAAAAATGTTCATTAACTTCAGCATTACGTGACACTATATCAAAGTAGTTTCCGTCATTTTGACAGATTATAAATTGCATTTACCTGTGAAAACAAACCTGGAAAGAGACGTGAGGATTTGAGGAGAATAACGAGAGATTCTTCGTGCATTCCAGTGAATTATTAATGGAATATCGTAAATTAAATTCGGGAGAACAGACCACAAATGTGCCGTATATGTTGTACTTTTTCATACTTTTACAGCGGATTGCAAAGGAAAAAATAAAAATCATCATGAGGAAAATAAAGCAGCGACTAAAGAGCTCTTGCCATAGATATTCTTGTTATAACATCACGTTAAAATACCAAGTATAACGTTATTCTCACGATGTCTGAAAATAAATCATGAAGGAAAATTGACCGCTCATCCAGTCAAACTGACGGATCAGCTTAATTTGTAGGGCAACCTTATGATTTGAAATGATTCGTTTCAGCCCTTTTGAATGGAAGTTCCCCAAACCGGAAGTGCCGCCCATAATTCAAAACGCAGGAAGGTCGTCAGGAATAAGGTGGATAAGACTGTGGAAATACGTAATTACAAAGACTACAAACCCCAAAGGCGCACATTTTCTCTCAACAAATGAAGCTAACTTTACTAAAGCTAACGTCTGTCATTGTTTCTATAGCCTTACGTTATAATCAATGTTCCCTCTAATTTTTTTTCTTGCTGAGCAAAACTTTTTTCTATTGGCCGGACATTTTTCGCCACCTGAGCAAAAATATTCTTTATACCTGACCTGTACAGCATGTAGAAACACAATGGTTTCAACATTCAGTTGTAACTTTTAACTTGAATGTGCCATTTCTATTTTATTTGACCCTTGATGTAACTTATTGGTATTAAATCATATTTTCTAAAAACAAGCAGTTAATTAAGAAGTCACATTTTAGGTTACCTGATATTTGTTTTACAGTGCTGTTAACTGTACAGTCTTTACCAAGAAATCCTATGAAAAATGATTTTCAAAATTATGCAGGACAGTTCAATTCTTTACAACAATAGATATAGTCTGAAAGAAAAGTAAGCTGTTACACTGAGATGGTTTGGGAAAACCATAAAGTGTTTTTGTACAGTCAATTAATTGTGTACAGGAAGCATTAAACCATCAAAGTTAAATGCTTATGAATTTCCAATATTTTCTTTGGCAGGGGGTTTTAAACTTTTTAATGGCAAGGAGCCCTAAACAATACCCTTGTGAGATTCTTTATTTAGGCTTATCATATAATAAAATATAGGCCTAATATAATATAAAAAAACGAATTGAAGTATTTGAAGTGATATAATATATCAGTTTAAATGCTTCAATTTGTTTACATATTATATTGTTATAATATGAAAACAAACTGAAGCATTTAAATAGATCTAATAGCTAAATATTTCCAAGAAAAGTGAATATGTGAACTTTAACTCTTTTATAATCGAACCATCCTTGAAACTCCCCCACACACAAAAACATCTATTTAAACTAATGATGTATTTTGAGTTTGCACGCGGGTGGGTGTGTAATACCGTTCTGTGTCCATCAACCGTTATTTCCACCACTTTAATCAAACCACTCTTCTTTAAAACATGATATTGTGATTTTATTTCACATGTCTTTGCGTTTCTCGTCGCCTCTCGTATTGAGCTATTGGGTCCGCACACACACACACTCACTGCCAATCACACGCGCTCGCATCGTTCTCTCTCTATGAAACCTGTAACCTGCATTCACTCTATAGCGGTTGACCAGAGCACTGAAATTATTTCTCACTTAAACTACAATCAAATGGATTTCCCCACACGTTTCGCGTCAGTCCTCTGCGTGGCATTTTATTCTTTTCTGCGCGGCCGCCGCTTGAGAAGTGCGCAGCTTAGAGGGAACATTGGTTATAATCGTAGCGTTACGCCGTCATCGAGTGTTTTGTACCAGACTGCACACACACGAGCAGCGGATCTCGCTCGTTGTTTCGCTTCCCGGGAGATGTAGTTCATCGAGCGATTTTCACATAAAACTAAATGTTACTCTTCTGTTTTATGACAAACTGTGACTTTCATGACTTTCAGAGTTAAATTGACAAGCATCACATGTGTAATTCAGGGCACAGTTCAGACGGAATACAAAGACAAGTTGTCTCTCGCCATATTTCTTCCGAAATAAGGTCCCATGAGCCGAAAGCAAAGGCTCTCTATACAAAATCACCGTTAGCTAAAAATGTATTAATTTAAACAATGTAAGGAAGGAGCAATGTGTAATGGTGTTGTTCTGTCCTGACCAGCTCAGCATCTGCAGCAACAGACCGGAGAGTGTCTCACGGCTTGCTGCGGCGACTCCGATCCTAAAAGCCTGTCTCTTCCCGATTCCCCCAAATCCAACAACCGTCCCTCGGCGGACCGGCCGTACCACTGCCAGGACTGCGGGAAATACTTCCGAATCAACGACATCAAGAGACACCAGAGAATACACAGCGGAGAGCGTCCGTTCCCGTGCTTCCAGTGCGGGAAGAACTTCCCCACGTCTGGGGATCTGAAACGACACGAGAGAATCCACACGGGAGAGCGTCCGTACCACTGTCTTCAGTGCGGGAAGAACTTCTCCGACTCCGGGCATCTCAAGCAACACGAAAGAATGCATACGGGCGAGAGGCCGTACCAGTGTTCCCAGTGCGCGAAGCGCTTCTACAGATCAGGAGATCTCAAACGCCACCTGAGGATCCACAGTGGCGAGCGCCCGTATAAATGCCTCCAGTGCGGGAAAACCTTCTCGGATTCGGGACACTTGCGTGGACACCAGCGCATTCACACCGGGGAGAGACCGCACCGGTGCACCCTGTGCGAGAAGAGCTTCTTTAGATCCGGGGATTTGAAGCGCCATCACAGAACACACACGGGCGAGAGGCCGTATCAGTGTTTCCAGTGCGGGAAGAGCTTCTCCGAGTCGGGACATCTGAAGGAACACCGCAGGATCCACACCGGGGAGAAGCCGTACCAGTGTAACCAGTGCGATAAGAGCTTCTCCAGGCTGGAGCGTCTGAAGGGCCACCAGAGCATCCACACGGGCGAGAGGCCGTTCCACTGCACACAGTGCGGGAAGAACTTCTTCCGCTCCGGAGAACTGAAGCGGCACCAGAGGATTCACAACGGGGAGCAAGCGTGAAGCGCCTCTGCACCGGCGAGGGCGAGACTACCAGGCAGAGGATTTGGCATCGGTACCATTCTTAATGCTTTTAAAGAGAAGTCTCTTCTGCTCACCAAGGCTGCATTTATTTCATTAAACATACAAAAAAACTGTAAATCAGCTGTTCTCTATGTGAATGTACAGTAAAGTGTAATTTATTCCTGTGAGCAAAGCTGATTTGTTTGTTTTTTTGCAGTCTTCAGTGTCACATGATCCTTCAGAAATCACTCTAATATTGTGATTTGATACATTTCTGGTTATTATCAGTGTTAAAAACAATTATTTACATTTGTATTTCAGGAGTATTTGATGATTGAAAGTTCAAAAGAACAGCATTTATCTGAAATGGAAAGCTTTTGTAACATTAAACACTACCGTTCAAAAGTTTGGGATCAGTAAGAACTTTTATTTTATTTTTTGGGGGGGAAATATATCAAATAAATCAATACTTTTACTCATCAAGGATGAATTAAATGGATCAAAAGTGACAGTAAAGACATTTATAATGTTACAAAAGATTCTATTTCAAAAGATAAATGCTGTTCTTTTGAACTTTCTATTCATCAAAGAATCCTGAAATAAAACTGTTTTCAACACTGATAATAATCATAAATGTTTTATGTGCACCAAATCATCATATTAGAGTGATTTCTGAAGGATCATGTGACACTGAAGACTGGAGTAATGATGCTGAAAATTCACAGGAATAAATGACACTTTAAAAATAGAAAAGTCATTTTAAATGTTCATAATATTTAACAATATTACTGTTTTTTTTGTTGTATTTTTAATCAAATAAATGCAGCCTTGGTGAGCAAAAAAAAAAACTTTTTAAAAACATAAAAAATCTTACAGATCCAAAGCTTTTGTCTGGTGGTGTTTGTGAAGGCCGAATGGGCCGTTCAGGTTACTCTAGTGCACCTGTGATACCGTAGAGAACTGATTCTCACTGACTTTTCTTCCATTTCCCCATTAGAAACCAGCATAATGCTGAACTCTAGCATTGTGACAAACACGTGCACCAGTTGTTCATTGCCGTAGACCGTTATGAACGCCTACAAACGCCCCAGATTTCCTCGGATCCCGTCAGTGGCGCTGATCATGTGATCAGGTTGTTGTTCACACTGTCTGTCTGTATGTTGTTGCCAGATATATAGTCAAGTGGCTCATTAGAACTGTATATTGTACAGGAGGATATTATTATTGTGTATGCTTGCATTCCCTGTATTTAATGAATCCCCCTCAAATTGTTTTTGTTTTATATAAACATGAATACTGTTTTATTGTCATAGTCGACATGAGACGATGCTTCTGAATCCTCTAATTTTGATGTGACCGTATGGTTCGTGTCAGTCTCTCAATGGTGGCAGAGTCTTACCAGTCGCAGTTAAACACTTGTGATCCACAGAACACAGTTATTGTTTAACTATAACACTTTATTGTCACAAATATCAGTTACAAACTATAGATATGCTCATACTAAATCGATGTTGAGCACCAGGTGAATTGTATAGCAAACTGAGCTTTCTCATAATAAATCACATTAGATTTAGCTTTTAAGTTTTTATAAATTAGCTATTTACATTTATTATTGTTTCGAATTGTCATCTAATTTTTACTTTCTCTATATATGTGTGTATTTAACCATTTGTAGTCGGTGTGTATTCAGTTTGGAAGGCTTAAATGCGATCAGAAAGGCTTTTACAGCAATAAGAGCAGTGTTAAGGGATGAGTTATAATTATAACCGTTTTGCTTCTTCATGTGCATGAATGTTTTCTTCATAATGTGTGCCATTAATAAACATTTCACCTGTACTAATGCCAGCACACATGAAGATTCGTTTATTGGTCTTGTGTAACATTTTACATTTCCACGATTAAATAAATTATATAACTAAAGATGAATCGAGTGATTAAGGGTTGTTTAATGTTTGTATGGTGCTTAACGAATATTTTCGTATCTGTCTTAGTAAATTACTCGCACGTAGTTTTCTATTATATAATTTAAACGATTTAATATTTAGAAGTAAACACTGCAGACCGTTTCCGCTTTCTTGTGGAAGCGATGCTCATTTTACGACATCTGCGTTGGCTTTACGGCACTGATCAGTCGGAAGTCTGGTAACCAGGGAGACGGCTGGCGGCACTGCGGTCAGCGCGAGACGGTGAGCTGTTATTGATTCGAAATCTCATATTAAATACATGAAACAGTAAGTTTTCTTAGTCCGATATGTGTTTTCTAACGTTTCCACGAAACTATGAACGGCGCTTGACGGGGACGGAGCGGTCTATGAGCGAAACACGGTTCATGTGTAAACAAAACAAACCAGAAACAGAAACTCGTGAAAACTAGCAGCCTTCTTTGTGAGGATCTGATTCTCATGTGACCGTCATTAGCTTTAATTTGACTGATTAACGGCCGTTTTCGTTTATTTTCGTTCATTTAAAAGGCATTTAGTGATGTTTTCCAGTCAGTTAGCGCTTGTTGAGCTGCTGTAGTTCAGCACTGATCAGAGGTCAGGGCTCAGGTGTGCTGTTTCTTCTGCAGGTGGTGGTGATGATGTCAGACAGGTGGGATGTTCAGCTGTTGTGAAGCTTCTGGAAACTCACCGACTGCTTGCACTCACAGGTGAGATGTTTATGAGGGTTTATACGAGCTGTTGATGTTTTCAAACGCTCATCAGACCTGCACTAAAGTGACCTGTAACCTAGTTTGCAGTTTGCAAGAGCATTGTGTAAAGCCTTAAAGGGATAGTTCACCCAAAATGAAAATTCAGGCATTAATTAGTTACTCACCCTCATGTCTTTCCAAACCCGCAAGGCTTTCGTTCATCTTCAGAACACAAATGAAGATCTTTTTGAGGAAATCTGAGCGATTTCTGGCCCTCCATTGACAGCTACGCAACTACCACTTTGACATAAAGAGCTCGTAAAACTAATTCATACGAATTGAGCGGTTTAGTCCAAATTTTCTGAAGAGACTTGATCGCTTTATATGATGAATAGATTGAATTTCGCCTTTTATTCACATTTAAACGGATCAAACGTGCTGCGTAACTCGAGAATGAACCTCATTGGTTCTTGTGAAGCGCAAACGTTCTCGCCTAACACAAGAATAACCCTCATTGGTTCTTGGATTTTATATCATGTTAATTTGAAAAAATATATATAATATGAGTTTTGTTTGGTTTTATTGTGTTTATATGATATTTATATTTTTGTAATTTAATTTTTGCCATGAAAATAGCCTTAGATGCTGACATGGCATTAAATAAAACTATCTTTCTGTGTTTCTCCAGAGCGATTCCATGGAGGTCCGTAAGCCGGTCCTGGAGCTGAAGGACGTGCCTCCCCCGCCCCCCCACAGCACCGGCCCACACACACACTCGTGTCTCAGCGTAAGCGTGTGCTCCTGCTGTGAAGCGAGCGTTCGTCTGCAGAAGAGCTCGAGTGGCGTCACCGGTGGAGGCTTTCCTCTGTATCTCTCCCGCTCACACACTCTCACACACACTCCTCCAGCGTCACACTGCGCCGGTCTGAGGCCGACACACACCGGCTCCTCTCTGTGTAAACTCTGTGAGTGTCGTTTCCCACACGGTGACCCGTCCTCACCCCCTCACCTCTGCTCTAACTCACTCCAACACGCGTCGCGGTGTGTGACGGGCGCTCACTGTTTGCAGGACTGCTGGAGAAAGGTTGGTGGATCCGATCGCTCGCTCACTGGCTGCGTTTACATGCAGAACTTTAGTTTTAGCCGGACTGAACTCATCCCGATTGATAAATCTGAATGTAGTGTTTACATGAACGCTAAACATGATCGTGTTGATGTGCGTGTTTACACTGCAAAAAATGCTTTTCTTACTTAGTATTTTTGTCTTGTTTCCAGTCCAAATATCAAACATTTCTTAAATCAAGATCCATTTACTAAAGTAGTAAAATGACACAAGATATTAGGTCTTGTTTTCTGGGGAAATAAATAAAAATTGAGTTTTTGCTTAAAACAAGCAAAGTTATCTGCCAATGGGGTTTTTCTTACCCCATTGGCAGATAATTTAGCTTGTTTTAAGCAAAGACTCACTTAATTTTTTGTTATTTCCCCAGAAAACAAGACTTTAATATTAATATCTTAAATATTTAATATCTTATTGTGTGACTGTCTGGAGTCAGGATTCTCAAATGACTCTGAAACCAGTTAGATGTCTGTTTAAACAAACACAGAAAAATTTGGACAAGAAACCAATTAGATGGCATCATTGTAATATTTTTACACAAATATAGTTTGCTTGGTTTTGAAAATTTTATAAATCTTTCTCTCATTAAAATGGTTTTTAAATGTGTAAATGATCTTGCACTAGATATCATATTGAAGAACATGTATAAAGGTTGGATCCGATCGCTCGCTCACTTTAAATCAGGATATATTTTTTGACATGCGCTCATGCAGGAATATACAGAGTTTCCCGCTGTTTGCACATAATAACTATCCTCCTACATCGCTTCTTTATTCGTTTTAAACGGCAGACTTAATATATTTAATCCATTTCTGATAAAATAAAATTCTGTATCAAATGTATAGGCAAGACAAGTAGTTTGTTTAGGCATGGTTTGTAGGGAAATTACAAACCTGCGCACACATATTCAAACAAATATAACTATAGAATAAATTCTTAATGCGCATGTGAACGCCATCAGGTCACAGGTTCAGTTTAAAGTCTGTTTAGAGAGAACGCCGTCGTCTTAGTGGCCCCTAATGTAATAACAAATGATAATTTTGCTGGAAGTGAATCAATCAAAACCAACTTTAGCCGAAATAACATTATTCAAAATCGCTATAAAGCCAAAACAATCTCTGTTACCGTAAATTGTATGTTTATCTCTTTAAAGCTGCTTTGAAACAATCTCCATTGTTGAAAGCGCTATATAAATGAAGATGACTTGACTTGAACGGAGGATTATAGAATGATGGGAAACTCATTTATACGACACTTTCTTCATCAGGAGAACAGCTCGTCACACGTCATTACACATGCGCAATCCTTTCAGTTTCGGTTCTCAATCCGATCAAGTGTTTACATGTTCTCTCGATCGGTTTAGAATAGGAATAACCCCCCCCATTCAATCGGATTAAGGCGTTTACATGAAGGCTTCTCAGTCTGATTGAGCTTCACTCCGATCACTAACGGATTATTTGTTTGCATGTAAACGCGGCCACTGTTGATCCGAGCACATCCTTTTAATCCAGAGAGAAGGCGAGGCAGAATGTGTAAAGCGGCTCTCGTGTGGATTCTGCGCTGAAATCTGACATCCATCTCTTCTGCTTTGTAGAGTTTGCGTGTCGACTCGGAGAAGGTTTGGCCGAACATCCCTCCGCCCGTCCCGGTGTGCAACGGCTGCGGCGTGACAGGAGTTTCCTCCGACGGTCTTCTGGGTGTCCACCTCGGCAAAACCCCACAGAAATATGGTCTGTACACACACCAAATGCACATTGTTTTACTAACTGCTGATAGTGAGGCCGGTTGCACGTTACAACCTAGTTTTGATGAAAAGGAACACCACTTACTAAATACTTTTGCATTGCACCATTAAATATAGTTGCAGCGTAACTCTATGTATAACTAAATATTTTTGGAAGCCTCTGACCAGGAATAGTTGTTGAAATGAAATAGCAGATTGACTGAATTGCATCAATTTTACCCAGCAATCCTTTATACATGTATGATAATGCTTACATTAGGATTTCTGCGGGTCTTAATTCACTTTTACACAAATTAAAGCCTTAAAAAGGTCTTAAATCAGATGTGGTAGAAATTCATCACCGCACCTGACTTAAGTTTACCTGGGTCGACACTTAAAGGGTTAGTTCACCCAAAAATGAAAATGATGTCATTAATGACTCTCCCTCGTGTCGCTCCAAGCCCGTCAGACCTCCGTTCATCTTCAGAACACAGTTTAAGATATTCTAGATTTAGTCCGAGAGCTTTCTGTCCCTCCATTGTAAATGTGTGTACGGTATACTGTCCTCGTCCAGAAAGGAGATAAAGACATCATCACAGTAGTCCATGTGACATCAGTGGACTAAATACATTTTGCTCCAAAAATAACCAAAACTAGGACTTTATTCAGCATTGTATTGTCTTCCGGTTCTGTTGTGGATCCGCGTTCAGTGCCGCCGCTGACGTGTGTGTGTGTGTGTGTGTGACGTAAGACGCTGCTGACGTGTGTGTGTGTGACGTAAGACGCTGCTGACGTGTGTCTGGTGTGTCCGAGCTTCGTCTACAGTCTGAGGGAGACGCACGCTGGAAACTAAACAATCTTTGCAAACATGTCTAAGGATTTCCACACAGAGGAAGACTTGCATTTTTTTGCCCAGCCATATTTATTTGAACCCGAATACACGGACGCACCAGACACACGTCAGCAGCGTCTTACGTCAGCAGCAGCACTGAACGCGGATCCACAACAGAACCCGAATACACACACACACACACACACACACCAGACACACGTCAGCGGCGGCACTGAACGCGGATCCACAACAGAACCCGAATACACACACACACCAGACACACGTCAGCAGCGTCTTACGTCAGCAGCGGCACTGAACGCGGATCCACAACAGAACCGGAAGACAATACAATGCTGAATAAAGTCCTAGTTTTGGTTATTTTTGGAGCAAAATGTATTTTCGATGCTTCAACACACTCTAACTAACCCACTGATGTCACATGGACTACTTTGATGATGTCTTTATCTCCTTTCTGGACGAGGACAGTATACCGTACACACATTTACAATGGAGGGACAGAAAGCTCTCGGACTAAATCTAAAATATCTTAAACTGTGTTCTGAAGATGAACGGAGGTCTTACGGGCTTGGAGCGACACGAGGGAGAGTCATTAATGACATCATTTTCATTTTTGGGTGAACTAACCCTGTAATAATATTTATATTAGCACCGCGTCTACAGTCGACAACTGGCTTCGAGTCGGTCGACATCTCAACCTTTTTGAAACCCATCACTTGGGAATAAGGTATTTAGCCTCCTCCACTGAAACACTAGCACTTGAGAATAGAAGTAACATCTCTAGTGTGTAGCCTGAATCAAACAGACTCCAGACAATGCCTTCAAATATGCTTTAATCACGACCGGAGGATCTCAATTTCAGAGAGAATCGCACCAGCAAAAAGAGTGAAACGTTTTTTATAGAATAGGAGAATGGTAAATGTGACATGATTCATTACATAATTTTTGTGCAGTATGATTGGTTCTTCATAATTCAGCAAACCCTTCTGTTACTAGAAGCAAATCCAGATTTTTTGATTACTTCACTTTGTTACTCAAACTCATGAGTTTATATATTTAGACAACCGTCTAGTTTCACTTCCCCTTTAGTTATATTTGGACATGAATCAGACAAACACTGGCTTTGGACAAAGTGTTGGGGACATTTAGTTTTCAAAAGCAAGAAATATAAATGTTAGTTATGAATAATTAAAGAAATCCATCACACAGAGCAGAAAGACTTCATAAAGTTATGGCATTAAATGCATGCATTGCAAAAAAAGAAGGTTTTGTCCTGTTTTCCAATACAAATGTCTTTGATGCATTTACTTGAGATGCAAATATAAAATGGGAGTTTATGCTTAAAACAAGAACAAATATCTTTTCAATGAGTAATGAAAACTTCCCTTTGAATTGTGTGTAAATATTTGACCCCATTTGTTCGTTTTTAGCACAAACTCACTTCATTTTGATCAGTTTCACAAAAAAAAAACATATAGCAGTTTCTTTAATCCAAAGCGACTTACAAATGATGAGAGGAACCAGTTTTGTAATTGTGTATATCTAGTAAATGTATCTTGATTTAAAAATATTTAGACAATTGCACTGGAAAACAAGAAGAAAAAATAAACGAAATAAGAACTTTTTTCTGCGGTGTGATAAGATGCAGTAAAAGTGAGTCTTCAAGCTGTTTTTTTTTTCTTCCTACAAATGAATTAAAAAGTAATTAATATCTTGAAAGTTTTAAGTATTTTAAACCTCTGAAGTGTCGCTAATAATAGTGATAAAATTCGGCTTATGTCAAAATGATTGATGGCCTGTTTGATTGACAGGTTGACCTTCCGGTGTAGGGGTTAGGGATTAACCTTTGACCTGGTTATCCCTCAATCATGTGTTTTTGACAGTTAGTTTGACCTATTGAGTCTCGCTATTATATTTCATTAGCCTGGCTAAATGTATTATTACAATTTCATAATCAATTGAAAGATAATCAATGCGAACCATCAAATGTTCTAGAACAAAGAGGAATATCTTTTACCCGACATTATGAAATACATGAATGCTGAGTCTCCGCGACTCGGCATTCACGGGCTGATCTGAGATACAGAAAAGGCCCTGATCTTCTAGTTGCATTTCATTATGTTTGCATATGAAATGAGGTCTGGCTATATGAGTTCACAGTGGAAACTTACTGTGTTCACCCTCCCAGATTTGCTAACAGTGGGGATTTGCATTCATGAGTTTACGCCTTTTTGGGGCAAGGATCATGTCTAAAGGGCACATTCCTTTGTGTGCCAGTTATCCCTAAACTTCTAAAAAACCTTATTACCTTGTGTTTTACTCTTTTGGAATGAGACATCTGTACCACCCACTCTGGGACATTTAAAATGATACTAAACACAATACTCAATGATAATCATTCACATTTTTTTTTTGATCATATTCAGTGAAATCGACACTATAATCCGACAGAACAACATAAATAAAGTGGTTTTAGAAAAAACTCCGAGCTTCTAACTCCACCTGGAGCTTGTTATTTGTTTTGCAAAAATCCACAGCTTCCGGATCATCGGGTCCAATCAGCGCAGGGGGGTGTGAGATCTGACTGTCAATCACAGATCGGGCACACGCCCCCCCTCGCGCACGTTACAATCACATGCACACGCCTGAAGTTCGCGCAGTAATGAAGAGTGATGGCGGAAAATCAAGTACGCTCATTTAGAGTATAAATGACGTTAGCAATTGCAATCTATCGGTAGATTAGCCAGGACAGCACACCTCCAAATACTCCATGGTGTTGATGGATGCTGATGAGACGGGCGCGTTCACTGATAACCTGGTGCACACGCACTGACGTGCATGAACTCGGTGGGAGGGTATCCGCTGATAGTGGGGGAGGGGCATGAGAGTTGTAAACATTCAAAAATGTTGCCTAAAACCACTCAATCTGCCGGACTTGCCGACTGCAGCTTTAATTTGCTTTCTCTCAGAGAGTGAGAACACTATCCTCCAGTTTTTCCAGTCTTACAACTGTAATGATTTTGTTTAACGGTGACCTAAAGTATAATTTTTATTAATATAGCCATATTTATTTTTGTACTGTAACAGCATATTCTATCCCGTACACCTAAAACACGACCGTCACAGAAAACTGCATTTTTACATTTGCTAAATAAATAAATAAAAATAAATAAATCATTTAATATAATTTCTAAGCGGTTTTGAACTCCAAACACATAAGTCGGTTCCATAAAATTAACATCTCTATTTTTAAATTAAATGATTCTAAATAAAGTATATAACTCAATGAATAATAACATGTTACCAAAATGTATTCATACAAATTAAACATAGTTTTATCTAAATGAATATATATAAATATAAATATATATATATATATATATATATATATATATATATATATATATATATAAAATGACATGTATAAATATAAAAACACCTTACATTTTCATAGAGCTGAAGTAGTTCTTTACGCAATGATAAAAACAAATCCAAAAACCAAATAGTTTAAGTTGTCATAAACAAAGATCCTTCAGTGATAATGTCACAGTAAAGCTGGTCTGCTTTCCAGAGTTTTATTCATACTAAATTTTATTTAAAAGCATAATCTTAAAAGTTTAAATTAGATCTTTTAAAATTAAAAGACTGTTTAAATCAAGTTTTTATTAAAATCATATCTGCTATTTATCTTCTTATAAGACATCTGTATGATATAAATGATTTTGCATACATTTAACCTAAGATATTATTTTTACTAAACGGCGTCTGTTCAAAAAAAAAAAAAAAAATGTTTTAAAGCAAAAACTGTGCTCTGGCGTCTTAGATCTTATTTATACAAAAATATTTCAAACGGTATTTTTGTCCATGCCGCATGAAACATGTTGTCAAAGTTTGTCACAATGTTGTTGTTGTTTGTTTTGTTTTTAAGAAATATTTTAAAATGTTCATTTCATTTATTTTATTTATATAGCACGAATAAACACAACAGAAGTTGACCATTGTGCTTTACAAAACAAAAATCCAGGAAACATGCAGATGCAATGAAAAGCAAAATACCATGTCTCAATGGTAAATGTAATAGAACCATAATTGAAATGTGGAGGATTTTAGAGAAATGCCCGGTCAAAAAGATACAGCTTTAATTTAAATTTAAACTCATATAAAGAGGACAACGATCTCAGGGATTCAGGGAGGCTATTCCACAGCCTAGGACCGACAACTGCAAAGGCACCATCCCCTCTCGACTTTAATCGTGAATGTGGCTGGGACAGATTATAACTGCTAGTGGACCGTAGACACCTACCGGTAGGGTTTGGCGATATGGCAAAAATATCATATCACGATTTTTTTCAGGAAAATCACGATTAACGATTTTATCACGATTCTTTTTCATGTTGGTTTTACTATTTTGCAAGTGAAAAAAGCCTTATAGGTAACAAAAGAAAAAAGAATGGCAGACATTTAGGCCAAAGTGGCGAAGATAAAAATCTTTATCATTATTTTCTTTGTTATTAAGAATTAGGAACAAAGATACACATTAAGCATACACAACTGAATATACAAATGAAATAAACAGTGGTTTATTTTTTCAGCTACAGTAGGGGTATTTAACAGTAGCATTGAAGAAAGTAATTAGGCTAAATGAACAAATACGAAAATAAAACACAACAGACTTCACTGTATAAATTATACATTATTATTAAAGCTACTACTAAAGTTCTCAGTCAAGGGCAGTGAGTGATTTCCTCTTTGTGTTTTGTTGTTTTATTAACATTAAAGGGATAGTTCTCCCAAACATTTTAATTGTCATCATTTACTCTCTCAAGTTGTTTTAAACCCGAATAAGTTTCTTTCTTCTGTTGAAAATAAAAGTTATTTGGAAGAATGTGGCTAACCAAACAGTTGCTGTACTCCAGTGACTTCCATATGTTTTCCTACTATGGAAGTCAATGGGGACCAGCAACTGTTTGGTAAGCCACATTCTTCCAAATAACTTTTATTTTCAACAGAAGAAAGAAATTAATACAGGTTTGGAACAACATTAGAGTGAGTAAATAATGACAGAATTTTTATTTTTGGGTGAACTATCTCTTTAAGGACAAGAGGCAGCTTGTTTACTAACTGGCTACTGTCGCTTTAAGAGCTGCACGCGACGCGTCTAATATACACGCATTTGACAAGCAGATTTTCTCTCATTTTTTTTCTGTTTGCTTTCACTTTAACCAACTTGGTTTATGTAAACCTTGTGTGTATTTGACAATATTAGCGCAATAAGACTCGAAAGATAACTTATAACGTAGTCCAGTAAACAGACGCTGTTAGACAGGCTTTTAGTGCCCGTGTGCTTCGGGTGTATGCGCTCAGAAAGCACACGTCAGAACAGCGCATCAGCAGTGAATTACATGTTTAACCAGCAAGGCTTTAAAGCACATGCAAATAATGAACTTCTGTGAACTGCAGTGTCCCGTTCCTCTGCGTTAACATTTGTTGTATGTTGAGACGGAGCTCGGCGCCAGAACTGCAACTGATAAAATGCACGATACTACGATATTTCTTCAAAAGCAGATCGTGGAGACATTTTAATCGTCCACGATCAAAAACCGTGATATCGCACACCCCTACCTACCGGCCACATTCGCAGTTAACAGTTCAGATCAGTAAGAAGGTGCAAGGCCATTTAAGGATTTAAAGGATTTCCTGTGACACACATCCTATATAACCCTTTTTGACACCGGCTTCAAACATTCATCAAAACTACATGATACATGACTAGAAAAGCCGATAGGTCAAATCTTATGTCAAAACTATGAAATATAATAGCGAGACTCAATAGGTCAAACTAACGGTCAAAAACACATGATCGAGGGATAATAAGGTCAAAGGTTAATCCCTAACCCCTACACCGGAAGGTCAACCTGTCAATCAAACAGGCCATCAATCATTTTGACATAAGGTGAATGGTATCACTACTAACCACTTTTAAACTTGTTCACTGTTCTTTTTTTATAAATATAGGATTTGTAATCTCTATTCATTGAGTCGAATGGGGAATCGAATTTAGAATCGAATTGTGGGAACATCTGAATCGTTACCCAGCGCTACTCACTGCCTGTGTGTCTGCAGGTTCTTCAGAGAGCGGCGCGCTGGAAACGCTGCCCCCCATCGGGGTGTTCTGGGACATCGAGAACTGTGCGGTTCCCAGTGGACGCTCGGCTGCGACGCTGGTGCAGAGACTTCGAGAGCGCTTCTTTCAGGGACACCGTGAGGCCGAGTTCATCTGCGTGTGTGACATCAACAAAGAGAACAAAGCCGTCATCCAGGAGCTCAACAACTGCCAGGTGCGCACGAGCATCACCCATCAACCAGAGCATGACTGCGTTTCACTCATGAGAAAAAACAACCCAAGGCGACGATCAGCTGGTCATCGTCAAATATTACAAAGAAAATATCTCACCAATAACACGACTAAACCAAGCAATATACAGGTGAAACTCGGAAAAACTAGAATATGGTGCAAAAGTTCAGTAATTCAACTTAAAAGGTGAAACTAATTATATAGACTCATTACATGCAAAGTGAGATATTTCAAGCCTTTATTTGTTATAATTTTGATGATTATGGCTTACAGCTTATGAAAACCCCAAAGTCAAAATTAGAATATTGTGAAAAGGTTTTCATAGCAGTAAGCCATAATCATAATCACACACATGACCAGCGTTGGCCAATAGTGAGTCTACGTGTGACGTACAACCCAGAAGCGCTGCGCTGTTGCACTACGTGAACTCACTCGAGGCCCACAGAGAAGAAGATGAATAGTTGAATAAAGTCGTTATTATTGTTTGTTTTTTGCACACAAAAAGTATTCTCGTTGCTTGATAAACTTAAGGTTGAGCCACTGTCGTCACTCGAACTATTTTAACGATGTCTTTAATAACTTTTCTGGGCCGGCAAGTTTCAATCCCTTAGAAGCCTATGGAGGAGTGAGACAGCTCTCAGATTTAATCAGAAATATCTTAATTTGTGTCCTGAAGATGAACGAAAGTCTGACGGAGTTGGAACAACATTAGGGAGAGTCATTACTGACAGAGTTTACATTTTGGGGTGAACTATCCCTTTAAGCCAGGGGTCGGCAACCCAAAATGTTGAAAGAGCCATATTGGACCAAAAAAAAAAAAAAAAATCTGTCTGGAGCCGCAAAAAACGTAAAAACTTTATATAAGCCTTATAATGAAGGCAACACATGCTGTAAGTGTTATATTAGCTTTATTAGCCCCCTTGTATCAACATAAGTAGGCTACAAATTAGAGTTTAGATTGGGCCCAAAAAAATCAAGCCCGGCCCGACACATTAAACGTAATTATGAGCCCGAGCCCGATTTTAACCCAACCATTTTTTAATGCGTGGGTCGTTATAACTGACGTTCTCAACTTTCTTTCTCCCGCCCGCAACATTTGTTTTGTCCCGTTTCTGCCCGCAAATAGCATTAAAACACAAACCACTGTTAATTTAACATAAAAGCAAGCAGTTTACTGCGTTCTCTTTGCGTTCTCTCTGCAAAGTGCGCTCTCTTAATAATTCCTAAAAAGCTGACAGTTCATCGTGATCTCACACATCTCTGTTATTATCAATGAAGCTGACTGCACAATGAATCTTTCATAATATCCACACTTTGTTCGTTATAATTAGAGGATTTGCCAGCATACAGAATTCAGCACTGAACAAAAAAGTCAGTTTTGAGTGTGAGGGGAGTCTATCTTAAATGCTTCTGATTGGCCTTTGCGTTCCAGAAATCAACACATACCGTAAAACTTCAAATAGTAGCCCGGGCTTTTATTTTCCCAAATCGTCGAACTGCACCGGCTTGTATTTGAGACAGGCGTCTATATGAGGCAGGCCTTTATAATTTAGTGTTTAGATGTTGTTCATTGAGTGTATATAGGCCTGTCTCTAATCTCTAAAAATCTCCAAATGCTCCACGTGAAACTGCAGTCTTCCGACCTTTTACTATTGCGGCAATTGAATTTGTTTAAAATGCGCGAGGGCCTTTATTTACCCAAACCTGCAGCCACACCAGGGGTGTAAAAGAGACAGGCGTCTATTTGGGACTCGGCTATTATTTGAAGTTTTACGGTATGTCTGTGATTGGCTATATCGCTCAACGCTGCAAACATGTTATGAATAGAAATTCTGGCCTGTAAATCGTTTCTATTTGGTTTTAGTAGAGTGAGTGCATTACCGCACGCGCCCGCGCTCGCACTCGGCCATCAAATCTAGTCCCGCGCCGCACTGGAGTGCTCAGCTATCTTTCTCTTTTTCCCCTTGGGATCCATGGCCCACCCGCCGGTTTGTTTGTTTGTTTGTCAGCCACCGGTCTAGCATCACGCCGATCTGACAGACACGTGTGTCACAGTCTGTGACGTAAATTCTTCGTTGACAGAAATGTTGAAATTAAATATTTATTATACACATTTTTACAACGTTGAAAAACTTTAAGAATGTTTGTCATGTTTTTCCTCCTACAGAAATTATATTAAAACAAAATATTTTTTCCATTTTCAAATTTTTGAAAAAGCTCCAGGGAGCCACTAGGGCGGCGCTTAAGAGCCGCATGCGACTCTAGAGCCGCGGGTTGCCGACCTATGCTTTAAGCCATGAAAGAATAAAGGCTTTTTATATTTTCTAAAAACAAATTACTCGTGTGCCTTGGATTGTTTTTGCTTATGTGTGAATCTATCCCTACACCCGAAGAGCACTGAAGTTACACCCCGCGCAGCACTTCTTGCATTCCTTGTATTCATGATTGTTTCATATGCATTTGTTGATTGATGGCTTGATTTGGTCCTGCTCAGGTGACGGTGGCCCACATTAACGCTACAGCCAAAAATGCAGCCGATGATAAACTGCGTCAGAGTCTCAGGAGATTCGCAGACACACACGCTGCTCCCGCTACGGTCATCGTGGTTTCATGTACGTGTCCACAAACACACAACTCTGTTCAAAATATTTAAGAGTATTGACTCATGACAAATCAGATTTATCTCTGTACATAAAAGTGCTGATATAATAGAACATTGTTAGGGAATTTACAGTTAAAGACTGTAATAGCAAATTTATTCATTAAGCAATCATCAAAGCGTAAGAGACAGTCTGAGAATTAAAAATGATTTATTTCTTATAAGAAAGGTTCAGTTGTTCCACAGAGGTAGTCAATGTACAGTCTGCGATACAAGTGAGACGCAGGACGGAGGGGGAGAGTAGTTTGTATACAGCTTATCTCAAGGTCTGTTCTTCTACCATAGATGGACTAAAGTTCAGTTCTCTGCCGTCAGGAAATAGTAATAATAACCTGAACTTTAGGGTTTGGTCATGCTCTTTTGCTCACTCTAAAACCGGCCTGTACTTTGACCTTTGGGGCCAAAGTCCACCCGTCTCTCCCCGTCCACCCATCTCACCTGCTCGCCTCAATCAGCAACAGCAGCATTTATTGGTTTGAAAGAGATGGGAATAATTTTCCCATAACAAGACCCAAGGACCAGATATGATTAATTAGGGGCCAGTTGCATAAACTTAGCCACTATGTTAAGAATGTGCCTTAAGAATTAATTTGAGCGCTAGAAATTAATGTGCCTTAAGAATTAATTTGAGCGCTAGAAATTAGTCAAGAGGAGACCAGTCTTACTTTTCTGATTCACATTAGACAGATCTTCCTTTTTATGTAACTGACTTTAAAAAGTTAGCTCCAGTCTTGAAGAAACTTAACTTTTAAGAGTAGTCTATGTCTAAGACTAGTTTATGCAACCGGCCCAACCGGCAGTCAATTTAAGACGAGTCAGAATTATAATATTTAGATTTTTTTTTTTACTGAAGATAGTTTGTAGTTTCATCAGGCAGAAGTCCAGCTTTAAGACTCACAATGAGTCCGTTTGCCGCTCCGCTTACAGTTACACAGATCACAGCAGTTATACCCTTCACCAAGGTCTAAGCTACGTCATTACTTCAGGTTGAATGATTCTGATTGGCTAAGAAATAGATAAACACTCATGGACAGATACACTGAAGCATATCTCCATTGATTATGCAGCTGACCCTTAAGTTAGGCACGTCGTGACCTTCCAGGTCGCAGATCTGCTTTTCTAGTCGCCAACGTGTCGAAGAAAACAAGTCAGTCCATCTCCAATAATGCCACTTGTTCCTTAACCTGTTACCAAGAAGACTAACACACACACACACACACACACACACACACACACACACACACGTCTGGTCCACTATCTTTGTGTGGACTCTCCATAGACGTAATGGTTTTTATACTGTACAAACTGTATACCGTAATTCCTCAAATAAAGACCGGGGCCTTTATTTACCTGAACTGCAGATGGTAGCCGGCTTTTATTTGAAGCAGGCTTTTATTAGAGGCAGGCCTTTATTTCTAATTCGCGATCCCCGCCCGCCCACCAGCCAAGATTCCATGGTGACGCGTCATGCTTGGCACGTGTTCACCACAGCCAAAATAGCGCTATATGACAGATGTAGCGCTTTTATTTCTAAATATTAACAAACTTGCTTACCATGTCATCAACTATCTTCTATTCTGACTCTCAAATCCGTGTAAGTGAGTTTGTTTTGTCGTTTAAAACCCTTTATAAATTATCTTGATCTGTAACGTGAGATGGGCACCGCAGTTCAGAGATTCCTGTCTGTTGGATTTGTTACGTTACAGCGCGTGAATTCTTCAGTTTCTCCCGAAATACATGAAAGTAAGTGGCCGGTGAACTGGGAGAAGAATAGAGTAAACTTTATAGTTACTTACACTGTGTATCTGATATGAATAAAACACGTCGCCAAATATATTTGAATGGATTGTTATTGCTGCTTCCATAGACACCATTGTGTATTTTACAAACTATAAATGTATTGTTTTGCTATAAATCATATCTATTTAAATGTCTGAAACCTAAAATAAACATGTGGTTAAAAACACTGAATAGTTGTGATATGACAACCGCTGAGCGAGTCCGTCTTTGAGTGTACACTAATTTTTCCCCGGCCTTAATTTGAGACCGGCCTTTATTTGTCCGCGTTGACCACGATCCCCGGCCACTATCAGAGGCCCGGCGTTTATTTGAATACCGGTCTTTATTTGAGGAATTACGGTATTCTGTCCCCTTACACTAACCCTACCCCTAAACCTACCCATCACACACACACACACACACACACACACACACACACACACACACACACACACACACACACACACACACACACACACACACACACACACACACACACACACACACAGCTTCTTCAAGGTTGGATTTGGTCTGGCTCTAACTATAAACAGGAGAGTCCTCTCAAAACATCCAGATAACACGTTCTTTCTCTCAATGAGAGGACGCTTTAATCTAACACAGTAAAGTAAATGGGTGTTTGAATTGAGACTGATCTTTTAGCGATTAATCGTGCATAACACATCACAATCACATCACACTTCACATACGAAAGCGAAACTGAATTTCCGTGTGTCGTTCCCGCAGCGGATGTGAACTTCGCCAGTGAGCTGAGTGACCTGAGGCATCGACACGGTTTCCAGGTGATCCTGGTGCACAAGAGCCAGGCCTCGCCCGCGCTCCTGCAACACGCACACCTGCGCGTCGCCTTCGAGGAGTTCGTCTCGGACCTCCCACCCGGCATGATCGTCAAAGCACAGGTCAGCCTCACTCCCTTTATATTCCTGACCAGTGCTGGGGAAACTCATTACAAGTAACTTGAGTTACGTAATCAGATTACTTTTTCAAGTAACTAGTAAAGTAACGCATTACTTTTTCAATTTACAACAAATTATCGAAGTTACTTTTTCAAATAGTAGCGCTAGTTACGGTTTCACATTTATTGACTGACAGCTCTCCTGTCCCCATGTTGAGAGAAATAAAGTGTGTGTGAACATGATGGTTATTTTAGTTCTAGGCTAAATGCATTTGCTCATCTCACTGCCACGAAAACATTCAGTATTCCTCAAAATGAATCAAAACAGTAAAATGCAATCTCAGAATTTTACGCAAAACTTTTATAATTAACTGTTAAATTACGCAAATATACTTTATGTATTTAATCTCACTTTATTAACCAATCTCTTTGCTGCTCACCTCCAATGATCTAATTCAACCATACTAATAAGCAAAAGTTACTTTAGATTAGATTTAGAAATAGTGTTGAACTTCCTTCTCCTGAATCCTATAGTTCTTTAATCCAGAATAACAGCAGCTGAGAGGTTTGCAACTATGAGTAAATCTGCATTTTCTTCAGCCTGAGGCTTATTCATTTCACTTTTGCTGTGAAAGCGCCTTAACATTTTCCAAAAATATATATATTTTTTTGCTTGTTATAAAATAAAACAAGGAAGCTCAGCCGAGGTGAGAAATTAATGCAAAAGTAATGTAACGCATTACTTTTCATAAAAAGTAACTAAGTAATGCAATTACCGTATTTTCCGGACAATAAGTCGCTCCGGAGTATAAGTCGCATCAGCCCAAAAATGCGTCATGACAAGGAAAAAAACATATATAAGTCGCACTGGACTATAAGTCGCATTTATTTAGAAATTTATTTAACAAAATCCAAGACCAAGAAAAAGTTATTTAAACAGACTTTAATTCATTAAAACAGAAGGCATTTAAGTTATTCTGCTACACACAATAGCACAAAGAACAACAGGCTGAATATGTGTCCGGTATGTTGTTAACGTAACACATCAACAGTTAGCTACACAATAGCATAAAGAACATACCTGAGAGGCTGAATAGGATAAAATAAAATAAAATAACATAGCGAGTCCAACAGTTATCGGTAAAGCAATTTCACCAAGCTCCCGCAATCTTATTCCACATCACTGAACCCGTTGAATTCTTCATCCTCCGTGTCGCTTCTGAACAACTCCGCTATTTCCGGAGGAAGATGAAAACTAGCTGTAGTCTAGAGCGCATAGAGCGCTCTCTCGTGGCTGTAGACGGTAATGTCACCCCCAATTTCAGCAAATGATGCATTCACGTCATACCACAAACACATCAAAAACTCGCAAATAATAATCTGGGGCCGTCAGCGATCCTGTGACGAGTAAATCTTGGTAATTTTGATATATAAGTCGCACCTGACTATAAGTCGCAGGACCAGCCAAGGTATGAAAAAAACTGCGACTTATAGTCCGGAAAATACGGTAGTTACTTTTAAAAAAATGCAATATTGTAATGCATTACTTTTAAAAGTAACTTTCCCCAACACTGTTCCTGACTGCATTTGGTTCTGCATTTTGAGCTCTGATCTGGCAGAAAACAGCTGGTGTTTCTGTTTGAAGACCGATGCTGCTGTTGTAATCATGTGATCATAAACCTGTGTGACTCCATGCTCTGAGATTCATAATGAGATCCCGTTATTTAAAGCTCCCAGCGGCAACTCCATCCTCCTCTCAGATCTCCCAGAGTGCTGTTTGTGTCTCTGCTCCTCAGCCCAGTTTCAACCTTCTGTTTGTGCACCACCTTCCCACACACCGCGACACCAAAGCTGTGGCGAACCGGCTCCAGCGCCTCTCCAATAACTGTGGAGGGAAGGTGTTGGGAGTCTCCGGCGGCTGCGCCGTGCTCCGGTTCGCTAGTGCCAGCGCGGCCGAACGCGCGCGCAAGCGCATGGAGAATGAAGACGTCCTGGGCCAGCGCATCGTGGTGTCGTTCTCACCCGACGGCCCGGAGGAGGAAGAGGAGCGCCGACTCTTCCTCCCCGTGGAGAAGCAACGCTCGCCCCGTCGCCGGGCGTCTCGGTCGAGAAGCCACGCCCCCGAGCGCCCCTATAGCCCCAGGAAAGCAGGCCACGCCTCCTCGTGCAGCCCTGTGACGAAGCCCCGCCCCCAGGTCAGCTGTGTTCCCGCCTCTGCCCCGCCTCCTCCTCATCATCCTCCAATCGCACGCTTCCTCTCATTCTCATTGTGCCTGTACCTCCGCTTGACCTGCTTGCTCCTCCCATCATCATACACACACTCTCACACACTCACACTAACTCACACTCCCTCTCACTCGTTCACACACATACAAAGAGACACTCACTCACACAAATGCTCTCACGCACACAAATGCTCTCACGCACACAAATGCTCTCACGCACACAAATGCTCTCACGCACACTCACTGACACACTTTGTCTCTCACACACACTTTCTCTCATACACATGCGCTCATGCACATTCACTCGTTCACACAGACACTCACTCGCTCACTCACACTCTCTCTCTCGCGCACTCAGACATACACACACACCAACACTCACGCGCTCTCTAGCACACACTCTAGCACACATCAACACACACGCACTCTCGCACACACTCGCGCGCACACACCAACACACACGCGCTCTCGCACTCGTACACGCGCACTCGCACAGACACTCACCTACACAAATACTTCCTCGCACACAGACACACAACCTCTCACACGCATGCGCTCACGCACTCTCGCGTACACTCACTCACAGCCACACCCCTGAGGAAAGCAGGCCACGCCTCCTCGTTCCAGCCCTGTGATGAAGCCCCGCCCCCAGGTCAGCTGTGTTCCCGCCTCCTCCCATCATCCTCCAATCGCACGCTTCCCCTCATTCTCAATGTGCTGTGCTGCGCTTGACCTGCTTGTGCTGCTCGTGTGCCGCTGCTCTGTGACGCCGGGATGCTTTACGTGAGACTCCATCTTCCTCTTTCCTCGTCTGTCCTCCCCGTCACTTTCCTGTCTTCCGCCTCATTGGGAATCGGCTGTGTGTTCGTATGTTGTGAAGTTAGTGCTGTGTGTGTGTTTGCTGCAGATTGTGTGTGGAGCAACCCGACCTGTGAGCGCCTCGCCTCAGAGTCACACGAACACACAGCTCCTGCCGGCAGCCGGAAAACCTGCAGAGCAGCAGCGCAGCCGAAGGTACCACACGCACACACACACTCTCGCTCACTCACTCACTCACTCACTCTCACACACACACAGACACTCTCGCACTCACACACACTCGCACTCACACACGCTCTCTTGTGCACACACTGACACACACACTTGTGCACACACTCGCACTCTCGCACACTCACATCACTAGTGTTCATCATGTGATTTGTGAAAGTTTTTTTATTTGCAGTGTTTGATTTAGACAAATCATTGATGTTTTTAAAGGGATAGTTCACCAAAAATGAAAATTGTCATTCCAAACCCATAAGACTTTCGTTTATTGTCGAAACAAATTAAATCTATTCTTAACTAAATCTGAGAAGTTTCTGTCCCTCTATTGAAGAAAGAATATCTTCGATATCTCTGCGCCCAAGTAGCAGCGCTTCGCCTGTGCTTCACCCCAGTATAGTCCCAAGTCAATCTCTGCCTAGGAAATCGCCTAGTCTTAATCTGCATTGCTATTTGTACTCGTTGTGAATACGCAGCCACAAGTAATTCTTTTTTTTTTTATCACTTTTACTCACGACATGCTATCCGGCAACAAAGGATTCCATTCATTATGCTAAGCTAGCGGCGGCGCTGCCAAACTAAGACAATGCATGCACTGAGACAAAAATGCGTTTGCCCTCCTATCTAAATGTAGGGGAGACGGTGAATAACCCCTATTTCAAAAAAAACGGTGGTGTGTTCCTTTAAGGATTAGGTTTAATTGATTATTTTATTCACGTATAAACATTGAACAGTGAATGTAAACAAGCTCAACCGTACTTGATTGCGAAACCTCATTGGTTCTCATGCTTGAGCTTCTGTTTGCCATATTTGAATGCTGTAAACATTGTTCATATGTGAATTAAAGGATCAATCTGTTCATCATATAAAGCAAATGTGTCTCTTCAGAAGACTTGGATTAAAACTCTTATTTTACCAACTATGAACTTTTTGAAGCATCAGTTTTGGGTGAACAGACTTACAATGGAGGCACGGAAATCCCCTCGGATTTCTTTCAAATATGTTCTATTGTGTTTTGTTCTTATGAGTTTTGAGTGCTATGATATTTGATTGTGTGTGTGTGTGTGTGAAGGCGAGACTCTCCCGGGCAGCCGTTTCAGGTCAGCACTCCTTCAGCATTCAGCAAACTAAGTTTACAGCGGAGCTTCAGTCCCATGATGCTCTCTCAGAGTTCGTGGTCGTCACGGTAAGCGAACTGCATGATTATCAAAGGCTTCATAAAACACTCTTGCGTTCTCGTCACGTGTGTGTGTGTGTGTGTGTGTGTGTGTGTGCGTTGGTCTCCGGTCTCTTCAGGAGTGTGTCCCCCTGCCTGTCGAACCGCTCGTCTCCGCTGAGCGCACCGTCCCCTGACGGCCAATCAGAGCCCTTCTCTGACGGAGCCGACGTTCAGGTCACGAACCTCGACTACAGAATGTCACGCAAGGACCTCCAGCAAATCCTGCGAGATGCTTTTGCTAAACACGGCAGAGTGAGTCGCATCTCCCAGACATTTAAACCAGAGCGTGTTGAAAGTGTGCTTCATTATTGTGTGTGTGATGGGTAGGTTTAGGGGTAGTGTGTGTGTGTGTGTGTGTGTGTGTGTGTGTGTCTGTGTGATGGGTAGGTTTAGGGGTCGGGTTAGTGTGTGTGTGTCTGTGTGATGGGTAGGTTTAGGGGTTGTGTGTGTGTGATGGTAGGTTTAGGGGTGTCGTGTGATGGGCAGGTTTAGGGGTCGGGTTAGTGTGTGTGTCTGTGTGATGGGTCGGTTTAGGGGTTGTGTGTGTGTGATGGGTAGGTTTAGGGGTCGGGTTAGTGTGTGTGTCTGTGTGATGGGTCGGTTTAGGGGTTGTGTGTGATTGGTAGGTTTAGGGGTCGGGTTAGTGAGTGTGTGTGATTGGTAGGTTTAGGGGTCGGGTTAGTTAGTGAGTGTGTGTGTGTGTGTGTGTGTTTGTGATTGGTAGGTTTAGGGGTCGGGTTAGTGTGTGTGTGTCTGTGTGATGGGTAGGTTTAGGGGTTGTGTGTGTGATGGTAGGTTTAGGGGTGTCGTGTGATGGGCAGGTTTAGGGGTTGTGTGTGTGGTGGGCAGGTTTAGGGGTCGGGTTAGTGTGTGTGTGTCTGTTGGATGGGTCGGTTTAGGGGTTGTGTGTGTGGTGGGCAGGTTTAGGGGTCGGGTTAGTGTGTGTGTGTCTGTTGGATGGGTCGGTTTAGTGGTCGGGTTAGTGTGTGTGTGTCTGTGTGATGGGCAGGTTTAGGGGTCGGGTTAGTGTGTGTGTGTCTGTGTGATGGGTCGGTTTAGGGGTCGGGTTAGTGTGTGTGTGTCTGTGTGATGGGTCGGGTTAGTGTGTGTGTGTCTGTGTGATGGGCAGGTTTAGGGGTCGGGTTAGTGTGTGTGTGTCTGTGTGATGGGCAGGTTTAGGGGTCGGGTTAGTGTGTGTGTGTGTCTGTGTGATGGGTCGGGTTAGTGTGTGTGTGTCTGTGTGATGGGCAGGTTTAGGGGTCGGGTTAGTGTGTGTGTGTCTGTGTGATGGGTCGGGTTAGTGTGTGTGTGTCTGTGTGATGGGCAGGTTTAGGGGTCGGGTTAGTGAGTGTGTGTGATGGGTAGGTTTAGGGGTCGGGTTAGTGTGTGTGTGTCTGTGTGATGGTCGGTTTAGGGGTTGTGTGTGTGATGGGTCGGTTTAGGGGTTGTGTGTGTGATGGTAGGTTTAGGGGTGTCGTGTGATGGGCAGGTTTAGGGGTCGGGTTAGTGTGTGTGTCTGTGTGATGGGTCGGGTTAGTGTGTGTGTGTCTGTGTGATGGGCAGGTTTAGGGGTCGGGTTAGTGTGTGTGTGTGTCTGTGTGATGGGTCGGTTTAGGGGTTGTGTGTGTGATGGGTAGGTTTAGGGGTTGTGTGTGTGATGGTAGGTTTAGGGGTGTCGTGTGATGGGCAGGTTTAGGGGTCGGGTTAGTGTGTGTGTGTCTGTGTGATGGGTCGGGTTAGTGTGTGTGTGTCTGTGTGATGGGCAGGTTTAGGGGTCGGGTTAGTGTGTGTGTGTCTGTGTGATGGGTCGGTTTAGGGGTTGTGTGTGTGATGGGTAGGTTTAGGGTTCAGGTTAGTGTGTGTGTGTGTGTGATGGGTAGGTTCGGGTTAGTGTGTGTGTGTGTTTGTGACGGGCAGGTTTAGGGGTCGGGTTAGTGTGTGTGTGTCTGTGTGATGGGTAGGTTTAGGGGTTGTGTGTGTGATGGTAGGTTTAGGGGTGTCGTGTGATGGGCAGGTTTAGGGGTCGGGTTAGTGTGTGTGTGTCTGTGTGATGGGTCGGTTTAGGGGTTGTGTGTGTGATGGGTAGGTTTAGGGTTCAGGTTAGTGTGTGTGATGGGTAGGTTCGGGTTAGTGTGTGTGTGTGTGATGGGTAGGTTTAGGGGTGTCGTGTGATGGGCAGGTTTAGGGTCGGGTTAGTGTGTGTGTGTGATGGGTCGGGTTAGTGAGTGTGTGTGTGATTGGTAGGTTTAGGGGTCGGGTTAGTGAGTGTGTGTGATGGGTAGGTTTAGGGGTCGGGTTAGTGTGTGTGTGTGTGTCTGTGATGGGTCGGTTTAGGGGTTGTGTGTGATTGGTAGGTTTCGGGGTCGGGTTAGTGTGTGTGTGTGTGTGATGGGTCGGGTTAGTGAGTGTGTGTGTGATTGGTAGGTTTAGGGGTCGGGTTAGTGTGTGTGTTGGGTAGGTTTAGGGGTCGGGTTAGTGTGTGTGTGTGTGTGTGTGTGTGATGGGTCGGGTTAGTGAGTGTGTGTGATTGGTAGGTTTAGGGGTCGGGTTAGTGAGTGTGTGTGATTGGTAGGTTTAGGGATCGGGTTAGTGTGTGTGTGTCTGTGTGATGGGTCGGTTTAGGGTTCAGGTTAGTGGGTGTGTGTGTGATGGGTAGGTTCGGGTTAGTGTGTGTGTGTGATGGGTAGGGTTTGTGTGTGTGTGTGTCTGTGTGATGGGTAGGTTTAGGGGTGTCGTGTGATGGGCAGGTTTAGGGGTCGGGTTAGTGTGTGTGTGTGAGATGGGTCGGGTTAGTGAGTGTGTGTGATTGGTAGGTTTAGGGGTCGGGTTAGTGAGTGTGTGTGATGGGTAGGTTTAGGGGTCGGGTTAGTGTGTGTGTGTCTGTGTCTGTGATGGGTCGGTTTAGGGGTTGTGTGTGATTGGTAGGTTTCGGGTTAGTGAGTGTGTGTGTGTCTATGTGATGGGTCGGTTTAGGGGTTGTGTGTGTGATTGGTAGGTTTAGGGGTCGGGTTAGTGTGTGTGTGTCTGTGTGATGGGTCGGTTTAGGGGTTGTGTGTGATGGGTAGGTTTAGGGGTCGGGTTAGTGAGTGTGTGTGTGTCTGTGTGATGGGCAGGTTTAGGGGTCGGGTTAGTGTGTGTGTGTGTGTGTGTGTTTGTGTGTGATGGGTCGGGTTAGTGAGTGTGTGTGTGATTGGTAGGTTTAGGGGTCGGGTTAGTGAGTGTGTGTGATGGGTAGGTTTAGGGGTCGGGTTAGTGTGTGTGTCTGTGATGGGTCGGTTTAGGGGTTGTGTGTGATTGGTAGGTTTCGGGTTAGTGAGTGTGTGTGTGTCTATGTGATGGGTCGGTTTAGGGGTTGTGTGTGTGATTGGTAGGTTTAGGGGTCGGGTTAGTGAGTGTGTGTGTCTGTGTGATGGGTCGGTTTAGGGGATGTGTGTTATGTGATGGGTAGGTTTAGGGGTCGGGTTAGAGAGTGTGTGTCTATGTGATGGGTCGGTTTAGGGGTTGTGTGTGATGGTAGGTTTAGGGGTCGGGTTAGTGAGTGTGTGTGTGTGTGATGGGCAGGTTTAGGGGTCGGGTTAGTGTGTGTGTGTCTGTGTGATGGGTCGGTTTAGGGGTTGTGTGTGATTGGTAGGTTTAGGGGTCGGGTTAGTGAGTGTGTGTGTGTGTGTGATGGGCAGGTTTAGGGGTCGGGTTAGTGTGTGTGTGTGATGGGTCGGTTTAGGGGTCGGGTGAGTGTGTGTGTGATTGATAGGTTTAGGGGTCGGGTTAGTGAGTGTGTGTGATGGGTCGGTTTAGGGGTCGGGTTAGTCTGTGTCTGTGTGATGGGTTGGTTTAGGGGTTGTGTGTGTGATGGGTAGGTTTGGGTTAGTGTGTGTGTGTCTGTGTGATGGGTCGGTTTAGGGGTTGTGTGTGTGTCTGTGTGATGGGTCGGTTTAGGGGTTGTGTGTGTGTGTGTGTCTGTGTGATGGGTCGGTTTAGGGGTTGTGTGTGTGATTGGTAGGTTTAGGGGTCGGGTTAGTGAGTGTGTGTGATGGGTCGGTTTAGGGGTCGGGTTAGTGTGTGTGTGTGTCTGTGATGGGTCGGTTTAGGGGTTGTGTGTGTGATTGGTAGGTTTAGGGTTCGGGTTAGTGAGTGTGTGTGTTGGGTAGGTTTAGGGGTCGGGTTAGTGAGTGTGTGTGATGGGTAGGTTTAGGGGTCGGGTTACTGAGTGTGTGTGATGGGTAGGTTTAGGGGTCGGGTTAGTGAGTGTGTGTGATGGGTAGGTTTAGGGGTCGGGTTAGTGTGTGTGTCTGTGTGATGGGTCGGTTTAGGGGTTGTGTGTGTGATGGGTAGGTTTAGGGTTCGGGTTAGTGTGTGTGTGTGATGGGTCGGTTTAGGGGTTGTGTGTGTGATGGGTAGGTTTAGGGTTCGGGTTAGTGTGTGTGTGTGTGATGGGTCGGTTTAGGGGTTGTGTGTGTGATTGGTAGGTTTAGGGGTCGGGTTAGTGTGTGTGTCTGTGTGATGGGTCGGTTTAGGGGTTGTGTGTGTGATGGGTAGGTTTAGGGTTTGGGTTAGTGTGTGTGTGTGATGGGTCGGTTTAGGGGTTGTGTGTGTGATGGGTAGGTTTAGGGTTCGGGTTAGTGTGTGTGTGTGATGGGTCGGTTTAGGGGTTGTGTGTGTGATTGGTAGGTTTAGGGTTCGGGTTAGTGAGTGTGTGTGATTGGTAGGTTTAGGGGTCGGGTTAGTGAGTGTGTGTGATGGGTAGGTTTAGGGGTCGGGTTAGTGAGTGTGTGTGATGGGTAGGTTTAGGGGTCGGGTTAGTGAGTGTGTGTGTCTGTGATGGGTCGGTTTAGGGGTTGTGTGTGTGTCTGTGTGATGGGTAGGTTTAGGGTTCGGGTTAGTGAGTGTCTGTGATGGGTCGGTTTAGGGGTCGGGTTAGTGAGTGTGTGTGATGGGTAGGTTTAGGGGTCGTGTTAGTGAGTGTGTGTGATGGGTAGGTTTAGGGGTCGGGTTAGTGAGTGTGTGTGTCTGTGATGGGTCGGTTTAGGGGTTGTGTGTGTGTCTGTGTGATGGGTAGGTTTAGGGTTCGGGTTAGTGAGTGTCTGTGATGGGTCGGTTTAGGGGTCGGGTTAGTGAGTGTGTGTGATGGGTAGGTTTAGGGGTCGGGTTAGTGTAGGGGAATAGAATATACAGTTTGTACTGTATAAAAACCAATACGCCTATGGAATTTCCTCACAAGTACAGCAAACCTGTGTGTGTGTGTGTGTGTGTAGGTGAAGAGCGTTGATCTGAGTCCTCACACTGACTATCAGCTGAAGGCGCGGGTTCACATGAGCTCCCTCCAGCAGGCCATCGGTGCCGTCTCTCTCCTGCATCGCTATAAGATCGGCAGCAAGAGGATTCATGTGTCGCTCGTCACTGGAGCCAGTAACAAATCTCTCGCCTGCCTCAGGTACGCATGTGATGTATCAAACTTTCATATCACAATAATCGCTGAAGCTTTTATCATGGTATATGGTATTATCACTGCATTGAATTTAAAGTGTTGTCCTCCTAGCAGGTTTAAATGCTTTTGTCCATGTTCATCTGTGTTTAGTGTGTAATGTTGCTGTTTGAGCATGAAAAAGCTCCAGTTATTCTCTATATCAGTGCCAGTGTTTCTGAACTCCTGAAATATTGTAGTCTTGAGTTTCTTCTGGGAACGAACATGTCACAATATTCCTCATTTATATAATTTAAATAAATAAATATATGCAGAATAAGGGGGAGGGAGGGGGGGGGGGGGGGGAGGGGAGGGGGGAGGGGGGAGGTGGGCTGGGGCTGGTTGAGTTAGTTAGTAGTGTGTTGAAACTGGCGCTTCTGGTAAGAGCGGGACATTTCCCAAACACATTTGAAGCGCTTGACCAATCACAACACACTGCTCCAGCCGACCAATCAGAGCACAGTGTGCTTTTCAGAAGGAGGGGCTTCATAGAGACAGGAACTAAACCGAGCGTTACTGACAGACTGGGAAGAGAGGAGCCGCAACAATGGAGAATATGAGAAAAATAATCAACATTCAAGCAGGAAAACCTCTTCTAGTAGAGCTCTAAAACAAAAAGAATATAAAGTAAACAGACAATAAAGAGTCAAAACATTTTCAGTCAATATCTAGGGCATGTTTTAGTCCAGAATATGTAAAAATGTAAACAAAAATATGGTGCTGTGATGAAGCAAATAGACAGATCTGAATGGTGTGAAACATTTAATGTTCAGAAACAGGAAGTAGTGCCGTCTGCTTTGTTTACTGGGTAACAGATGCATTTCTGCTGTTACGTTATCGCCATCTGCTGTCAGAGAGTGATTGTGCATTTTCATTCAGTCTCTTTGACGCAGTGTTGGACATTTTATCTGGTTAATGGAAAAATATTTTATAAATGCATTTTAAAATAAAATTCACTTTTTTTAAGTGCAATTTCATGCATGTTCATATATCATGATGATGAACCGTATTACGGTGTATCTGCTCATGTCTAGCCTCAGTGATGTTTGTTTCTCAGCTCTGAGATCATCAGTATCCTCCAGGACGCACCAGCAAACTGCCTGCATCTCTACAAGTTCACCGAGACCTACGAGAGGAAGTGAGGGACATTCAATTCACATTTATTTGTATTGCACTTTTCACAATACACAATCACATCGTTTCAAAGCAGCTTTACAGAAAGTGCATGAGTCCACATTACAATTCAGAGAGATCTGTTATCAGAGGAAACTGTCTAAAGCCGGGGACACGCTTAACGACTGTAAGGCCGATTATGAATGTAATTTGATACTTACGACTGATTATGCTGAGTCGCTTTCAGGTCGGTGTTCACAGTCTGTGTTTAAAATCTGCTGCAGTCGATGGAAACGGTCTGTAAGTGTGTTCAGTTAGGTCTTAGAATGTTTCAGCTAGTCGTTGAGTGTGTCCCCGCCTTTAGTTATGCATTTCAGAAAAGTACACATACAAAATATCAGTTAGATATCATTGTAATAATTTAAGGCAGAAACAATGAGCTCATTGAAGTAATGAATACTTGTTTTTTAACAAATTATGAGTGTGTGTGACTGGTATGTTGACGGCGTGTCTGTCCTGCAGGTTTGGTCATAAGCTGGTGGTGAGTGACTTGTACCGCTTGCCGGAGCTGGTGTGTGTGCGTGAGCAGGGCGGCGGGCGGCTCGTGTGTTTGCTGTCCAGCACTCAGGCCCGGCAGAGTCCGCTAGGATCCGCACACTCTCACGACAGCTCCAACACGGCCAGCCCGGTTCTGTTCGAGGAGCTGGAGTACCACGAGCCCGTGTGCAGACGCCACTGCACTCAGCAGGACTTCAGGTGAACCGGGACACACACACACACACACACACACGCACACACACACACACACACACGTGTGTCCAGGGGGGGGGGACACACACACGTGTGCAGGGCTCCTACAGAGGCAAACATAAGAAGATATTGATCGGTTTAAGTCTAAATGTAAAACATTTGTTTATGCAAAATATAAAACATAAACATATTTCTGTAATATCTTATGCGTTTTATAGATTTCTTGTTTTTCTTTATTTTTAGTAGGGCTGGGTAAAAAATATCGATTTCTCTATATTTTTACGAACCGATATCGATTCTTAAATCTCAAGAATCGATTAGTCATCCTGTTTTCATTTGATGAATGAATGGAACATTGTAGCATGCGTCCCATCCAATAAATCGCAATAATCTTTGTGCTTTGTTACTATTGATACTAAATAAAGTCTCAAATTACGTCCATTTTCTTACGAAATTCAAAAACATAAATACCGTTTTGGCGCTGTGGCGTGAGATCGCTCTGGCTCAGCTCAGCTCAAGAGAAGCAGCATCACACATGATCTCCTCTTCTGCCTTAATAATACCAGTTACAGCGCGAAATACACATGAAGGAACGTCTGAAAGTGTGTTTAAAGATAGAGTACAACTTATCGAAATCCGTATCATGTCTCATGGAATCGCTCAATCAGTGTTTCAACCGTGGAAAGACGTCAGTAAAACAACTTGTAAACAATGTAACGTCACATTTACCTCAGAAAAACCATGTGACCATAAACTCGTTAGTCTCGTTAAAATTAACTCTAAAGAGGAGCATTTTGCTAAATATATGCACCATATTACATATTCATTATAATTTTTAATGTTCTTTGATATTTAATGCATGTTTGAATAAATCTGGCAAGTTTTTATGACAGCCACCATTTAAATGTTTATATTTCATATAACTTTATTATTATAAAAATAAATAAAAGTGTAATTTAAGTGTTTGTATAGCTACAAATCAGTTAATTTTTACCTTCAACATTATAGTAGGCTAATGAAGCCTATAGGCTACAACTGACTCCCATAGTTTACAGCATTTGTTAAGAGATTTGTTTTCCTTGAGAAAATTTGCCATGTATTATACCTGATATCCAAAATAATCAATATTGAATCGAATCGAATTGTGAAATTTGTGTCAATACCCAGCCCTAATTTTTAGTTATTTTATACCTTGCTTAATCCTTATAAATTTTATTTTTATTCCTGTATTTTAATGGGTCTTTTTTATTTTATCTATCGTTTCTTTTTTGCCTGTAAAGCACTTTGAACTTCATTGATTCGTTTGGAGAAGTGTTATATAAATAAAGCTTGCTTCTAATATCAACCTAATTATCAGGGTTCTTAAAAGGTGCTAAAAGTACTTGAGTTTGACTTTGAAATTTAAGTCCTGAAAAACCCTTGAACAGCCATATTTATGAAAAGGAACTTTAATTTCACAAATATATTGTCTTTCAATCATTTAAGTGATTTTTCGTGTTTAATTTTATTGATAAAACAATCTTTTCACGCAAAATGAAGCAGCAGCCCGTCTGATATAGATATAGAGCCATTACTCATGACTATGAGTGTGATATTGCTCATAAATATCCAAGTATATGATGCAGCTTTAATTTATCAGGTCAATCATATTTTGAGAAAAAAAATCAGTTAAAGTTTATCTGTAGCCACGTTTCCATTACCCTTCAAATTGCGCAAATTGAAAACACGCACAATGGAAACACGTCAATTTCGCAAAAACTCCCGTTTATCGCAAAAAAGGTTTTTACGCTCGCAAGAGGTTTCTCAGGCAATTCGAAAAAGAAATATTTCGCAAAACTGCAATGGAAACAGTTTTTGATCATTTACAGTTACCTGACTTACATGATGCGGTATGGCAAGCCGTTTTAACTTTTATTCATTTCCAGGATATGAATTGTTGATATCAACAATTTAATTTTCACTAGTTAAAATTATAATTATTGATATCAGGAATAATATTTCTACTAGTAACAATGGCAATTTTTGATATCAGGAATTACATTTTCACTAGAAACAATGCTAATTCTTGACATCAACATTTACATTTTCACTAGTTAAAATGATAATTCTTGATATCAACAATTGAATTGCAACTAGTAAAAACTATAATTCTTGATATCTGTAATTGTATTTTCACTAGTGAAATGTCACCATAGGCTGCCATCCAAAATCAATTATTGATATCAAGAATTTATTTCTTACTAGTTGAAATTCCAATTTCACATTTCAGAAATACAATTCTTACTAGTAAAAACCTTTATTTTTGATATCAAGAATTAAATTGTCACTAGTTGAAATGTCTATTCTTGATATCAACAATTGAATTGCTACTAGTAACAATGTTCATTTTTGATATCAATAATTCAATTTTCACTAGTGACAATGTTAATTTCTGATATCATGAATGTGATTGTTACTAGTAAGAAAGCCATTTTAGATATCTGAAATAATATTGATATCAGAAATACATTTTCAGATATCAAAAATGAAAAATTTTACTAGTCGCAATTCAGTTGTTGATATCAAGAATAGACATTTAGACTAGTGATAATTTAATTATTGATATCAGGAATTTGCATTTTTACTAGTAACAATGTAATTATTGATATCAAAAATTATATTTCTACTAGTAAGAAATCAATTCTTGATATCAACAATTGATTTTGAATGGCAGTCTATGGTGAGATTTCACTAGTGAAAATACAATTGTTGATATCAAGAATTACATTTTTGATATCAACAATTCATATCCTGGAAAGGAATAAAAGTTAAAACGGCTTGCCATAATGCGGTGTGTTTGGACAGAATACGAGACAGAGTTCTTTATTAAAGTCATAAAAGAAAAGAATTACAGGAATACTGGATTCTAAACCTCAAAGAAACGCCACAGTCTCGACCTCGAGCAGAAATGAGGAGAAACAGAGAAACTCCTCATATGTGCCGCTCACAGTATAAGAGTCTTTCCTTGCTATTAATGCTTGGAACACACACACACACACACGTCTCCTTCCATTAATAATAATAATAATAATGTCTAGTGTGGTGGCTCTGATATATATATATAAACCTAACAACATCCGTCGCCATGATGTTTGGAATGACTGATTGCGAGAGGAAAAAAGGATGTTTTAGGCGCATAACATCGGTTAATGGAAACGCCGTCATTTTGCAATAGTTTTTAGCGATATTTAGAAAAAATCACAAAAGTTTTGCGCCAATCTGTAATGGAAACGCGCCTAGTGTTAAAGTTTCCACAGTCATTGCATCTGCTGCACTTTATTTGTACCATTTTGTTTTTATTGGTTTATTTTTTATCTATTTACCTTTTTCAGAATTTGAAGGTAATAAAGATATTGTTTGATTAGTGAGATCTCTGATTGAAGTCCTTAAACCAAAAAGTAGTGCTTAAAGTCCATGAAAGTCCTGGAATTTCCTTTGACAGTGTCTGTACGATCACTGCGTGTGCTCGCGCGAGTCTTCATCTGGGTTTAGCCGTGACGAACTCGACTGTTTTTCCTCTGGTTTCAGTGAATCTGACTTCGATCCGGATTCGTACATGATCCCGTTTGTTCTGGTGTCCCTGAAAGTCCTGGCTGCTCATGTCCACGGGTTACTGCAGAGTCACGAGGGCACGGTGCCTCTGCTCAGGTGACACACACACACACACACTTCTGCTGTTATCTCGTTGGTCTGGTGTGTGTCTGTTGCATGTGTGACTGTTTCCTGTCTGCACACAGTTTCCCAGAATGCTACGCTGCAGAGTTCGGTGCGTTGAGTGTTGCAGAGGAGGGGGGGCTGGAGGGAAGCGTCCCGCTGGAGCATCTCATCACCTGCATCCCTGGAGTCACCATAGTAACGGCACAGAACGGCTTCAAAATCATCAAGTGGATTCACAACAAACCCCCACCGCACAATGCAGGTGAGGGGGTGTGTGTGTGTGAGGGTGTGTGTGTGTGTGTGAGGGTGTAGCCCCTTTCACACAGAGATTCCGGAAAATACACGGATAAAGCGACCCGGGATTTGACCCGGGTTCGTTTGATTTAGCTTCATTCACACTGCCAGTGATTTGCCGGAATCAGAGAGCGCGTTCACACACAACCCGTGTATGTTCAGGAAAGACACGTGACATCGATGTGACATGTAATGTCTCAGCAACGTGTATAGTTTGCTTATGAGCTGCGATTTCTCTCTGGGGAAACCACGATTGTGCATTTTTTTTCTCTGATTCGATCATAAACTAGCGCATTACGTACCGTTTCACTAGCCTGCTTTCACTTCACTTCAGCGTCATCATTACGACACGGCATTGGTTACGGCTTTTGTTCACACAGCGCGCGTTCCGGGTCTGAACACGGCAATGTTACTAGGTCCCCAACCCGGCATCGATCCCGGCATCAGTCCGGGTCGTGTTTGCGTTCACACAGAAGGCACTCTGGCAATTTGCCGGGTTCAAAGCGCTGTGTGAAAGGGGCTTGTGTGTGTGTGTGTGAGGGTGTGTGTGTGTGTGTGAGGGGGTGTGTGTGTGTGTGAGGGGGTGTGTGTGTGTGAGGGGGTGTGTGTGTGTGAGGGGGTGAGGGTGTGTGTGTGGGGGTGTGTGTGTGTGTGTGGGGGTGTGTGTGTGAGGGTGTGTGTGTGAGGGTGTGTGTGTGAGGGTGTGTGTGAGGGTGTGTGTGAGGGTGTGTGTGTGAGGGTGTGTGTGTGAGGGTGTGTGTGTGTGTGAGGGTGTGTGTGTGTGTGAGGGTGTGAGGGTGTGTGTGAGGGTGTGTGTGTGTGTGAGGGTGTGTGTGTGTGAGGGTGTGAGGGTGTGTGTGAGGGTGTGAGGGTGTGTGTGAGGGTGTGAGGGTGTGTGTGTGTGAGGGTGTGTGTGTGTGAGGGGGGGTGTGTGTGTGTGTGAGGGGGGGTGTGTGTGTGTGTGAGGGGGGGGGGGGGGGGTGTGTGTGTGTGAGGGGGGGTGTGAGGGGGGGTGAGGGTGTGTGTGTGAGGGGGATGGGGGTGTGGGGGGTGTGTGTGAGGGGTGTGGGGGTGTGTGTGAGGGGGTGTGTGTGAGGCGGTGTGTGTGGGGGGGGTGTGTGAGAGGGTGTGTGTGTGGGGGGGTGTGTGTGCTCTTGTTTTTATTACATTGTGAGGACCAAATGTCCCCACAAGAATAGTAAAACGTGAAATCACCGACAATGTGAGGACTAGCCAATGGTCCCCACAAGGGAAATTGATTGATGAACATACTTAATGATGTTGTTTAGAAAATGTAAAAAAGCAGAAAGTTTTCTGTGATGGGTAGGTTTAGGGGTAGGGTTAGTGTGTGTGTGTGTGTGTGGGGGAGTGTGTGTGTGTGTGTGTGGGGGGGACTGTGATTTTGAGTTTAAAGGGGACCTATTATGCAAAATTCACTTTTATAATATTATTAAAACAATGATGTGCAACAATAAATAATATAAAATAAACACTGCAATATTCCATTAAACACTAAGAATCTCACAATTCATGGTGACAATCCACCTACTGGTCAATCCTGATTAATTGCACAGTGCTCATCCCTTGTCGTAGCATTAGTCAAATGCTCATCTGAAGCTAATGAAGTGCATAAGTGGAAAAGCCTGTGTGTGTGTGTGTGCTCAGACCCGTGGCTGCAGCGCAGTAAGAGTCCGGTTGGGAATCCACAGCTGATCCAGTTCAGCCGAGAGATGGTGGATCTCATGAAGAACCAGCCGTCCTGTTTGATGCCCGTCACCAAGTTCATTCCAGCGTATCACCACCATTTCGCCAAGCAGTGCCGTGTGTCGGACTACGGATACTCCAAACTGCTGGAGCTGCTGGAGGCCGTTCCTCACGTGCTGCAGGTCTGTGAACACAAGCTCACATTTACATTACACCTGCTCGCGAAGCATTGGGAACGTCAAATTGTGAATTTAAAGTTGACATGAAACTGAAGTTGCGCTAGTCTTTTCTTCTCTATTTTGCGGTATATCTGAGTGAAACGCTTCTGGAACAAGAACAAATGTGGGTGGGGCTTGATTGTGTCTGTGGGGAATTGATTGGATGGTTGTGGTTTGCTATTGGCTGATCTCATGTGAGTGACAGGTTATAGCCCCGCCCTCGTCATCACAGAAGAGAATGAGCCGCAAGAGAAAGGGGGAGATATTCTGATTCAAGATTGCAGGAACACAAATTTAAAAACAATGTGCATGAATAAATCATTTATAATTAATTCCATTAAAGGTGCTGTATGTAACTTTTTCACTTCTACTAAAGCATAAAAATACCATCACATGTTTGCAGATATTTAGGAAACATTCTAAGTTCACATACTCGTTACTTCTCTGAAAAACACTTCTACAGCCAGTTATTTTATTTTACTGAAATGTGCGTTCCATGTTGGAATGTCTGTTTTTGTTTTAGTCTGTGTGACTCCGCCCACTGCCAGTTCACCCAATAGTATTTCGCCACCGATAGTATTTTTGGGATGCCAGTTGGCAGGGGAAACAGTGCATTGGAGCCATTAAGCTAAAAAGCCTTGGTATCCATCTAAAAATCTCTCTGAACGAGAGCATATTAAAACGCGATCCCGGATATTTAGAATTTGGACTGCAGTACCTATTTCGACCACTAGCTGTCAATCTTACAGACTGCACCTTTAAAAAGAATTGTGCATATTGATTTCATGCTGACTTTAATTCTTTTGTGTGTGTGTAGATTCTGGGTTTAGGCTCCAAGCGTTTGTTGACGTTGACTCATCGCGCGCAGATCAAGCGCTTCACTCAAGACCTGCTGAAGCTGCTGAAGTTTCAGGCCAGTAAACAGGTGGTGATCGGGGACTTCGCTCAGGCGTATCACTGGTGAGAATCTCAGGATGGCCGGTTCTCTCTCTCTGCTTCTTAAAGGGGTAGTTCACCAAAAAATGAAAATTTAGCAAATGATTTACTCGCCTTTAAATCATCCTAGGTGTATATGACATTCTTCTTTCAGACGAATACAATCGGAGTTATATTAAAAAAAAATGTCCTGGCTCTTCTAAGCTTTATAATGGCAGTGGATGGCCGTTTTTGTTTTGAAGTCCATAAAAGTGCATCTGTCCATCATAAAAGTGCATCTGTCCATCATAAAGTGCATCTATCCATCATAACATCCATCATAAAAGTGCATCTATCAATCATAAAAGTGCATCTATCCATCATAAAAGTGCATCTGTTCATCATAAAAGTGCATCTGTCCATCATAAAGTGCATCTATCCATCATAACATCCATCATAAAAGTGCATCTATCCATCATAAAAGTGCATCTGTTCATCATAAAAGTGCATCTGTTCATCATAAAAGTGCATCTGTCCATCATAAAAGTGCATCTGTCCATCATAAAAGTGCATCTATCCATCATAACATCCATCATAAAAGTGCATCTGTTCATCATAAAAGTGCATCTGTTCATCATAAAAGTGCATCTGTCCATCATAAAAGTGCATCTGTCCATCATAAAAGTGCATCTATCCATCATAACATCCATCATAAAAGTGCATCTATCCATCATAAAAGTGCATCTGTCCATCATAAAAGTGCATCTATCCATCATAAAAGTGCATCTGTCCATCATAAAAGTGCATCTGTCCATCATAAAGTGCATCTATCCATCATAACATCCATCATAAAAGTGCATCTATCAATCATAAAAGTGCATCTATCAATCATAAAAGTGCATCTATCCATCATAAAAGTGCATCTGTTCATCATAAAAGTGCATCTGTCCATCATAAAGTGCATCTATCCATCATAACATCCATCATAAAAGTGCATCTATCCATCATAAAAGTGCATCTGTTCATCATAAAAGTGCATCTGTTCATCATAAAAGTGCATCTGTCCATCATAAAAGTGCATCTGTCCATCATAAAAGTGCATCTATCCATCATAACATCCATCATAAAAGTGCATCTGTTCATCATAAAAGTGCATCTGTTCATCATAAAAGTGCATCTGTCCATCATAAAAGTGCATCTGTCCATCATAAAAGTGCATCTATCCATCATAACATCCATCATAAAAGTGCATCTATCCATCATAAAAGTGCATCTGTCCATCATAAAAGTGCATCTATCCATCATAAAAGTGCATCTGTCCATCATAAAAGTGCATCTGTCCATCATAAAGTGCATCTATCCATCATAACATCCATCATAAAAGTGCATCTATCAATCATAAAAGTGCATCTATCAATCATAAAAGTGCATCTATCCATCATAAAAGTGCATCTGTTCATCATAAAAGTGCATCTGTTCATCATAAAAGTGCATCTATCCATCATAAAAGTGCATCTGTTCATCATAAAAGTGCATCTGTTCATCATAAAAGTGCATCTATCCATCATAAAAGGGCATCTATCCATCATAAAAGGGCATCTATCCATCATAAAAGGGCATCTATCCATCATAAAAGGGCATCTATCCATCATAAAAGGGCATCTGTCCATCATAAAAGTGCATCTGTTCATCATAAAAGTGCATCTATCCATCATAAAAGTGTATCTGTCCATCATAAAAGTGCATCTGTTCATCATAAAAGTGCATCTATCCATCATAAAAGTGCATCTATCCATCATAAAAGTGGATCTGTCCGTCATAAAAGGGCATCTATCTGTCATAAAAGTGGATCTGTCCATCATAAAAGGGCATCTATCTGTCATAAAAGTGCATCTGTCCGTCATAAAAGTGCATCTGTTCATCATAAAAGTGCATCTATCCATCATAAAAGTGCATCTGTTCATCATAAAAGTGCATCTGTTCATCATAAAAGTGCATCTATCCATCATAAAAGTGGATCTGTCCATCATAAAAGTGCATCTGTTCATCATAAGTGCATCTATCCGTCATAAAAGGGCATCTATCCATCATAAAAGGGCATCTATCCATCATAAAAGTGGATCTGTCCATCATAAAAGGGCATCTATCTATCATAAAAGTGGATCTGTCCATCATAAAAGTGCATCTGTTCGTCATAAAAGTGCATCTGTCCATCATAAAAGTGCATCTATCCATCATAAAAGGGCATCTATCTGTCATAAAAGTGCATCTGTCCATCATAAAAGTGCATCTGTTCATCATAAAAGTGCATCTATCCATCATAAAAGTGGATCTATCCATCATAAAAGGGCATCTATCCATCATAAAAGTGCATCTGTCCATCATAAAAGTGCATCTGTCCATCATAAAAGTGCATCTGTCCATCATAAAAGTGCATCTGTCCATCATAAAAGTGCATTTATCCATCATAAAAGTGCATCTATCCATCATAAAAGTGGATCTATCCATCATAAAAGGGCATCTATCTGTCATAAAAGTGGATCTATCCATCATAAAAGTGGATCTATCCATCATAAAGTGCTCCACACGGCTCTGGCGGGTTAATGAAGGCCTTCTGAAGCGATGAGTTTTTGTGAGAAAAATATCCGTATTTAACATGTTACAAAGTAAAATTCTAGTCAAACACAGTCTCTACTTGCTTATAAACCAAGTACTAATGACGTCAGAAGTAGCGTAAATATCAGCAGTACGTCGCATTACTCGCATAAGTTGCGCTTTAGACTTAAGTGGAATCTGTTTGGCCAGAAGATAGATTTTACTTATCCATATTTAATATCCATATTTAATACAGTTTTAAATATGGATATTTTTCTTACACAAACGTTTTGCTTCAGAAAGCCTTTATTAACCCCCGCGGAGCCTGTGGAGCACTTTTATGATGGATAAATGCACTTATATTTAGATGCACTGCCATTATAAAGCTTGGAAGAGACAGGATATTTTTTAATATAACTCTGATTGTGTTCGTCTGAAAGAAGAGTGTCATATACACCTAGGATGACTTGAGGGTGAGTAAATCATGGGCTAATTTTCATTTTTGGGTGAACTATCCCTTTAAGCATTAGGTGTAACCTCTTCCTCCTGATCTGTGTGTGTGTGTCAGGTGTTTCTCCAGGAACTGGCAGGTGATGGATTATGGGATGTGTGATCTGATGGACCTGTTAGCTGAGATTCCGGACACGACCATCACAGTCACTCAGCAGGACTGTGACACGCTCATCTCTGTTCCCAAAAGAGGTGCAAATGCATGAATCCCTGACAACATGACTTAAATAGATGCAAGATTACAGTGTTATGTTTCCAATGTTCCAGTTGCGAATTTAACTTAAAGGGGTGGTTTAATATGATTTCACTTTTCTAACTTTAGTTAGTGTGTAATGTTGCTGTTTGAGCATTAACATCATCTGCAAAGTTACATCGCTCAAAGTTCAAAGCAAAGGGAGAGATTTGCTTTTAAAGAAATAGTTTTTTAGCTAAGATGCAATTCATGAAAATTGGGCACTTCTGGAAAAGTTTTTGTTTTTTGGCAGGGTGTTAGGTATAGGCCTAAGGTTTTCAAAAGTCCATGGATACGAGTTGGGGTGGTCCCCCTAGTGGCAGTTATCCATAAAATCCAAATTGGCCGAAAAGAGAAAAGGTTATATCTCAGCTTCCCTTAGTCTTAAATTGTTGAATAATGTATTTTTTTTTTCTACTTTGTTTGATACAAGGAATCCAATTCTGATATATTCTTCTTATTTTAAGTCCATTTCCATGTTAAATCTATTATCAGTCTTATTTAGCTCAAATAAACTGTCAATATCTCTGAAAAAGTCACATTGAAATATTATTCCGGCCTCTAGACCCATATTTTTACCGCCAATGTATGCTTTTCTTTGTTGATTGGACAGGACACTATCACTATAGTGTCAAAAATCACATGTTGTGACCAAAAGGACCATTGTTGAGGCTTTAAATGAACACAAATTCAGAACTATGCCACAGTGAAAAGTTATATTAGGCTTTTCACCATGTTAAGGATCAATATTACATTTTAGTCAAATAACACAAAAAAACAATACATACTTAAACATCATGTATTCATAAAAAAAAAATCACTCTTCATCATTATTAGTACAGCCTCCCTCACCCTTGCACAAGCACTGCCCCTCTTCCATGCGTTCAAAGGATGTGACGTTGTATCAGCAATGTATGGAATTGGCAAAAAAACTGCATGGAATGCGTGGGCAGCTTACCCAGAAGCCCCCGACACCCTCATTGTGATCACCCAAGACCCAACCAGCCTCACACTGGAATTAGTGCAAATGCGAGTTCTCGAACGCTGGACTGTACTCATGTACACTCACCTAAAGGATTATTAGGAACACCTGTTCAATTTCTCATTAATGCTATTATCTAATCAACCAATCACATGGCAGTTGCTTCAATGCATTTAGGGGTGTGGTCCTGGTCAAGACAATCTCCTGAACTCCAAACTGAATGTCAGAATGGGAAAGAAAGGTGATTTAAGCAATTTTGAGCGTGGCATGGTTGTTGGTGCCAGACGGGCCGGTCTGAGTATTTCACAATCTGCTCAAGTACTGGGATTTTCACGCACAACCATTTCTAGGGTTTACAAAGAATGGTGTGAAAAGGGAAAAACATCCAGTAGGGCTGGGCGATATGGCCCAAAAAATGTATCACGGTATTTTTTTTTATATCAGTCGATATCGATAATTATCACGATAAATGTCAAATCTTTATTTCTTTCAAGTTTAAAGGCAGATTTTTGCTCCTAAGTGAAAGTTGTATAAACCAGAGCGTTGTGGTTTTAAAAATCTGAGGTAGAACATTCAAACATTTGTCATTTTTCCTTAACAAAATAAATATCTGAAAAGAAAAATATTTCTTCAGCACAGTTTGCAGTGCAGGCTGCAATATTCAAATTACATGTTTTGTCTCGAAATGCATATTTGACAGTGAGTTAAGAGTAAATCTACATCCTAACTCAAGCTAATGCTGCTATGTTAAATTTATGTTCATTAACAAAAACAGTAACATCTGGGTTTTTTTTATTTAAGGACCACATTTTTATTTGGTAAAATGTAATATTCTGAGTTTTATTGAAATTAACCATTGGTCATCCAGTATCATGCATTTAGATCATGATAACCACAGATAAAGCCAGGTACACCCTATAGCACCTCACTATCATGGCAAAATGTAACTTTATGGTTTCTATGGTATTTGTATGAAAAACAGTAGCCTAACAGTTAAATACATTATTAAATACTGTAATTATATTCCATTAGTCATTTAATACATTGTCTACATTAATAATATTATACAATTCAATATGTATATCCCACATTTCATGGTGCAGTTAATATTACTAGGCTCACGTTACAGTAAGTTAAATCCATGGTAGGCTAAATGGATTCAGTATCAATTCAGATTCTGAATTCGCTGCGCAGTGTTTCTCCTGTTTGTCAGCGGTGTTGCATCTGCCTTTAAACTGATTTAAACTGGACATTTGTGTACTTCGCTGAACTTAAGCGCTTCTCACTGGATCTCGTGAGCCAGACGATCAGAGTAAACGCGTCTGCTCTAGTGAGCTCGCGCTGCCATTTGGACTTTGAGCCGAGCGGATAAACGGTCCGTGTGGCGCGAGGTTCAAATGAGTTTCGTTCCGCTTTTGGCGCATACACATTATCGAACATTTATCGACCTTTTGATATTGTTTTATCGAGAAAAATTATATCGCGATAATTATCGTTATCGTTCTATCGCCCAGCCCTAACATCCAGTATGCGGCAGTCCTGTGGGCGAAAATGCCTTGTTGATGCCAGAGGTCAGAGGAGAATGGGCCGACTGATTCAAGCTGATAGAAGAGCAACTTTGACTGAAATAACCACTCGTTACAACCGAGCTATGCAGCAAAGCATTTGTGAAGCCACAACACACACAACCTTGAGGCGGATGGGCTACAACAGCAGAAGACCCCACCGGGTACCACTCATCTCCACTACAAATAGGAAAAAGAGGCTACAATTTGCAAGAGCTCACCAAAATTGGACAGTTGAAGACTGGAAAAATGTTGCCTGGTCTGATGAGTCTCGATTTCTGTTGAGACATTCAGATGGTAGAGTCAGAATTTGGCATAAACAGAATGAGAACATGGATCCATCATGCCTTGTTACCACTGTGCAGGCTGGTGGTGGTGGTGTAATGGTGTGGGGGATGTTTTAATGGCACACTTTAGGCCCCTTACTGCCAATTGGGCATCGTTTAAATGCCACGGCCTACCTGAGCATTGTTTCTGACCATGTCCATCCCTTTATGGCCACCATGTACCCATCCTCTGATGGCTACTTCCAGCAGGATAATGCACCATGTCACAAAGCTCGAATCATTTCAAATTGGTTTCTTGAACATGACAATGAGTTCACTGTACTAAAATGGCCCCCACAGTCACCAGATCTCAACCCAATAGAGCATCTTTGGGATGTGGTGGAACGGGAGCTTCGTGCCCTGGATGTGCATCCCACAAATCTCCATCAACTGCAAGATGCTATCCTATCAATATGGGCCAACATTTCTAAAGAATGCTTTCAGCACCTTGTTGAATCAATGCCACGTAGAATTAAGGCAGTTCTGAAGGCGAAAGGGGGTCAAACACAGTATTAGTATGGTGTTCCTAATAATCCTTTAGGTGAGTGTATAGTAAGAACTGCGGTGTCAAATCAGTCAATGAAGCCTGTAAGCTTCTTTTCACTAATGGCCTCAAGTCCCTGGATTCAATCCCCCCGACCCAGCATGCCTTATTCCAGCCTGGGAAGCGTGCCCTGCACACTGCAGCTTTTGTCTGGAAGCAGTCCCTCTCCAAAACTCCAGAGATTCCAGACCCCAGTGAGTGAGGTTGGGAATGGAATGACAAAACCAAAATCTGGGTGCCATATTGGACAGATCTGGAAGATGTCAGCAAGGGATGCTCACTCCTCCTCAACTGTGGCTGTGTGGTTGCCTGTAAGGGCAACTGTAAGTGCCACCGAGCTGGACTTCGCTGTACCACATTGTGCAAGTGTGAGGGAGGCTGTACTAATCATGATGAAGAGTGAAACAATTTTTTTTTAATAAATACATGATGTTTAAGTATGTATTGTGTTTTTTTTTGTGTGTGTTATTTGACTAAAATGTAATATTGATCCTTAACATGGTGAAAAGCCTAATATAACTTTTCACTGTGGCATAGTTCTGAAGTTCTGTTCAATTAAAGCCTCAACAATGGTCCTTTTGGTCACAACATGTGATTTTTGACACTATGGTGATAGTGACCTGTCCAATCAACAATGAAAAGCATACCTTGGAGGTAAAATTATGGGTCTAGGGCCCTGAGTAATATTTCAATGTGACTTTTTCAGAGATATTGACAGTTTATTTGCGCTAAATATGACTATGATAATAGATTTAACATGGAAATGGACTTAAAATAAGAAGAATATATCAGAATTGGATTCCTTGTATCAAACAAAGTAGAGAAAATTACATTATACAACAATTTAAGACTAAAGGAAGCTGAGATATAACCTTTTCTCTTTTCGGCGGGGGCCAATTTGGATTTTATGGATAACTGCCACTAGGGGGACCACCCCAACTTGTATCCATGGTTTTTTAAAAACCTTAGGCCTATACCTAACACCCTGCCAAAAATCAAAAACTTTTCCAGAACTGCCCAATCTTCATGAATTTTCACGTATTCCTTCCCAGCTATTTTAAGGACTACAACAAACGGCTGGTAGGAACTACACAAGCTTCCTCCCGGATTAGTGACATCATGAACCCTAAAATGTACATAAACCCGCCCTCGGGAACGCGATTTATAGATTATCAAGACAGAATATGCTAATCAATGACTAGAAGATAACTACATATAAGATACATAAATTCATCAACTAACCATTCAGAAATGTTGTCGACATGTTTTCACTTCTTGAGTCTCTCCATCTTTCTGACTTCGGTCTGAACATAAAAGGCTAAAAGTTTTGGGAATTTTCAGTGTGTGTGTGAGGTAAAAGGACAAGAGCTCTTGAAGCTCCGCCCCCTGTGCCGGGAGCAGCAGCTCATTTGCATTTAAAGAGACGGACACAAAAACGTTGCGTTTTTGCTCACCCTCAAAAAGTGACAACTTTAACATGCTATAAAAAAATATTTGGGGTATTTTGAGCTAAAACTTCACACACACATCATGATGTCTCTGATGTGGACATCAGAGACATATTTTACATCTTGTTAAAAGGGCATTATACCACCGCTTTAAGCACAAAATTGGAATATCGCATAAAACATTTGCGAATAAAGCACCGTTTCCATACCATGCGTTCAAGAGAACAAAATCATCACTTTCTGGGAAATTGGTGCAAATTATCTGTAATAAAACTAAGTTTCTGGAGGGATAAATAATTGTCTCAGAGTGTTAGACGAAACACAATAAACGCTGTCATTTAGTATTCACGGTTCTATAAATATGCAAATGAGCCCCGCCTCCACTCACTAACACAAGCATAAAACACCACATAGACATTAAAAGACATATAACAAAAGACATGTATAACATTCAAAGCTTGATTTCCACCTCAGGGAGACTTTAAAATCATCAAGTAGGGATGCTAACGATTATTCGACGATCAATTATTTGCCGATAATAATTTAATTGATTTCTGCTCAACCACGAAACACAGAAAGCAGACGCAAGGAAAAATGAAACTAGTGTGAACATAAACTAGTCCCAAACAAAGTCGATATTGTCAATTACAAACATTGCGACTGTTAAAATCAGACTGTAAAAAAATGGGCGTAGTGTGCGTTTTTGAAGCCCAAAGGGGGTGGAGCCGGCCATCGCCCTCTTGGCCGCGTGTCACTCCCGGATAAACGTAAATGGGCAGCGAGGCGGATTAGCTGAGGTGACGCTAACGCTAGCAGACAAAGGGCTAGTAGTGACATCAGCAGCAATCCACCTGTCACTCAAGTGGCCATGCCCTTAATTATGCAGAACTTTAAGGGTTAATATAATTTAAACGGATGAGTTATAAAATATTCACCCCCCTCACAGTCGTCATGAAGGGCAAAATTAGCTATATAGACAAACACTTTTTGCACCAGACTGTAAACATGTTTTATTCTGCTGTAAAGTTGGGCATTTTAACATGCGGCTCTATGGGACTGAGTCTCTTCTGCAGCCGGCCTCTAGTGGCCAGTGGAGGAACTGCAGGTTAACTCACTTCCGTGTTGGTTTCAAGAGAGTGACCGAAAGGAGACCAGAAAATAAATACTGATTACGAGCTTAATCGCATCAATTTGATCAACGTGTTGTTTACATAAGGGAAACTTTAATCACAATGTCACCTAAATATCATTATAATTGCATTATGAGAGTTGGTGTAACAGTGCTGTCGTCTGGTCCCTCAGAACGCACGTCAGAGGAGGTGGAACGCACACGGCAGTTTGGGAAGGAGGTTGTGGACCTTCTGAGACATCAGCCTCACTTCCGGATGCCCTTCAGCAAGTTCATCCCCACGTATCACCACCACTTCGGACGCCAGTGCAAGCTCTCCTACTACGGCTTCACCAAACTCATGGAGCTGTTCGAGGCCATTCCTGACATTCTTCTGGTCGGTACAACCACAGATGTGAAGGTGCTCGATATAGGGCTGCACGATTAATCGCGATTTACATGTAATCATCATAATGAAACCAATTTGGCTTATCACGATTATGAAATCGCAAAGGCTGCGATTTAATTTTTTATATTTATTTATTTTGTATGCGCGGTTTGTCATAGATGTACGGCTCCGTAAACGCTGCTCCATCTGAAAGCACTGTGAGTTTGAGTGTCTTATAACGTGCATTTGAAAAGGCAAACATGAGAAGCATTTATGAACCTCTTGTCCAACGAAAGACAACATTAAATAACATGCTTTTACTCCAAACTCTCTTCATCAGGACAGCTGAGCTCATCCTTCTGTTAGATGATGCGCTTCTGACTGACACAGAATAAGGCAGTCATGTGTTTATTAGTCATGTTTAATCAAGGTGTTTCAATCTGTTTATTCAGATACAGCGATAGGGGTTTCCTGGAAAGACATGTGTTGTCTTCTTCAGCGGGTCATTTGTGGTGTGTGTGAGACGCCCTCTGGTGTTCAGATGGATATGTGGTGTGTGTGAGACGCCCTCTGGTGTTCAGATGGATATGTGGTGTGTGTGTGAGACGCCCTCTGGTGTTCAGATGGATATGTGGTGTGTGTGTGAGACTCCCTCTGGTGTTCAGATGGATATGTGGTGTGTGTGTGAGACGCCCTCTGGTGTTCAGATGGATATGTGGTGTGTGTGTGATGCCCTCTGGTGTTCAGATGGATATGTTGTGTGTGTGCGAGACTCCCTCTGGTGTTCAGATGGATATGTGGTGTGTGTGTGAGACGCCCTCTGGTGTTCAGATGGATATGTGGTGTGTGTGTGATGCCCTCTGGTGTTCAGATGGATATGTTGTGTGTGTGCGAGACTCCCTCTGGTGTTCAGATGGATATGTGGTGTGTGTGTGAGACTCCCTCTGGTGTTCAGATGGATATGTGGTGTGTGTGCGAGACTCCCTCTGGTGTTCAGATGGATATGTGGTGTGTGTGTGATGCCCTCTGGTGTTCAGATGGATATGTGGTGTGTGTGAGACGCCCTCTGGTGTTCAGATGGATATGTGGTGTGTGTGTGAGACGCCCTCTGGTGTTCAGATGGATATGTGGTGTGTGTGTGATGCCCTCTGGTGTTCAGATGGATATGTTGTGTGTGTGCGAGACTCCCTCTGGTGTTCAGATGGATATGTGGTGTGTGTGAGACGCCCTCTGGTGTTCAGATGGATATGTGGTGTGTGTGTGAGACGCCCTCTGGTGTTCAGATGGATATGTGGTGTGTGTGTGATGCCCTCTGGTGTTCAGATGGATATGTTGTGTGTGTGCGAGACTCCCTCTGGTGTTCAGATGGATATGTGGTGTGTGTGTGAGGCGCCCTCTGGTGCTCAGATGGATATGTGGTGTGTGTGTGTGACGCCCTCTGGTGTTCAGATGGATATGTGGTGTGTGTGTGTGACGCCCTCTGGTGTTCAGATGGATATGTGGTGTGTGTGTGAGGCGCCCTCTGGTGCTCAGATGGATATGTGGTGTGTGTGAGACGCCCTCTGGTGTTCAGATGGATATGTTGTGTGTGAGACTCCCTCTAGTGTTCAGATGGATATGTGGTGTGTGTGTGAGACGCCTTCTGGTGTTCAGATGGATATGTGGTGTGTGTGTGATGCCCTCTGGTGTTCAGATGGATATGTTGTGTGTGTGTGAGACGCCCTCTGGTGTTCAGATGGATATGTGGTGTGTGTGTGAGACGCCCTCTGGTGTTCAGATGGATATGTTGTGTGTGAGACTCCCTCTAGTGTTCAGATGGATATGTGGTGTGTGTGTGAGGCGCCCTCTGGTGTTCAGATGGATATGTGGTGTGTGTGAGACGCCTTCTGGTTAGGGCTGGGCGATATGGAGCAAAAAATATATCTCGATATATTTTGCTATATCTCGATATTCGATATATATCTCGATATCTTTACAGGAAAATGGATGTGAATACAACTCAAAATATAGGCCTACAATCAATAGAAAATTAATTTTCCATAACAGAATGTAACCAAATGAGAAAAATTAAACACAGGGCCTGAATTTCGTCATCATTATTAATCACGTGATTCATATACAGAAACTGAATAAAGTAATCAAATGGAAAATAACACAGTAGTATTTTAGTCCTGAATAAATTAAATGCATAGGTTATTAATCCTGATTCCTTTAATTTAAAGCTATCTTTTGTTGTATTGACAACAAAATTAATGACAGACACATATGGCTGCCGTCACTTTAAGAGCTAGTGCACGGATCCTGTGTTCATTATACTGGCATGCGTTTTATGCTTATTAAAGACAAAACCGACTATGTTTAGAGTATACTCACGACGACCGAAATTGACAATTTTGCGTGTTAAAGCAATATAATCCGCGAAAAATAACTTTTGTTACTGGCCAGCTGTTCTTAAGGCGGATTTTCTATGAATGTGCGCATAGAAAATAATCTCTCAGAGAGCGCGCGAGCACTGATTAGTTTAAAATCGCTTGAATGTTTAAACTGGTAAGACTTAAAAAGACGTGCAAATGGTAAACTTCAGTCACGATGCACTGCTGGCCCGATTGTGCGAGTGAATATCCATCATGTCCCGACTCCTAAACGCGAGTGTATGTTATGGCCGCAGCGCTTGATGCTTGCCTTGCACAACACATTATGAGAGAAGAGAAAGAAGACGCGGCACCGCTGAACACTCACGCTGTTTGTGAAATTGCGTCTGGCAGATAGTTGTTAAAAGAATGATTTGATTTTATAATCTGTGTGGATTACGATTGCGGGAATTTCCCGCATTATAAATGGGAGACCTGCGGGAATGATTAGAATTATGCGCAATACCCGCGCCGAAATTCGAGCCCTGCAATAGTTTAAAACAAGACGTTTGTAGTAGCCTTCTGATTACTGGAGTCCATTAATCGAACTTCCATGCCTCTTATATAGTAATTATATATTGTAGTATGTAGGCTACCAATTTACTAATGCAATTAATGCTCACACTCGGTTTCTCTCGTGCTCTGTCGCTCGCGCGCAGACACACTCGGAGTTCTGTAGCCTCCGGGCTGGTTGCGGATGAGACAATTTTTGAATGAGACAACACGCGAGGTGAGGGGGAACAAAAGCAAGGAGGCGGGGGCGAGCACAGCACAGAGAAGGCAAACAAGCAAAGTGGCGAAATCAGGATTAAAAATAAACAATATATCGATATATACGATATGTCAAAATCCATATCGTGTTTAAAAAATATCTCGATATATTTTAAATATCGAGATATCGCCCACCCCTACTTCTGGTGTTCAGATGGATATGTGGTGTGTGTGTGAGGCGCCCTCTGGTGCTCAGATGGATATGTGGTGTGTGTGAGACGCCTTCTGGTGTTCAGATGGATATGTGGTGTGTGTGTGAGACGCCCTCTAGTGTTCAGATGGATATGTGGTGTGTGTGTGAGATGCCCTCTGGTGTTCAGATGGATATGTTGTGTGTGAGACTCCCTCTGGTGTTCAGATGGATATGTGGTGTGTGTGTGAGGCGCCCTCTGGTGCTCAGATGGATATGTGGTGTGTGTGAGACGCCTTCTGGTGTTCAGATGGATATGTGGTGTGTGTGAGACTCCCTCTAGTGTTCAGATGGATATGTGGTGTGTGTGTGAGGCGCCCTCTGGTGCTCAGATGGATATGTGGTGTGTGTGAGACGCCTTCTGGTGTTCAGATGGATATGTGGTGTGTGTGTGAGACGCCCTCTGGTGTTCAGATGGATATGTGGTGTGTGTGTGAGGCGCCCTCTGGTGCTCAGATGGATATGTGGTGTGTGTGAGACTCCCTCTGGTGTTCAGATGGATATGTTGTGTGTGTGTGAGACGCCCTCTAGTGTTCAGATGGATATGTGGTGTGTGTGTGAGATGCCCTCTGGTGTTCAGATGGATATGTTGTGTGTGAGACTCCCTCTGGTGTTCAGATGGATATGTGGTGTGTGTGTGAGACGCCCTCTGGTGTTCAGATGGATATGTTGTGTGTGTGTGTGTGTGAGACGCCCTCTGGTGTTCAGATGGATATGTGGTGTGTGTGTGTGAGACGCCCTCTGGTGTTCAGATGGATATGTGGTGTGTGTGTGACGCCCTCTAGTGTTCAGATGGATATGTGGTGTGTGTGTGACGCCCTCTAGTGTTCAGATGGATATGTGGTGTGTGTGTGTGTGTGAGACGCCCTCTGGTGTTCAGATGGATATGTGGTGTGTGTGTGTGAGACGCCCTCTGGTGTTCAGATGGATATGTGGTGTGTGTGTGACGCCCTCTAGTGTTCAGATGGATATGTGGTGTGTGTGTGACGCCCTCTAGTGTTCAGATGGATATGTTGTGTGTGTGTGTGTGTGAGACGCCCTCTGGTGTTCAGATGGATATGTGGTGTGTGTGTGTGAGACGCCCTCTGGTGTTCAGATGGATATGTGGTGTGTGTGTGACGCCCTCTAGTGTTCAGATGGATATGTGGTGTGTGTGTGACGCCCTCTAGTGTTCAGATGGATATGTGGTGTGTGTGTGAGACGCCCTCTGGTGTTCAGATGGATATGTGGTGTGTGTGTGAGGCGCCCTCTGGTGTTCAGATGGATATGTGGTGTGTGTGTGATGCCCTCTGGTGTTCAGATGGATATGTTGTGTGTGTGCGAGACTCCCTCTGGTGTTCAGATGGATATGTTGTGTGTGTGTGAGACTCCCTCTGGTGTTCAGATGGATATGTTGTGTGTGTGCGAGACTCCCTCTGGTGTTCAGATGGATATGTGGTGTGTGTGTGATGCCCTCTGGTGTTCAGATGGATATGTTGTGTGTGTGCGAGACTCCCTCTGGTGTTCAGATGGATATGTTGTGTGTGTGCGAGACTCCCTCTGGTGTTCAGATGGAGCAGTTTTACTACCGATCAGCCGCTGCACTGACAAACCACATAAAATAATCGCAGAGCCAAATCGCGTGCGGTTTCCTTGTACAGCCCTAGTGATAGAGCAGTCGGCGGGAGTCTTTGACTCACACTCACTCACTCACACTCTCTCTCTCTGTCAGGTGTTGGAGTGTGGAGAGGAGCGTCTGCTAGCGCTGACGGAGGTGGAGTGTGTGAAAGCACTAGCGGCTCAGCTGGTGAAGCTGCTTCGAGCTCAGAGAGACTCAGGACTCCCTGTTAATCAGCTGCTGTGCGAATACAGCAAGACGTTCGGCTACAGCCTCCGCCTGCAGGACTACGACTCCGGCACGCTGCCCGTCCTGCTCAACAAGCTCTGCCATGTAGTGAAGGTACACGGGCAAGGTCTCTAAACTCAAGGCAAAGTTCTGTGTTTAGCAGGAGGGTTGGGTATCGTGTGAACTTCAACCATTCTGATTTCGATTCTACTTATTGATTCCAATTCTTATCAATTCCTAATTTCGATTCCAAGAAGTAAAAAAAACATTTAGTCTTGTTGCAAAACGTTTAATTGTAGCTGAATATCATGAACAAGAATCAACAGACTAAAGAACACGTACGCAAGGAACATTTGCCTGTGGTTCAAAAATGTCATAGAAAAACAATTAGCTGAACTAATATACATTTCAAGCATTATTAGAGACAAGTAAACACTAAACAAAAACAACTAAACAAATTAGCGATCTCTACAAATAGATACAACTAAATGAAGATACGATTGAAATAAAGTGTTTTAAGATTTTCAGGTACAGAAACGATCAAATATAAAATAACACTGCACTTTATAAATAAAATATACATTACAAATGAAGAGTTTGGTTCCAAAACGCGATAAATGCCTTTTTTTTTTTAAAAAGTAGTTACTGCAAAAATCAGTATTATATTTGGTTGGTATTGAAAAGTCAATGTTTAATTTTAAGTAAAATGCGATATCCGCCGTGTTATTCTGTCATGTTTTCTCCCTTTCTTTCCAAACCGCGACAAACGCCAGTCTCCCTTCTCTGCGACATATCCGCTCTCAACCAATCACAGCGCACCATTCCACTCTCAACCAATCACAGCGCACCATTCCACTCAATGTAAACGGTAACGGCAGCGCCTTAAATACACCCGGCTTCCTAGTTCTTCTAATCTATTTTGTACTTTTCGATCAACAAACAAACAAAAAAATGAATAATTTTGAGGGCATTGATGAACCTGTGGTTGTTTCTGCGGTGGGTGAGAAACGTAAGGCATCGAAATCGAATCATTTACATGAGGAGATTAAGAAGACGAGACCCTCGAGGAGGAGGAAAATCTTCTTTACAGTTCTTAATAAAAATATTATACTAATAAACTTACATTGTTGTGTATTTTCAACAGTTTCAATATGAAAAAAAAAACTTTTATATTGATTCAATGGATTAATTGCATTTTGAATAAAAAAAAAAGGATTTATTGCATTTTGGGGGAAAAAATAATCCGTTTTTATAATAAATCTTTGAAAATCAAAACCTGGATTTTTTTTTTTTTGATTTTTTTTTTTTATGACCTACAAATGCTGTGTGAAAGTTTGAAACAGAAAATAGTGGATTTCATCTTTCCACTTTCTTGTTAAAGAAAACACTCAAATTAATCTAAATGGATTTATTGCGTTTTGGAACCAAACTCTTCAAATATACTTACAAAAGTAATATTAGGCTGTCGTCACTTTAAGAGCTGCACGGATCCAATATACCGCTACACACGCCTGCAGCGCTCGCGTCTCGCGCTTGAATGGTTTAAAGTCATGCTTGAAATGCTCACAAAGGAATCAATAAGAGGAATCGAAATTAATTTCATAACAAATATCCGTTTCCTGACCTCAAGTATTCAGCAGTTGTTTCTATGAATTGCAGCGATCATTTGCTTCTGTCTTTCGCCAGTCTGTAAAAATATACCTCAGATTTCTTGTCAAATCTGTTTGTACAGTCGATCTCAAAGCTCTTTCCCGTTTTAGATGCGTTTAGTTTGTTTTTCATGGCATTCATGCTGAAAACAGATGCTGCCGCTCAGTGTGTGTGACCCTATTAACGCATAACCTCTATTGGCCTAAAGGTGGTGGAACCTCAAAGTCACATCCACTTATATTACATCACCACACAGCCAATGACCGTTTGAAAGGCGTCTACCAGCCAGAACTATTTCTAACGAGTTCAAACTCCAGAAACTAACTTCGTTTTGGTCTGATTTTGTTCAGAGTTACATTACACCAGTTCGTTCTTCGATGTCACCAGACGAGCTGCTCTAAAACCAAACGCGTTCTTGGAAGATTGTAGACGACGCAGCTTTCAGTTTTTGAAAATGATCTTTTTCCGTCTTTCTCTCCAGGTGGTCGATGCTCCCGGAGGGAAGGAGGTGCAGCTCATTAACAGGAAGTCCCTGCGTGCCTTGACGTCTCAGCTGCTGGCGCTGATGATGTCACTTCCTGAGGATCGTGATCATCTCGGAGTGGAAGAGCTGAGGCAGCAGTACGAGTTCGCTTACTCCACGCCACTCAACCCCTGCGAGTACGGCTTCATCTCGCTCACCGAGCTCCTCAAGAGTCTGCCGTACCTGCTCCAGGTACGAGCGCCACACAAGCTTTAGCTATGAGCTTTAGCCTAGCCAATGTGTGTACATACGTTTAATGTGCAGCAGACGAGAAGACGTACAACTTCTTTAAAGTCCCCCTGTGGTGGAAATCCAGCTTTTAATGTTGTTTATGTGTCTATGTGGTGTTTTTAATGTGCTTTAAGACAAACCATGTGTAAGTTCATAAGTCGACAGCATTGCTGAGTATTTTCTGCTTAAAACTGCAGTGAACCAAAGACAGTCTCAAAAACACGGTTTGAAATCGCTGGTGTTTCTGACGTCACAAACGACCTTGTAACCAATCAGATCAACGTGTGATCGTCAACCAGTGGATCTCTGAGCTGAGTGAGTGAGTGGAGGCGGGGCTCATTTGCATATTCATAGAACCGCACATACTAAATGAGGCAAGGGTGTCGAGTTACATTCAAGATATTTTAAGGCATGAAGATATTTTTTTCAAGATAAAAACATTTAATATATATTTTCGGTGATCAAAGATGAGTTTTAAGGAATAAAATGATTAACTACTGGGGGACTTTAATATAGATATGTGCGTTCTGTCACCGTTTAAACTGCCTTGTCAATCATCTTGTCACAGTTAACATCCTCCATTTCATTTCTATCAGTGTTGGAGAGAAATGTAGTAGCAGATAGGGGTTGAACGACTTCAGATTTTTTGAAGTCGACTGTTATGACATTAAAGTCGAGTCGACGTCGACTAGTCGATGACGTCATTCATAAAAACACAAGAGATGGGACTGCTTTGCAACATGCCACAATTTGCAATTAATTAACAGAAAATTATACAGATGCTGCTCAAACTTAAAAAACGGGGCCGTTTACACCTGGTCACTTCATGTTTTTTTACTGATCTGATTTATCAAAACGATTGCATTTAGCCTACACCTGGTCACATAAATATGTTTTCGCAAAACCGATATAAATCCGATCTTCAAACATTGCGCTATGCAGATTTAACGTGAGTTCACGTCACCGAAAGCAACAATAATGAGCTGCATTTTATTGATCATCAGCTAATTTCAAAATCAAAGACCGCAATAAGAGAGACGGCACTGGTAAGATCATTTTATTTCTTTACTTTTAATGAAGATGATTGTGTGTTAAGCGTCTGCGACTTACTTTCACTTACTTTTGATTTGCGATAGTTTGCACGTTGGCTTGATGAAGAGATGCTCAGCTGCTCATATGCGGCGATGCGTGTGGCTTCATCGCTATAATACGCTCTCACACGTTTATTTTTTAGCATTGTTGGGAGAAGTCCAATTTACATATGTGGTTTCAACAACCAGATCATTTACACTTGTCCAGTTTCGTCTGTTAAGCGGCCCAGACCTCCTCCTGAAGCGGTTTGAGCGATCGGATTTAAATCCGTTTCGGAGGGCATTTACACCTGGTCTCTTCACGATCGGATAGCTATCAGATCACAGAAACACATGAAGTGCCCTGGTGTAAACAGCACGCAGTTACATCATCATTTAGGATGAAAAGAAAAGGGAAAAAAGCTATAAATTCACATCTGTGCCTTAGTGATGCGCAGATCCAAGTAATACAAAATAATATTCCAATTAATTGCGGGTAAATTAGCTACATCATTAATATGTTTAAATAAATAAATGAAAAAAAAACTGTTTTAATGATTTTAATAAAGATACTGAACTCTCATTTCCGGTAAAACAGTGTGCGTCATGCTTTTACTTTCGTTTTCAACAATATCTAGTGTAAGGTCAGTAAGGTCTTTACACACACTTGATGTACCAATGCTGCTTTCTTGCTGCAATGACCCTCTGGGCTCTTCATCTGTGGTCGTCTGCAACATGTTAGTATCAAAATGAGCGCAATCATAGTGTCACATGATCAACGCGACTAGTCGACGTCAAGCTTAAAACGGTCGACTAGTCGGTTCAACCCCTAGTAGCACATTGATCTGGCAATCGTGGGTCTTTCATGGATTGGTTTTCCGGTAGAATGTGCACTTCGGATTCTAACCCGGAGAGAGTAAACCATCTGGGATACTCGTTTCAACACACGATTTGGGACACACTAATGCTAATTTCAAATGCTATTTAGGACCGATAGTATGTGAAATGATACGCAGCATTAGTCTGTATATCTGGTTTCTCTCCAGCTCTCTGAGGATGATGAAGATGATGATGACGGAGACGCTGAGGAGCGTGTGAGTTTGACGAGACTCTACCAGTTTGCCCGCAGTGTCCGTGCGCTTCTGCACACCTATCACTATAACCAGATCTTCCTGTCGGAGTTCTGCGGCGCCTTCAGCAAATACACCGGCCGAGAGTTTCAGCCGCTGACGTACGGATACAAGACGCTGGACGAGCTGCTGGCTGCCATACCTCAGGTTACACACACACACACACACACACACACACTCTAACCTCTGCTTTGATTCAGCATGCTCACATACACGCCTCAATGAACCGATTCTCTCTCATCTGTGTTTTCAACAGGTTGTCTGGATCAAAGGTCACGGTCACAAAAAGATCATAGTCCTGAAGAACGATATGAGAGGTATCAGAACCCTTTTTTGTTGGCAGATGCAGGATCTGAGTTTGACACCCCTGATGTAGCTCTATTATTAATGAACACATGATTCAATGTAACCCAGATAGTTAACAAAGAAACAGTGTTTGTACACATGCCAGATGGGCGTCTTTTTTTATTTTTTTGTGATCAACTTTTTATTGTCTTTAGATATAACAAAATAACATCCATTCAAACAGACAGACAGGGAAAAGGGGGAGCAACATGTATATTATCAATAATTTAATAATTCTCGAATTTAATAATTTAGCATTTTAATCAACAGTAAAACATTTTTGTCAACCTTTTACCATATGTCTTGGAGTATCGTGATATGTGTCGAATCGTGGCATGAGGGTCTCGCTACACCCCCAGCTGTTTGTGATGGAGTGTGTGTTAAAAGTCGAGCTGAATGTGTGTGTTTGCCTGTGCAGCTCGAGGCAGTCCAGCGGCCACTTTAGACGGTCCTCGTCCCGATGAAGAGAGTCGGTCCACCGACAGCCCCGCCAGCGGTAACTTCACATTTTCACATTTATTTGTATAGGACTTTTCACAATACACAATACAGTCCACATTACAATTTACAGTGATCTGTTATCAGAGGAAACTGTCTAAGTTATGCATGTCAGAAAATTTACATATACAAAATCACAGTTAGCGAAAAACGTATTCATTTAATATTTTAATGCAGAAACAATGAGCTCATTGAAGTAATAAATACTACTTATAGTCTTCTTATAGTCTTCTAATACTTCCATGAGACGGCGCTTTTTATCAGGACACAATTTTAAGGATTTATTTATGGATCCAGAATGAAGTACATTTAAAGAATCTTTTATAGAATTGTCCTTTTTTTTTTTTTTTTACATGTACTTTATTTTTATTCTTTATTTATTATTTTATTTAATTTTTTGTTTGTCTAAGTTTGTTTTAAGCAGGGATGTCCCGATCAGGTTTTTTTTGCCCTCGAGTCCGAGTCATTTGATTGAGTATCTACCGATACCGAGTCCCGATCCGATACATATATAATACAAAAAAAAAAGAATAAAGAAGAGAGAAAAAACAGATCCAGGATGTTCCTTATTTTTTATTTAATTCACCTTATTTTAATATTCAACAACTCTGTTAACAAACAGAGCACTTCTGTGAGGTAGCTTGAACAATCAAGTAATAAATAACATATAATCTTCACTTTTGGACTTTAGTGCAACAGTAAATATAGAAAAAGTCTAATATAAAAACAAAGAGCACCTCAACTTAAAATACCCGGCAGGCATGTAAACAAAAAATAAAAATGTTTTAAAAGTGTATAAAAAAATAATGAGAATATATATATATATATAGGCTAAATTAGGGGTGTAACAGTTCACAAAATTTGCGGTTCGATACGATACAGCAAAAAGAAAGAAATGCCAGAGAAATTTCCTATTTATTAAAGGAAAAACTATTTTTAAATAAGTGTGTTTTCCTACATCTTGAAACTTTCAGGTTTATAAATGGGTGTCATCTTTGAAGGATGAACAAATAATGTTTTGGTAATCACATTAAAAATAACATTTTAAATATATATTTATATAATATTTGAGTTTTGAAGTGCAACATTAAATCCATGTTCATTCACGGCACAATGTTTCTCCTGTTTCCACGTCAGCGCTGTTTGATCTAATAGAGATCTACGGTTAATAACGGAGAAATGTGAATGCTTCTCACTAGATCTCGCAGCGATGTTATTACTTCAGTGGCGAACTCAAATGTTTTCTTCACTGGATCTCTCAGCACAGTGTCGCTTGATCTCGCGCTGCACAGATGTTGCTGGTCTGAACTGATAAACGGTCCGTGAAGCACAATATAATGAGTAGCGCAGTTTCGTTCCGCTTTCATTACGCTTGCCATTTGATGTTGCGCAGCGTTGTGGTGATCGCGCCAGCGCGGATTTTGTCGGCAGGAAAAATGGTCCTAGGAATCGTTCGGTTTGTATGCGTACCGAACCGGAAGCCTCGTACCGAAAGGGTTCACTGATTACGAATACATGTACCGTTTCACCCCTAATTTACATATATCCGAGTCCTGATCGGGAGGTAACGTCCGATTCCGATCGAGTCTGAAACCACGTGATCGGATCGGGACATCCCTAGTTTTAATTATGTTATACATATAATATTATGTTGTTAAATGTTTAATATGTATCTGCCATGTAATAGCTGGTGCTGAAACTCAAATACTACTTGTTAACAAAACGTCACGGCCCCGACGAACACGCGCACATTACCCTGCGCTTCGCTAATCCGCGTGCGCGTGTGTGTGTGTGTGTCCGTCAGGTGAGCTGGAGCTGCTGTGTCTGGGTTCGGGATCTCCCGTGGATCTCCTGTGTGGCCCGGTCCCGTCCTGCCTGCCGTCTCCTCAGCTGCGACCCGACCCGGTTCATCCCGGAGATCTGATGCGCTTCGATCCGGTTCACGATCGGCAGCCTCGACCGGCCAACGGCCTCCTCACAGCGCCAGATAGTGGGTCGAGTCAACCGAAAGCTTGCATTACGGACAGCCCTGGTCGACGGACAACACGAAACAAGGTCAAGCTAGCGGCTAACTTCTCCTTCACGTCCGCCCTGTCAGGCTAACGCCGAACGAGTCCCGCGACATCACGGTGTCTTCGTTAGCATCTCTGTGTCCTTCCCTTTGACTCTGTGTGTCTGTACAGAAACATCATGTGACACAGATGTTATTCTGTGAGAGGAAACAGTCGTTCTGTGTGGGGAATTTCTGTTTTCAAAACTTTTGTGAACTCGTGTTCTCAAACCAGCTCCTGCCCGTGGGATTGGTCTTTCGTTACTACAAATGCTAGTTATCAATGTCTCGTCTGAGCCTGAAACGTGCCGACCGCAGCTGATCGGACCTGTGAAATCATGACGCTTTCATCCAAACCTTCATTACGGTGAATCTGTGCCTTTGTTTGAGACGTTATTTGTGTTGTTTGAAGCACATGGGCTTCGTTGAATGAAATTGAAGGTGGGTTTCGCTTAAAACCGTTTTCTGTTAATCCGTTTCAGAGCGGGAGCCTGTTATTAAAGAGCCTTCCTCCTCTCTTTTAAACGCATTCATTAGTCAAAGCCGCCCTCGTCACATGACTCACGGAAGCCGAATCGCTTAAGTTCATGTTGTGAATGAAATTCTTAAAGGAATGTTTAGTTTAAACCGCCTCGTTTCAGATTCACGGGCGTCCGGATGAGTCGCAGCGGGCCGAAGAGCGACACCCTCGTAATCGCATATCTGCAGTTTGTCGTGTATTTTGGTCCAGAAGTTGCTTTGTAAGTTATATGCACATCGTGCATAAACCCTTGTTTGCGATGAGTAGCTGCAGTTTCCTCTTTTACGTGTTTTGGCAAAATGGTGCTAATCAGACGATGTTCCTCTGGAAATGCCAAGGTTGTTTTGGTGAACCTTGAGTTTGTGTCTTCGCTCTCTGCAGAAGCTCTTGGTGATTTGAGACCGGCTTTTACAATGGTTTGTATCAGACGCCCTCGGTCACGGTGAGGTTGATCTGTGTCACTGTGGTGTCACATGCTTTCGGCTGGAGAAAACCAACGACCCGAACGCTCAAGTGTTCTGCACTCGTGACCGCCGAACGCATCGGTGTGTTGATGTTCGACGGCACGTCTTCTGTTAAGGGTGTCTCTCCTCGGTCCTGACGTCTCTCCTTCCCCTCAGTTGAGTGTTTCTGGAAGCTGAAACTCTGCGGTGAAGAAGTACGTGTGTCTTCAGAAGAGAAGCTCTGTGTTTATATGCATGTTTGCATAACGTTCGCCTCTCGTGCTGTTGTTGGATAGATGGAGATTTGGTTTATGCAGGAATGTGTGTGTGTGTGGGTCTGTGTGTGTGTGCGCATCTCCGTTCCTCAAGTGCAGTTTTAGTATTTGTGTTTATCCTCTCGCGTCCATCCGATGAATCCAGAAGCCTCTCAGGTTTGCGACGTCAGCTGAACATCATCCGCTTCATGTGTGACGTGGAAGTTCAGGCTCGAGACGCCGGAGGTCTTGTATGATTTTAGTCTCCACCAGAAACTTGTTTGTTTTTTTCATTTTTATGTAATGACCAAATATTTTCTGTCATGTATAATAAATATCACAAGCATCATTTGGTGTCGAGGTTTGCTGCCTTTCTGATGCGTTTCAGTCGTTCGTCTGTGTGAAATGCATCTCAATGAAGAACTGTTGCTTCAAACAAGTGTTTTAGTATCATTGAGGTTTTATTAACATTTTGAATTAGCATTTTTTATATATATATATATATTCCACTTCCATGTTAGTTTCAGTTATTTATTTCGTTGTGTTATTTTTAAGTGTTTTTTTTTTTATGTCTATACATATTTTATATCGTGCCCACAGATTTGTTCCCCTCGTTTTAGTAAATAATGGCCGCGGTGAAATAATTTGTTCACTTGTTTTGTTTTAACTAGAATGAGGTAATGAATTAATATAAGTAAAATCGAGCGCACAATATATATATAAAGTCCCCCTGTGGTGAAAATCCAGCTTTTAATGTTGTTTGTGTCTATGTGGTGTTTTTAATATGCTTTAAGACACACCGTGTGTAAGTTCATAAGTCGACAGCATTGCTGAGTATTTTCTGCTTAAAACTGCAGTGAACCAAAGACAGTCTCAAAAACACGGTTTGAAATCGCTGGTGTTTCTGAAGTCACAAACGACCTTGTAACCAATCAGATCAACGTGTGATCGTCAACCAGTGGATCTCTGAGCTGAGTGAGTGAGTGGAGGCGGGGCTCATTTGCATATTCATAGAACCGCACATACTAAATGAGGCAAGGGTGTCGAGTTACATTCAAGATATTTTAACGCATGAAGACATTTTTTTCAAATGAACAAATGCTTAAATGTGTTATTTTGGTGATCAAACATGAGATCATTACACATTATATGAAGAATCTGTCACTCATAAGCAGTGTTGGAGGGTAATGCAAGGTATGTAATTGGATAAAGTAAAGTAACTCATTTTAAATGTATTAAGCAATGTCTTTGCTGCTGACCTTCAATGATCCAATTGTACCATACTAGGCGAAATATCTTTAGTTAAGCGGCAGTTCAGCTGAAGGGTTAGTTTGAGCAGCGCCCTCTACTGTACAGGAGTGAACTTGCTTTTTCATTTCACTTTTGGTCTGGAAGGGCCTTAACATTTGCCAAAAGTACAACTTTTTTCGTTGTTCTTGTTAAAAACAAGCAAAACAAGCCCAGCCAAGATGAGTAAGGTAAAAGTAAACTAATGCATTACTTTCCATAAAAAGTAACTTGTCACGTTTTGGGGAGTATTACAATATTGTAACACTTTACTTTTTAACTTCCCCAACACTGTTCATACACATTGATTTTTGCTGAATTACTTTTATTTTTTATTCCGTGGCGGAAACAAGCTTCCATAAATACATGACATCCAGTGAGTGAAAACAAAAAACTGCAAATCAAACACTAGTAAATGATGCAGCTGTGCTGAGAATACCAGACGGTTAATGAAGGAGCAACACACACTGCTGAAAGAAACTTTATTTTTGCAGGACATTCACAAGTGCCACTGATATCCTGCTTTTACTCTGTTTAATTCAGATTATCTGACCTGCTTAAATATCACCACAGTTCAAGAGGCAACAAATGCCTAAAACTCCAAACACAGTTTTCATATTTGTGCACATATCTGACGAGGTGGTGTGTTGATCCGGTTCTGGGTGCAAGAACACGTACAGAAATCCCCAAATCTTCAGAATCACACTCGAACCTTTAGGGAAGTATTTGGAGAAGTGTCCATGGGATAATGACACTATTGAGTGATTGTTTATTTACAGGGGCTGCTTATGTCTGGTAGTGAAAACGGTCTAATACACTTTGGACTGAGACGCACGTGTGTTTAAAAACTCATAATAGTGTTGTTTAACGGTGATGCTGTGGTGAGATTCTGTTGTGCTTGTGACCGATTAGTCATAACTCTTAATGTTTGTTCACACCAACAACAATAACTATAACGATGAAGACGGTTATAAAAATGGTTCTAAATACAACAGAATATCGTTCTAGAGAGAAACCATATCCACAGCTAAAACTACTAGCCTAACTGATATAAATCTAAAACATTATTCATTGTCTCTATTAAAGACAAGTAACAGTAGTTTTTAGTTAAACAAATGTACATAAAAAAATTGATTTTTTTTTAGATTAATCCTAAAAGTTTCAAAAGTTATTCAGTCAAGGGCAATGAGTTTTTAATTTTATTTTCTTTGTTTAACATTAAAACACAAACGGCACCAGGAATATTAGGCTCCTGTCACTTTAAGAGCGACGCCACGGATCTAATACAGGTGAAACTCGAATTCAAATATCGTGCAAAAGTTCATTTATTTCAGTAATTCAACTTAAAAGGTGAAACTAATATATTATATAGACTCATTACATGCAAAGTGAGATATTTCAAGCCTTTATTTGTTATAATTGTGATGATTATGGCTTACAGCTTATGAAAACCCCAAATTCAAAATTAGAATATTGTGAAAAGGTTTTCATATCTGTAAGCCATAATCATCAAAATTATAACAAATAAAGGCTTGAAATATCTCACTTTGCATGTAATGAGTCTATATAATATATTAGTTTCACCTCTTAAGTTGAATTACTGAACTTTTGCACCATATTCTAATTTTCGAGTTTCACCCGTATAACTATTACACATAAATTGTCTTTCGCGACTGATCACTCAAGCCGTATCCAACTGTGTTTACTAGCATACTCACATATTTTGCCACCATTTGTGTGTGTTTTTCCGTTCAAGCACAAGACGACGTGAAACAGAGCTCATTTCAGTATTCGCACGCTTTCTGAGACACGGCTTTCTGAGCGCACCAAACTTCCAGCGTAACGATTTGAGTTCCTTTTCGTGTCTTCTTGCGCTTGAATATTTTAATTGTCAAACCTTAAACTTTCACGCCGATGCGATGCTGGCTCGTCAAGTGTCCCGAGCGTCGGTAATGTTCACAACATTGCATTGTTAGAACTCATAACAAATGTTACCGGCCGACTGGCGATTGAGTTTCATACTCGCTGACACTGATTTTTACTCTCATTTGGCGCTTGGCAAGTGTTAATTTCCGGCCTTGAACAGAGCCATATCATGCGTCAGTGTGGACACTAATATAGTAATCACTATAGTTATCGCTCTTGGTGTGAACGGACCTTTATAGTTTACACCCACGTCTGCTCTTCTGGTCCTCCGGACTGCAACGAAGCGCTTGCGCCGGAGGAACTGTTGAGTTTTACATGCTGCAGAATCTCAGGCTTTTACTGCTCCAGTGAACACATCCAAACGCATTAACATATTCATCAAATGGACTTAACAGGGTTATGGCTGAGGGTGAGGTGGTGTTCACATGACGGTGCACTGAGTGGCTCCGCAGCAGTCTTTAATGAGGGCCGCGCTGCTCCGGCTCAGGGACGGCTTGTTCGTGGGAACTTCAGATGTTCGTGGTTTCGGAGCTCCTGTGGGGGACAGAAGAGCCAATCAGAGATGGACAGAAGAGCCAATCAGAGATGGACAGAAGAGCCAATCAGAGATGGACAGGAGAGCCAATCAGAGGTGGACAGAAGAGCCAATCAGAGATGGACAGAAGAGCCAATCAGAGATGGACAGAAGAGCCAATCAGAGATGGACAGAAGAGCCAATCAGAGATGGGCAGAAGAGCCAATCAGAGGTGGACAGAAGAGCCAATCAGAGGTGGGCAAAAGAGCCAATCAGAGGTGGACAGAAGAGCCAATCAGAGGTGGGCAGAAGAGCCAATCAGAGATGGGCAGAAGAGCCAATCAGAGATGGGCAGAAGAGCCAATCAGAGATGGGCAGAAGAGCCAATCAGAGATGGGCAGAAGAGCCAATCAGAGGTGGACAGAAGAGCCAATCAGAGGTGGGCAGAAGAGCCAATCAGAGGTGGACAGAAGAGCCAATCAGAGGTGGACAGAAGAGCCAATCAGAGGTGGACAGAAGCGCCAATCAGAGATGGGCAGAAGAGCCAATCAGAGATGGGCAGAAGAGCCAATCAGAGATGGGCAGAAGAGCCAATCAGAGGTGGACAGAAGAGCCAATCAGAGATGAACAGAAGAGCCAATCAGAGATGAACAGAAGAGCCAATCAGAGGTGGGCAGAAGAGCCAATCAGAGATGAACAGAAGAGCCAATCAGAGATGAACAGAAGAGCCAATCAGAGATGGACAGAAGAGCCAATCAGAGATGGACAGAAGAGCCAATCAGAGATGAACAGAAGAGCCAATCAGAGATGGACAGAAGAGCCAATTAGAGATGGACAGAGGAGCCAATCAGAGGTGGGCAGAAGAAAGAGCCAATCAGAGGTGGGCAGAAGAGCCAATCAGAGATGGACAGAAGAAAGAGCCAATCAGAGATGGGCAGAAGAAAGAGCCAATCAGAGATGGGAAGAAGAGCCAATCAGAGATGGACAGAAGAGCCAATTAGAGATGGACAGAGGAGCCAATCAGAGAAGGACAGAAGAGCCAATCAGAGATGGACAGAAGAAAGAGCCAATCAGAGATGGACAGAAGAAAGAGCCAATCAGAGATGGGCAGAAGAAAGAGCCAATCAGAGATGGGAAGAAGAAAGAGCCAATCAGAGGTGGGCAGAAGAGCCAATCAGAGGTGGGCAGAAGAAAGAGCCAATCAGAGGTGGGGAGAAGAAAGAGCCAATCAGAGGTGGGCAGAAGAAAGAGCCAATCAGAGGTGGGCAGAAGAAAGAGCCAATCAGAGATGGGCAGAAGGAAGAGCCAATCAGAGATGGGCAGAAGAGATGGGCAGAAGAAAGAGCCAATCAGAGATGGACAGGAGAGCCAATCAGAGGTGGACAGAAGAGCCAATCAGAGATGGACAGAAGAGCCAATCAGAGATGGACAGAGGAGCCAATCAGAGATGGACAGGAGAGCCAATCAGAGATGGACAGGAGAGCCAATCAGAGATGGACAGAAGAGCCAATCAGAGATGGACAGAGGAGCCAATCAGAGATGGACAGGAGAGCCAATCAGAGATGGACAGGAGAGCCAATCAGAGATGGACAGGAGAGCCAATCAGAGATGGACAGAAGAGCCAATCAGAGATGGACAGAAGAGCCAATCAGAGATGGACAGGAGAGCCAATCAGAGATGGACAGGAGAGCCAATCAGAGATGGACAGAAGAGCCAATCAGAGATGGATAGGAGTCAGGGGTCACATGACTTCTAGCTGCGTTCACGCCATGTCAGAATTACAGAGATTACGACTTCGCGTTCACGTCCTTGTAAAACCATAATGGTAACACTTTACAATAAGGTTCATTAGTCAACATTAGTTAATGTTTTAACTAACAATGAGCAATACATTTGTTACTGTATTTGTTAATGTTAGTTATTAAAAATACAGCTGTTCATTGTTAGTTGACAGTGCATTAACATTAGATTTTAATAAAGTATTAGTAAATGTTAAAATGAACATTAACAAAGATTAATAAATGCTGTATACGTGCAGGTCATTATTAGTTAATGCTAACTATGTAGTCAACTAATGAACCTTATTGTAAAGTGTTACCCTCATAATAATAACTTAGAGAAATATATTTATTGACTTGTACCGCCTGACCGCTTTTTGCCATTGATAGTGTTTGCCATAACTCATAATTCCCAAACCTATGGTCCAAACATAGACAGCCACATGTTATCCCGTAACGACGGCATTCGTGTCCTCCTGGGAAGTTCGTATTTACGAGTTGGGAAGTCGGGATTACGACGTCAGGTTCAAGTCACTGTGACTCGGAAACTCTGAGCTCAAAATCCCCAGTTTCCCACTCGTAATCACGACTTCGTGGAAACATTCATGTGTTCAACGCGCAAAAATGATGTTTCCGACATGACTTGAGCGCAGCATTATTCAGCATTATATAGTTTCAACTTTTTTTCTTATACATTTTTATTTCAAAATTCAAACATTTAGGAAACATAAATCAAAAATCAGATCAAATGTGTACAAACAGATGCCACAAATAACTTGAAACCTGTTTGACACTGACTGGTTACTTGTTAAAGCAACTGCCTCACGTCACACTACGTGCAACACTGTCATGTCAAGGTCAAAGTTGAGCTGTGTGTGTGTGTGTGTGTGTGCCCAGTGCAAGTCATGTGAAAACCCCTTAAAGTCACCATGAAATCAAAATGCACATTTTTTTTAATGGAATATTAGTTTGTTGCACATCAATATTGTTTTAATAATCCTGCAGCATCTCTTCTCTGATGACGAGGGCGGGGCTATAACCTGTCACTCACATGAGATCAGCCAATAGCAAACCACAACCATCCAATCAACTCCCCACAGACAAATCAAACCCCGCCCACATGTGTTCCTGTTCCAGAAGCGTTTCACTCGATATACGACACAGAGGAGAAAACACTAGTGTGACTTCTTTCATGATGACTTTAAGAAAGGCCTCAGATCTCTCATAGTGAAATAAACATTTATGTGAGAAATTAAAGCAAAGGAAGTGTCCCGTCTCATGAGCGAACTCTTACTCTGTATTCCGCTGAGCTTCTGTCGGAGGAACTCGGCCATCTCTTTATCCTCCTCCTGCTCCCTGTAACACACACACACACACACACACCGGGAAACTCACTCAGTCTGAGGAACTACATGTGACCACACGTGTCGCCAATAAAAGCTGTGATGTATTTAAGTCAATGTGGTAACACCTCACAATAAGGTTCATTAGTTACCATTAGGTGATGTATTAACTAACATAAACTAACAATACATTTGTTACAGTATTGATTAATCTGTGTTAATGTTAGTTAATAAACATCCAGCTGTTCATGTCAGTTCACGGTGCATTAACTAATGTTAACAAATACAGCCTTTGATTTTAATAACGTATTAGTAAATGTTGAAATTAATATTAGCTAAGGTTTATAAATGCTGTAGAGTTATTGTTCATGTAAACTAATGAACCTTATTGTGAAGTGTTCTCGTTGATCTTGTAGTTTTTTGTATGTAGACTAGTCACTAGTGCACTCTTAGAAAGACAAGATAAGAAACAAAAAATTTCTTACAAAATTTAAATCGATATATTGATTTGAACTATTTCACATGATCATTTTGAAGAAAAAACTCAAGATCCAGTTATATCAGTTATTTTCTACCGATAAGATGTTTAATTCATATTAAAACAAGATGAAGTGTGATAGATCCCCGTAAAGCCTTTAAACACGGGAAGCGTTCCTGACCTCCGCCGCTCGACCTCTGCGTCCTCCACCAGGAAATCTCTCTTCTGCACCAGCTGATGGATCTCCACCAGTAACGTCTCCTCTCTCCGGCGCTGCTGCTTCGTCTTCTCTGCGTCTGTGTGTTCAGGTGAGTGTGTGTTAGATGAGAGTATATGGACCGCTCACATAAATTACATCTGAAACGTCATCCAGCAGGTTTGAGTCTCAATAGGAGAAAATAATTCTCACTGGTGAAAATATGCTCTCATAATGTTTTGCTAACGTTTAAATTCATGTTCCCTGGATGTTCAAAACGTCCCCCTGTGGTGAAAATCCAGCTTTTAATGTTGTTTGTGTGTCTATGTGGTGTTTTTAATACGCTTTAAGACACACCATGTGTAAGTTCATAAGTCGACAGCATTGCTGAGTATTTTCTGCTTAAAACTGCAGTGAACCAAAGACAGTCTCAAAAACACGGTTTGAAATCGCTGGTGTTTCTGACGTCACAAACGACCTTGTAACCAATCAGATCAACGTGTGATCGTCAACCAGTGGATCTCTGAGCTGAGGGAGTGAGTGGAGGCGGGGCTCATTTGCATATTCATAGAACCGCGCATACTAAATGAGGCAAGGGTGTCGAGTTACATTCAAGATATTTAAAGGCATTGCAACATGACATCATGACTTTGCGTAAACATACACGCCACTTTCAAGTCAAGTGGCGTGTTATCTATACGCATTTTGAGCTATTGCGTGTATGTGCACGCCGAAACGAACCGTCATCTTTTGCGTGTATGTCTACGCCGTTAAATGTCCGAGCGAAATGAAGCAAAATGTAGATCTACATCTGGGGAGCAATATTTTTTTCCCTAGTATGGTAGGGGAAGATTCATAGATGGTATTAACCCCAGTGACGGGTAGGTTTAGGGACGGGGTTGGTGTAGGTCATACATTTATATATACAGTAATATAACGTTAAGTCAATGGCGTTGATAAACACGCTGAAAAGCGATTATGCGTGTTGATAGCACGCCAAAAATGGTAATACGAATTGGCGTGTGATACATAAGCCATTTCATGAGATCAGTCTGGGCATGAAGACATTTTTTTTTCCATGGAAAAAAACTTTTAAATATGTCATTTTGGTGATCAAAGATAAGTTTTAAGGGATAAAATTGACTACAGATGACTTTAAATATATATATATATATATATATATACAGGTCCTTCTAAAAAAATTAGCATATTGTGATAAAGTTCATTATTTTCCATAATGTAATGATAAAAATTAAACTTTCATATATTTTAGATTCATTGCACACCAACTGAAATATTTCAGGTCTTTTATTGTTTTAATACTGATGATTTTGGCATACAGCTCATGAAAACCCAAAATTCCTGTCTCAAAAAATTAGCATATTTCATCCGACCAATAAAAGAAGTGTTTTTAATAAAAAAAAAAAAAATCAACCTTCAAATAATTATGTTCAGTTATGCACTCAATAGTCAATACTTGGTCGGGAATCCTTTTGCAGAAATGACTGCTTCAATGTGGCGTGGCATGGAGGCGATCAGCCTGTGGCACTGCTGAGGTGTTATGGAGGCCCAGGATGCTTCGATAGCGGCCTTAAGCTCATCCAGAGTGTTGGGTCTTGCGTCGCTCAACTTTCTCTTCACAATATCCCACAGATTCTCTATGGGGTTCAGGTCAGGAGAGCTGGCAGGCCAATTGAGCACAGTAATACCATGGTCAGTAAACCATTTACCAGTGGTTTTGGCACTGTGAGCAGGTGCCAGGTCGTGCTGAAAAATGAAATCTTCATCTCCATAAAGCTTTTCAGCAGGTGGAAGCATGAAGTGCTCCAAAATCTCCTGATAGCTAGCTGCATTGACCCTGCCCTTGATAAAACACAGTGCACCAACACCAGCAGCTGACATGGCACCCCAGACCATCACTGAAGGAAATGCCAAAATGCCTGAAGTCCAGTCTTCCTCCAGACTCTGGCACCTTGATTTCCGAATGACATGCAAAACTGAGCAACAGTCCAGTGCTGCTTCTCTGTAGCCCAGGTCAGGCGCTTCTGCCGCTGTTTCTGGTTCAAAAGTGGCTTGACCTGGGGAATGCGGCACCTGTAGCCCATGTCCTGCACACGCCTGTGCACGGTGGCTCTGGATGTTTCTACTCCAGACTCAGTCCACTGCTTCCGCAGGTCCCCCAAGCTCTGGAATCGGTCCTTCTCCATAATCTTCCTCAGGGTCCGGTCACCTCTTCTCGTTGTGCAGCGTTTTTTGCCACACTTTTTCCTTCCCACAGACTTCCCACTGAGGTGCCTTGACACAGCACTCTGGGAACAGCCTATTTGTTCAGAAATTTCTTTCTGTCTTACCCTCTTGCTTGAGGGTGTCAATGATGGCCTTCTGGACAGCAGTCAGGTCGGCAGTCTTACTCATGATTGCGGTTTTGAGTAATGAAACAGGCTGGGAGTTTTTAAAAGCCTCAGGAATCTTTTGCAGGTGTTTAGAGTTAATTAGTTGATTCAGATGATTAGGTTAATAGCTCGTTTAGAGACCCTTTTCATGATATGCTAATTTTTTTAGACAGGAATTTTGGGTTTTCATGAGCTGTATGCCAAAATCATCAGTATTAAAACAATAAAAGACCTGAAATATTTCAGTTGGTGTGCAATGAATCTAAAATATATGAAAGTTTAATTTTTATCATTACATTATGGAAAATAATGAACTTTATCACAATATGCTAATTTTTTGAGAAGGACCTGTATATATATATAGATTTTATTCTTGATTATACAAATATTATGGGAATGTCCTTTGGAATGTTCTCCGAAACTAGTAGTAACATTTAAAGGGATACTCCACTTTTTTTGGAAATAGGCTCATTTTACAACTCCCCCAGAGTTAAACTGTTGAGTTTTACCGTTTTTGAATCCATTCAGCCGATCTCCGGTTCTGGCGGTACCACTTTTAGCATAGCTTAGCATACATCATTGGAGTGGACAAGACCATTAGCATTTCTCAAAAAAAAATGACCAAAGAGTTTCGATATTTTTCCTATTTAAAACTTGACTCTTCTGTAGTTACATCGTGCACTAAGACCGACGGAAAATGTAAAGTTGCGATTTTCTAGGCTGATATGGCTAGGAACTATACTCTCATTCCTGCGTAATAATCAAAAAACTTCACTGCCGTACCATGAGATCAGCAGGCGTAATGATATGACGCAGCGCCTGAAAATAGTTCCGTTGTGTTGACGGAAGGTGGCCTATTTTCAGGCGCTGCATCATATCATTACGCCTGCTGATCTCATGGTACGGCAGTGAAGTTTTTTGATTATTACGCAGGAATGAGAGTATAGTTCCTAGCCATATCAGCCTAGAAAATCGCAACTTTACATTTTCCGTCGGTCTTAGTGCACGATGTAACTACAGAAGAGTCAAGTTTTAAATAGGAAAAATATCGAAACTCTTTGGTCATTTTTCTTTTAGAAATGCTAATGGTCTTGTCCACCTCAATGATGTATGCTAAGATATGCTAAAAGTGGTACCGCCAGAACCGGAGATCGGCTGAATGGATTCAAAAACGGTAAAACTCAACAGTTTAACTCTGGGGGAGTTGTAAAATGAGCCTATTTCCAAAAAAAGTGGAGTATCCCTTTAATAAAGGATTAGTCGTTTCATTAACGATGTATAAATAATGTTTTGTGCTAACGTTTTGAGAACATTATTAAAGATAACCGAACAAACGTTCTATTAACGTTACTGGAAGAACGTTTGTCCATAACCTTGCTAGACTGTTCTCTGTCCGCTGGGTCTCGTTTGCTGGATTTCCACTCAGCTATACATGCAAAGTTTGAATTTGTGCTTAATTGCAAAAATCATCAGAATAAATTCATAAAAGTTTATAATACAGTGTATTTTCAGTAGTTGTGTATACTGTAGTTGACGGAAACACGTTCTCTTCAGTCACCTGGCACTGTCACGATCTTCCTCAGCTCCTGTTTCAGGCTCATGATGTCTTTGCAGAGTTGAACATCGTCCATCCTGAGAAGAACAAGAGAATCTCAGCGTTTGGTTCAGACACTCGCATGAATCTGAGCGTTTGGTTCAGACACTCGCGTGAATCTGAGCGTTTGGTTCAGACACTCGCATGAATCTGAGCGTTTGGTTCAGACACTCGCATGAATCTCAGCGTTTGGTTCAGACACTCGCGTGAATCTGAGCGTTCGGTTCAGACACTCGCATGAATCTGAGCGTTTGGTTCAGACACTCGCATGAATCTGAGCGTTTGGTTCAGACACTCGCATGAATCTGAGCGTTTGGTTCAGACACTCGCATGAATCTGAGCGTTTGGTTCAGACACTCGCATGAATCTGAGCGTTTGGTTCAGACACTCGCATGAATCTGAGTGTTTGGTTCAGACACTCGCATGAATCTGAGTGTTTGGTTCAGACACTCGCATGAATCTGAGCGTTTGGTTCAGACACTCGCATGAATCTGAGCGTTTGGTTCAGACACTCGCATGAATCTCAGCGTTTGGTTCAGACACTCGCATGAATCTGAGCGTTTGGTTCAGACACTCGCATGAATCTGAGCGTTTGGTTCAGACACTCGCATGAATCTGAGCGTTCGGTTCAGACACTCGCATGAATCTCAGCGTTCGGTTCAGACACTCGCATGAATCTGAGCGTTTGGTTCAGACACTCGCATGAATCTCAGCGTTTGGTTCATACACTCGCATGAATCTGAGCGTTTGGTTCAGACACTCGCATGAATCTGAGCGTTTGGTTCAGACACTCGCATGAATCTGAGCGTTTGGTTCATACACTCGCATGAATCTCAGCGTTCGGTTCAGACACTCGCATGAATCTGAGCGTTTGGTTCAGACACTCGCATGAATCTCAGCGTTTGGTTCATACACTCGCATGAATCTGAGCGTTCGGTTCAGACACTCGCATGAATCTGAGCGTTTGGTTCAGACACTCGCATGAATCTCAGCGTTTGGTTCAGACACTCGCGTGAATCTCAGCGTTCGGTTCAGACACTCGCGTGAATCTGAGCGTTCGGTTCAGACACTCGCGTGAATCTGAGCGTTTGGTTCAGACACTCGCGTGAATCTGAGCGTTTGGTTCAGACACTCGCATGAATCTGAGCGTTTGGTTCAGACACTCGCGTGAATCTGAGCGTTTGGTTCAGACACTCGCATGAATCTGAGCGTTTGGTTCAGACACTCGCGTGAATCTGAGCGTTTGGTTCAGACACTCGCGTGAATCTGAGCGTTTGGTTCAGACACTCGCGTGAATCTGAGCGTTCGGTTCAGACACTCGCGTGAATCTGAGCGTTCGGTTCAGACACTCGCGTGAATCTGAGCGTTTGGTTCAGACACTCGCATGAATCTGAGCGTTCGGTTCAGACACTCGCGTGAATCTGAGCGTTTGGTTCAGACACTCGCGTGAATCTGAGCGTTCGGTTCAGACACTCGCGTGAATCTGAGCGTTCGGTTCAGACACTCGCGTGAATCTGAGCGTTTGGTTCAGACACTCGCGTGAATCTGAGCGTTCGGTTCAGACACTCGCGTGAATCTGAGCGTTTGGTTCAGACACTCGCATGAATCTGAGCGTTCGGTTCAGACACTCGCGTGAATCTGAGCGTTTGGTTCAGACACTCGCATGAATCTGAGCGTTCGGTTCAGACACTCGCGTGAATCTGAGCGTTCGGTTCAGACACTCGCGTGAATCTGAGCGTTCGGTTCAGACACTCGCATGAATCTGAGCGTTTGGTTCAGACACTCGCATGAATCTGAGCGTTTGGTTCAGACACTCGCATGAATCTGAGCGTTTGGTTCAGACACTCGCATGAATCTGAGCGTTTGGTTCAGACACTCGCATGAATCTGAGCGTTTGGTTCAGACACTCGCGTGAATCTGAGCGTTTGGTTCAGACACTCGCGTGAATCTGAGCGTTTGGTTCAGACACTCGCGTGAATCTGAGCGTTCGGTTCAGACACTCGCGTGAATCTGAGCGTTCGGTTCAGACACTCGCGTGAATCTGAGCGTTCGGTTCAGACACTCGCATGAATCTCAGCGTTCGGTTCAGACACTCGCGTGAATCTGAGCGTTCGGTTCAGACACTCGCATGAATCTGAGCGTTTGGTTCAGACACTCGCATGAATCTGAGCGTTCGGTTCAGACACTCGCGTGAATCTGAGCGTTCGGTTCAGACACTCGCATGAATCTCAGCGTTCGGTTCAGACACTCGCGTGAATCTGAGCGTTCGGTTCAGACACTCGCATGAATCTGAGCGTTTGGTTCAGACACTCGCATGAATCTGAGCGTTCGGTTCAGACACTCGCATGAATCTCAGCGTTCGGTTCAGACACTCGCATGAATCTGAGCGTTTGGTTCAGACACTCGCATGAATCTGAGCGTTTGGTTCAGACACTCGCGTGAATCTGAGCGTTCGGTTCAGACACTCGCGTGAATCTGAGCGTTCGGTTCAGACACTCGCGTGAATCTGAGCGTTCGGTTCAGACACTCGCATGAATCTGAGCGTTCGGTTCAGACACTCGCATGAATCTGAGCGTTTGGTTCAGACACTCGCATGAATCTGAGCGTTTGGTTCAGACACTCGCATGAATCTGAGCGTTTGGTTCAGACACTCGCATGAATCTGAGCGTTTGGTTCAGACACTCGCATGAATCTGAGCGTTTGGTTCAGACACTCGCGTGAATCTGAGCGTTTGGTTCAGACACTCGCGTGAATCTGAGCGTTCGGTTCAGACACTCGCGTGAATCTCAGCGTTCGGTTCAGACACTCGCGTGAATCTGAGCGTTCGGTTCAGACACTCGCGTGAATCTGAGCGTTTGGTTCAGACACTCGCATGAATCTGAGCGTTTGGTTCAGACACTCGCATGAATCTGAGCGTTCGGTTCAGACACTCGCATGAATCTCAGCGTTCGGTTCAGACACTCGCATGAATCTGAGCGTTTGGTTCAGACACTCGCATGAATCTGAGCGTTTGGTTCAGACACTCGCATGAATCTGAGCGTTCGGTTCAGACACTCGCGTGAATCTGAGCGTTCGGTTCAGACACTCGCGTGAATCTCAGCGTTCGGTTCAGACACTCGCATGAATCTCAGCGTTTGGTTCAGACACTCGCATGAATCTGAGCGTTCGGTTCAGACACTCGCATGAATCTCAGCGTTCGGTTCAGACACTCGCATGAATCTCAGCGTTTGGTTCAGACACTCGCATGAATCTGAGCGTTCGGTTCAGACACTCGCATGAATCTGAGCGTTTGGTTCAGACACTCGCATGAATCTCAGCGTTTGGTTCAGACACTCGCATGAATCTCAGCGTTTGGTTCAGACACTCGCATGAATCTCAGCGTTTGGTTCAGACACTCGCATGAATCTGAGCGTTTGGTTCAGACACTCGCATGAATCTCAGCGTTTGGTTCAGACACTCGCATGAATCTGAGCGTTCGGTTCAGACACTCGCATGAATCTCAGCGTTTGGTTCAGACACTCGCATGAATCTGAGCGTTCGGTTCAGACACTCGCATGAATCCCAGCGTTTGGTTCAGACACTCGCATGAATCCCAGCGTTTGGTTCAGACACTCGCATGAATCTGAGCGTTTGGTTCAGACACTCGCATGAATCTGAGCGTTTGGTTCAGACACTCGCATGAATCTGAGCGTTTGGTTCAGACACTCGCATGAATCTGAGCGTTTGGTTCAGACACTCGCATGAATCTGAGCGTTTGGTTCAGACACTCGCATGAATCTGAGCGTTCGGTTCAGACACTCGCATGAATCTGAGCGTTCGGTTCAGACACTCGCATGAATCTGAGTGTTTGGTTCAGACACTCGCATGAATCTGAGCGTTTGGTTCAGACACTCGCATGAATCTGAGCGTTTGGTTCAGACACTCGCATGAATCTGAGCGTTTGGTTCAGACACTCGCATGAATCTGAGCGTTTGGTTCAGACACTCGCATGAATCTGAGCGTTTGGTTCAGACACTCGCATGAATCTCAGCGTTTGGTTCAGACACTCGCATGAATCTCAGCGTTTGGTTCAGACACTCGCATGAATCTGAGCGTTTGGTTCAGACACTCGCATGAATCTCAGCGTTTGGTTCAGACACTCGCATGAATCTCAGCGTTTGGTTCAGACACTCGCATGAATCTCAGCGTTTGGTTCAGACACTCGCATGAATCTGAGCGTTTGGTTCAGACACTCGCGTGAATCTGAGCGTTTGGTTCAGACACTCACGTGAATCTGAGCGTTTGGTTCAGACACTCGCGTGAATCTGAGCGTTTGGTTCAGACACTCGCATGAATCTCAGCGTTTGGTTCAGACACTCGCATGAATCTGAGCGTTTGGTTCAGACACTCGCATGAATCTGAGCGTTTGGTTCAGACACTCGCGTGAATCTGAGCGTTCGGTTCAGACACTCGTGAATCTGAGCGTTCGGTTCAGACACTCGCATGAATCTGAGTGTTTGGTTCAGACACTCGCATGAATCTGAGCGTTTGGTTCAGACACTCGCATGAATCTGAGCGTTTGGTTCAGACACTCGCATGAATCTGAGCGTTTGGTTCAGACACTCGCATGAATCTGAGCGTTTGGTTCAGACACTCGCATGAATCTGAGCGTTTGGTTCAGACACTCGCATGAATCTCAGCGTTTGGTTCAGACACTCGCATGAATCTCAGCGTTTGGTTCAGACACTCGCATGAATCTGAGCGTTTGGTTCAGACACTCGCATGAATCTGAGCGTTTGGTTCAGACACTCGCATGAATCTGAGCGTTCGGTTCAGACACTCGCATGAATCTGAGCGTTTGGTTCAGACACTCGCATGAATCTGAGCGTTTGGTTCAGACACTCGCATGAATCTGAGCGTTTGGTTCAGACACTCGCATGAATCTGAGCGTTTGGTTCAGACACTCGCATGAATCTGAGCGTTTGGTTCAGACACTCGCATGAATCTCAGCGTTTGGTTCAGACACTCGCATGAATCTCAGCGTTTGGTTCAGACACTCGCATGAATCTGAGCGTTTGGTTCAGACACTCGCATGAATCTCAGCGTTTGGTTCAGACACTCGCATGAATCTCAGCGTTTGGTTCAGACACTCGCATGAATCTCAGCGTTTGGTTCAGACACTCGCATGAATCTGAGCGTTTGGTTCAGACACTCGCGTGAATCTGAGCGTTTGGTTCAGACACTCACGTGAATCTGAGCGTTTGGTTCAGACACTCGCGTGAATCTGAGCGTTTGGTTCAGACACTCGCATGAATCTCAGCGTTTGGTTCAGACACTCGCATGAATCTGAGCGTTTGGTTCAGACACTCGCATGAATCTGAGCGTTTGGTTCAGACACTCGCGTGAATCTGAGCGTTCGGTTCAGACACTCGTGAATCTGAGCGTTCGGTTCAGACACTCGCATGAATCTGAGTGTTTGGTTCAGACACTCGCATGAATCTGAGCGTTTGGTTCAGACACTCGCATGAATCTGAGCGTTTGGTTCAGACACTCGCATGAATCTGAGCGTTTGGTTCAGACACTCGCATGAATCTGAGCGTTTGGTTCAGACACTCGCATGAATCTGAGCGTTTGGTTCAGACACTCGCATGAATCTCAGCGTTTGGTTCAGACACTCGCATGAATCTCAGCGTTTGGTTCAGACACTCGCATGAATCTGAGCGTTTGGTTCAGACACTCGCATGAATCTGAGCGTTTGGTTCAGACACTCGCATGAATCTGAGCGTTCGGTTCAGACACTCGCATGAATCTGAGCGTTTGGTTCAGACACTCGCATGAATCTGAGCGTTCGGTTCAGACACTCGCGTGAATCTGAGCGTTTGGTTCAGACACTCACGTGAATCTGAGCGTTTGGTTCAGACACTCGCGTGAATCTGAGCGTTTGGTTCAGACACTCGCATGAATCTGAGCGTTCGGTTCAGACACTCGCATGAATCTGAGCGTTTGGTTCAGACACTCGCATGAATCTGAGCGTTTGGTTCAGACACTCGCGTGAATCTGAGCGTTCGGTTCAGACACTCGCGTGAATCTGAGCGTTCGGTTCAGACACTCGCGTGAATCTGAGCGTTCGGTTCAGACACTCGCATGAATCTGAGCGTTTGGTTCAGACACTCGCGTGAATCTGAGCGTTTGGTTCAGACACTCGCGTGAATCTGAGCGTTCGGTTCAGACACTCGCGTGAATCTGAGCGTTTGGTTCAGACACTCGCGTGAATCTGAGCGTTTGGTTCAGACACTCGCGTGAATCTGAGCGTTTGGTTCAGACACTCGCGTGAATCTGAGCGTTTGGTTCAGACACTCGCGTGAATCTGAGCGTTCGGTTCAGACACTCGCGTGAATCTGAGCGTTTGGTTCAGACACTCGCGTGAATCTGAGCGTTTGGTTCAGACACTCGCGTGAATCTGAGCGTTCGGTTCAGACACTCGCATGAATCTGAGCGTTTGGTTCAGACACTCGCATGAATCTGAGCGTTCGGTTCAGACACTCGCATGAATCTGAGCGTTCGGTTCAGACACTCGCGTGAATCTGAGCGTTTGGTTCAGACACTCGCATGAATCTCAGCGTTTGGTTCAGACACTCGCATGAATCTGAGCGTTCGGTTCAGACACTCGCGTGAATCTGAGCGTTCGGTTCAGACACTCGCATGAATCTGAGCGTTTGGTTCAGACACTCGCGTGAATCTGAGCGTTTGGTTCAGACACTCGCGTGAATCTGAGCGTTCGGTTCAGACACTCGCGTGAATCTGAGCGTTTGGTTCAGACACTCGCGTGAATCTGAGCGTTTGGTTCAGACACTCGCGTGAATCTGAGCGTTTGGTTCAGACACTCGCGTGAATCTGAGCGTTTGGTTCAGACACTCGCGTGAATCTGAGCGTTCGGTTCAGACACTCGCGTGAATCTGAGCGTTTGGTTCAGACACTCGCGTGAATCTGAGCGTTTGGTTCAGACACTCGCGTGAATCTGAGCGTTCGGTTCAGACACTCGCATGAATCTGAGCGTTTGGTTCAGACACTCGCATGAATCTGAGCGTTTGGTTCAGACACTCGCATGAATCTCAGCGTTTGGTTCAGACACTCGCATGAATCTCAGCGTTTGGTTCAGACACTCGCATGAATCTGAGCGTTTGGTTCAGACACTCGCATGAATCTCAGCGTTTGGTTCAGACACTCGCATGAATCTGAGCGTTTGGTTCAGATACTCACATGAATCTGAGCGTTTGGTTCAGACACTCGCGTGAATCTGAGCGTTTGGTTCAGACACTCGCATGAATCTCAGCGTTTGGTTCAGACACTCGCATGAATCTGAGCGTTTGGTTCAGACACTCGCATGAATCTGAGCGTTTGGTTCAGACACTCGCGTGAATCTGAGCGTTTGGTTCAGACACTCGCATGAATCTGAGCGTTTGGTTCAGATACTCACATGAATCTGAGTTCGGACTCGCGTCTCACCAGAACCTCCCGCAGGCGCTGAATACGAGCCATTTCTGCCTCGATCTCGTCTGGAGTCATGGAGCTTTCAGCCATCGACACGTCCATCTGGCCTAGAGTGCAAACAGATGGAGGGTGAGTGAGTGTGTGTGTGTGTGTGTGTGTGTGTGGGACATATATGGGATTTTTATTTCTCTGCCCTTGAGTGTACCGTCCCACATTTGGGATTTAGAATGTTCAGTAAAAATAAAAATAAATAAAAATGATTAATTATGCAAAAAAAATGGTAAGACGCTATAATGAAATTTCCACCATAGAGAACAATTTTGCCACTAAAAATGTATCAACAGTTATTATACTTCTTTACCAAGACAACAACAGAGAATCTGTTGAAATGTAAGATGAAATGTAAGACATGTGATGTATGAAGAAACATAACATTTATGAAACTGCCATTTTATTCTAAAAATGTCCCACAAGTTCACCTGCTCGTATCAGGTTGACGGACAACTCGAGCTTGAGCTTAATAATAATTACTCAAATGAGTCATAAAAGAACAGAAATAATATTAAATTAAATCTTCCGTTTAGAACTCCATGTGTTATTTCTTCCACAGGATGTTATTAAACACAACTTTTGTAATCTTTTAGTATCATTGAGATTATTAATATTTTGAATTAATATTTCATAGTTTGCATTTTTATTATTAAGTGATTTTTATTATGTCTGCAGTTTTTAATTTTTTATATTTGGCAACTAGCTAAAATTAGTTCAACTTTAAAATATTTTTTTATATTTTAGTTTGTTTGTTTATCCTATTTCAACATAGGCCTAAATGTTTATGGTTTTAGTTTTAATTAACTGTTATAATCTTGAAAGGGTCACAAATAGACAAACAAACGGTGACCCTTAAAAACACGAGAGGTCAACAGTGTTATTGAAAACTGATGTTTTTTCTTTTGATACAAATGTATAACAAAAAATAATAACTGATAGCATCAGCATAAATATCGCGTCTAACAACACTGCAATCATATCTATTAAACCTAATTTCGCACTGACAATAACACTAGTATCAATGACTGAATAAAATAATATCTGATAGAAACGCTAATGCACGTCTGAAAATAATATTGAAATCATATTTCTATCTAATAATTAATAAGACTACTATCACATGGACGATAACACTAATGTCACGTCAGGTAATGACAGCGAAACCATATCTGATAATAAGACTAATATGATATCTGATAATAATAACATTGTTCTGTCACCTTTGTCTCTGCTCCGGTTCGTCTCGCGCATCGCGCCGTATGTCTTCATCGTCCCGTCGCTCTCAGAAAGCGCTTTCTTCAGTTCCATGGTCAATGTTGGTGTCCCAGATGTGGGATTTCTCTGCTTTCTTTGATTTCGTCTCTGTAATCACGCTGATCTGCGCGCATCGAACAACATCCTGACAGAATAAAGCTCCGTGACGTCACCGTGATGTGGGATGCAGAGCGCATGCGCACACGGGACGACGGGCTGACACAAAACACTGGACAAATAGCGCTAATCTGGTTAACATCGATACCAGTGGCATTAAATGGCATGATACAATAATCATACTAAGTGGCCTATAGCTAGAGTGTTAAAATACAGGTGAAACTCGAAAATTAAGAATATCGTGCAAAAGTTCATTTATTTCCTTAAAAGGTGAAACTAATATATTATATCGACTCATTACATGCAAAGTGAGATATTTCAAGTCTTTATTTGTTATAATTTTGATGATTGTGGCTTACAGCTTATGAAAACCCCAAATTCAAAATTAGAATATTGTGAAAAGGTTTCATAAGCTGTTGAATTACTGAAATAAATTAACTTTTGCACGATATTCTAATTTTTCGAGTTTCGGTCATATACAAAATTAAAGATTATATTAGTAAGGTAGGCATATTCAAATCAATTAATTAAAAAAAGTTAGCAAAATACTAATTAAACCCCAGTCAGACACACATGCAATAAATAATAGTACAATAACTAAATGTCCCAGGAACCGTTTGTGAATCAAAAAATGAAGACGAACAAAACTAACATAATAAATTAATACAATTAAGGAGATTGGTTTCATCAAGAAACTCAAAATATTATGGTACGTTTACAATGTACAAATAAATATTACTACATTTATGTCCCGCGAATCGTGTTTGAATGACGGAATCAAAAAATGGAGACAAACAAAACTAATATATCAGGAAAAATTACATATTAAAAACTACCGTCTTTTAAAAAGGCAACCTCAAAAAGCAGGATCTCTCCAGTTAGTTTGGACTGGTCTCAAATAATCTCCATATGCTTTCCCAAATGTTCTGTAATCAACCTCATGAACAGCCCTACGGTGGTCAAAAACTCTCAACAGCCAGTCAGTTGAATCAGAAAGGGTTTACACTTTATTTCGAATATATAAAACACTTGATCACGGATACCAGGAGAGAGAAGAATGAGAGAAGGGACACACAAAAAGACCCGCAAGGCACAAATCATCTACACACAGTAAGTTTCACGCTTAACACGTCACACAGTGCTTAAAACTCAACGGGACACTACAATCCATAGGCACACAGTGAACACTATGGCAGAACTATCCGGTCTCGATTCCCCGACCTCCCTCCCTGGCCCGCTATTCGTTACACTCTCACAACAGTTCATTCATACAGGGATAAATTAAAAGCACTTCCCTCCCTCAGGGTGAAGAAGACCCATCCATAAAGGGTATTAGTGTGTGTGACTAGTTCCATAATATGGATCTGTGCATGACTCAAGAATTTTCAGAGATTTATGCACATTATTTGAACATGGTAAGGAAAAATATAAATATCAAGCTCACTGTATTACATAGGCCGACATGCTTATCCTAACAGAACTGAATTTTTCCATTAAACAGGTGATTACAACAGGATCCTGCTTGGAGACAGGTGTTTTATGACCCCATTCCCTGACCCAAACCCCAGACCAGTTGCAATGCAGCTCTAGCCAGGACAAGGGCACACTATGAAGTGAACTTTAGCCAACTAAAGTGTCTGAAAAGTCTGAGGGTTGCACCTGACAGGACCTGTGACATGGGCCATATTGCACCATCAGAAAAAATATAAAACATTTCATTAAATGTTTAATAAAAGACAAGACAAATATGCTTAGTTCCTTGATTTTAATTGTAATTGTTCTTTGTAAAGAAAAGCCAGTGATCAAGTCATCTTTTGTCAAGTCAAATATCAAGTCATAATATATATTGTACTCTGTGTGAAATAATATATTAGCACTTACTCTGAAGTTCCTAAGAAGCAACTCTATCTCTAGTGCCAGTTTTTCTTTCTTTAAGTTGTCAAGTATTTTCAAAATACTCTGTTTTCTAGGGGTAGGGGTACACCTGTCAAACACATGGCTCATGCATCAAAAATTAAAAGGAAAAGTACAACACTGCCCACCTCTGCATCACTGCTCTTCTGTAGATGTGGACTCCTGCAACTCATATTAGAAATAATAGGTACTCAAGTGTAAATTAAGTAAAGTTATTTATGCACTTTAAGATACCTGAGAGGGTTTCTTCACTGTCCTGTGCATTGGGGGAAAAATGGCCATTACAAAGTGTTTAGCTACTTTCTTCCCTTTTGATGTAACATTAGAAAAAGTCCACTTACTACTTGGGAACACATACAAGTGTTGGTGTATTGTTTAATACTGCACAAAAGAGGAAAACACAATTTCATTACAATGAAGTACACTGGGGGGAAATGTGATCAATAACTCAAGGCAACATATTTTTTTTTACATTAACTATGTAGTTTCACAGTCACTCATGTAGACTTCAAAGCAATTCATTGCTACTCAAGGTTTAACAGCTGATATGACAGCCATTTGGATTATAGGCCTACTTAATTTAATGCAGCAACAAATTATTTTACAGTGTACTAGGATCATTTAAAGTTGATTTCCCAGCAGTGAAGGTGTTCTGCTCCTGGCCTCTGGCTGTGGGTCTGAGGAAGAGCTGAACCCAGGGATGCCCTCCACAAGGTTCACACTCAACCCAAGGGTCAGCTCTTCTGCCTGGGTATAATGTGGGGGTGCAGGACCACCACCTGTTTGTTTTTCTTTTCTTTTTTTTCTCAGCATTTTTCTTGGTTGCTTTTATAATCAGGCAAACATTTATTAACAGTGCCTTTTTAAAAGAGATTAGTTAGTAGGCTACAAATTACTATTATGTAGAATATTCTAGTACTTCACTTTTACTTGTTCCCATGTTCTAGTAGTGGGTTGGTGACTCTGACATTACAATGAACAAAGTTATTAATTATTTAGAAATTATTCAAATATAAAAATATATACTGTAATAAGCATAGGCGGAGTTTGGGGGGGGCTAGGGGGGGCACTGCCCCCCCAGACCAGAGCCAATTAATGCCTGCCTTGTGCTTTGAAAAAAAAAAAAAAATACTGTATTCATATTTTCTCATTTTATTTGTCTTATCTTATCATTTTTGCGGGTATAATGAGTAAGTTAAGGCTAAATTATTTTTAATTACTGTATTGAAAAAGAAGCTAATTTTCTCACGACTGGCGGATCTCAAAGTATCGCGGTAAGTGAGGAATTTCCTGTGTGTTTTTCGCGTACAGACACGTCCGTTCACATGGATCCCCAAAAAGGACTAAAACCGCTGTATTATTCATGCCAGGCCGACTCTCCATGAGAGGATAAAGAACAGGCTGCGGTTGACGATGGGAGCAGCCAGGTTTTCTTCTCTTGCGATCCTTCACATCGAAAGCGACATTACGGCCAAGCTCTCACCTGAGACCATTATCGACGCAGGACGCAAAAAAACGAAAATTACTGTTGCACTAGTCTGAGCAATATCTAGGTCTGTAAGTTTTATTTCTCTGCCAAATAACTGCTTAAGATGGAGAAAAACTCAACACACTGCTTTCAATATGCTGTTCAATATGTTTCAAAAGTGGAGAGTAGGCTATGTGACCGTTAATTTTTCCCGTGTCTCAATGTTTTAAATGTTTCATGAAATGGCTACAACAAAATGCGAAATAACTTTTTTTTTTTTAATCGCTCTCATTGCCACAATTGTGTTTCAAACGTGGAGAGTAGGCTATTGTGTGACTGTTCATTTTTCCCGTGTCTCAAAATGTTTTAAATGTTTCATGAAGTACAATAAAATGCGAAATATAACTTTAATCACTCTCATTGCCACAATGTGTTTTGAAAAAAGGAAAGAAAAGAAAAACTAAAAATCTTTTTGTTTTGGTTGAAGATAATATTTTAACAGTGCAAAAGTGGTCCACATTTCATTTATCCTAATTGTGTCCGAACGACAATGATTGCTACATGAATGAATGAATGAATGCTACAATGATTTTTTTTTTTTTGCCCCCCCTGGCTCGAATGTCAAACTCCGCCTATGGTAATAAGTGATAAAAACATCTAACTACAAACTTAATTTGTCTGCTACGTTTTGCCAGCCCTCTCTCTTGGCTTTTGCACACTTTGAGGTGTTCCCTGGCGTTTTAATTAAGTTTTCAAATTCTGCATATCCTTCAAGCAATAACTCTTGCTCTTCTGTGGAGAAAAAAACTGAGCGCGCTCTTTGGCCACGGTGAGCAGCCAATAGCAGCGTTGCTGATCAATGTTTCTACTATCGATACATATCCCCTTTTAACCCAGCGCATGAACGCGCAATTATCTCAGATTACCCAATCCAGCGATACTAATCATAACCGGCAGGAGTGTTCGAAGAACCTAATTAGCCGGATCATGATGAGCACGATGATATTATCTTGGATGTCTCGTTTGATCTCGGATGTTTTAAGCAACGTACGAAGAACGGGCCCCGGGAGTTTAAGTTAGATCAGTCGGAATCAGAACTCGATGTAATGGAAAAACACAACAAGACGTCGTCGGTGAGAGACTGTCAGTTAACTGAATGATTGTTGGACTCAACTTTCAACGTGTAACGTGACAGAATAATACACTAACGTTAGGCTTTAGTTAGTTAGGGCCGTGCAAAAACTTGTGGTTGATTCTCTTAAAGTTTAGTGAAGGCAAAAAAATAAATGGTGTATTGTATTTTTACGAGTGTAGTAGACACAAAATATAGGCTAGGTATTATTACTACAAGTAGCCTTATCTACATTCCTCTCATGGACTTATTGTGGTGACACAGGTCATTCTCTCTTTTCAATTTTTTAAATCAAAACAATAATCCTATTCTTGCATTTCTGCGGCTCTGACGCGCTGCTGTGTGACGTCATGGAATGCATTCTATTCGACACGTCACTGCACTGGAGGCTTAAAGCTGCTCTCACTGAAACTCACTTGTGACTTTTTTGCCTTCAGTCTACAGCTTTTTATCAGTGTGCAATTTTATTTCCGTTTGGGTCTGTTTTTTAAGTACAGTTGAATTGCACATTACAGCTGTGTACGGTTTCAGATCATACAATTTGACCAGTAGGATTTTGGATCAACGTACTATTTTAGATAATGAATTGCAAACATTTTCGCAGGCTCAGGCCCCTGGCACGTGGCTATCCTGAAGAACCTGTGTCTGGTTCAGTCATGCCTAGAGTGAGACCACAGCCACCGCCTCAACGACACCTAGTCTTCGGCTCTTCTCAGCCCAGAGGTGAGCTAGTCCAGCAATCTCAAACCGGTTTGCTACATTTGAATTCAGAACATATCACTTGAATATGAAGAAAACATATTTTCTTCATACCATATTAACATGTGATGTTTTATACAGGCCTGTATCCAGAGCCACCGGCTCAGAGGAAGACGACGACTGCTCAACCTGTGTCTGGTTTAGTCACGCCTGGACTGAGACCACAACCACCGCCTCAACGACACCCAGAAGGCATTGCGACGATGAGGGTAAGAAGGCTATCATAGGATTCAATGTGTTTTTCAACCATCATTGGTCATTATTAACATTAAGCTTGCGTTCATATGTTGAGCATTGTATTAAGGTGTTTTCTTATACTTATGTATCATCAACAGGAGCTCGCTCGCCAGAACAGACTTATCCTGAGAGAAAAGTCCCCGATCTCCAGCCGAGCGCAGTCGGTCAAGCTTCCTCCTATCCTCGGCTCTTCCCAGCCCAGAGCTGAGCTAGTCCAGCAATCTCAAACCGGTTTGCTACATTTGAATTCAGAACATATCACTTGAATATGAAGTAAACATAACTTTCTTCATACCATATTAACATGTGATGTTTTATACAGGCCTGTGTCCAGAGCCACGATACGGCATCAGGGCTGATCAACGCAGGGCTGAGCTTGCTCATCAAAGGCGCAAGGAAGTAAGTGAATTTTGTATATTCTGATCATTTCAGTTCAAACGAATATGAAATGTTGAAATATGAAATATCTACTGCTTGTAAATTGTGTGGACTAAGTTTTTCTTTTGAGTGTAGCATCTGTGCTCTTGTAACCTTTCTCTCTTTTTCTTTCTCAGGATGATTTAGCGTTATTTAGCGATGATACCTCAGACACGGCAGGAAATATTCGTTTCAGTCGCCCTGATTATTCACCGTTTGACCCAACATTTAAAGACGCCAAACCACGCTTTAGAAAAAAGGAGACTTTGGATCCGTGGTAAGATATAAAAATACATGTCTTTATGACACAAAGCGATAAAGCTACTGTGATGATCATCAGTGGCTATTATAATTTTATGGATTGAGTGACCTCTTGATAATCTCACTCTTGCTTTCTCTGTTTCACAGTGAACGTGAAAGGCTAGAAGCTGAATGGCCAATGCTGAAAGAGAAATTGAATCAGTCTTCATGCTTCTTAGTAAGTGGCAAACAGAACCAGCACTACTTCCCCCGTACTTTTGTCTTGCTCATTAAATATTTTAATATGGATCAATAGTGTGATGCTGACTTAAAAATCACATCTCTATTGCAGACAAGGCAATTTCGGAAAAAGCCGATGCCACGCAGCTGGCTTCCAAAGAAGGACCAGAGGGATGAAATTCCTTTAATCATGGTGGAACCAAAGGCAACCATAAACCAGGCTGAACCAGTGGAAAAGAAAGAGGAACCAGTGGAAAAGAAAGAGGAAGCAGCGGAAACCAAAGACCGAATCATAAGGCAGATGAATGCCGACTTACAAAGACTTATTGATGAATTACCATTTCAGATCCGTAAAAGTAAAACATTGGATTCACTTAATAAAATTGTAAAAGTACATAAAAAGTAACCATTCACAATAAAGATTTTACATTGACCTAATGTTCAGAAACCATTCAGTTTAAATAATTTTCTGCATTTCATGCTATCTCTTTTCTGAATGTGGTGTAAATCAATATTTTAAATTGGTTTAAATAAAAAAAAAGTTTTTTAACAGACTTGATTTAAATTGAGTTTTCTTCAATCTGAAATATGTATTCATTGCAAATAATATAAAAGGCTTCACAATTGGCATAATCTCAATGAGATCAAACGTTCTTTCAAATATTTATTAAGTCTTGTATGAAAATCACTGTTTTTAAGATTAGACTTTTTTGGCAAAACAAACATTGTTTTACAAATACAAATGTAATTCTTAGACCGTTCAAGTAATCAGTTAATTTCAAGTTGAATTTCATATATAGCAGCATTAAAATGTGAATATATCATATAAGAATAAGAAATAAGAACAAATACCTTAAAACAATTGGTCTGCTTCTCTCAGGAATTTTTGGCAGAAGAAATAAATGTAAATCAAATACAAAACATAGATATTGCCACATCCAGTAAACAACAAACAACTACTGAACTACTATTACGATGTAGTGGATACTGGGGTGAAGGCATTTCTGCCATCCTGTGTGTTTGTGTGTGTGTGTTCATCAAAGCACTGAAATTGAGGCTGCCAGTCAGTCATTGACTTTAACACTTTCTGAAAAAACTCAAAAGTGAATTTCAGTTCTTTTGGATACTTGAGGTTTAGGCACATGATATGTTAGTCCAAATAACATTGCTACAGCAGCTCTGAGGACCTCTGTGCTCTCAATGAGAACCCTGGTGTCTGTCTCACTGATTAAGACGGCCATCGGTTGCTCCAGTCCATCAGCTGGCATATCCTGGCGAGACAATACATAGTAATGAATAAAGAGTGCTGACCAGACAGTTGATGGAGTATCTCAGAAAATGAAAATATCACATAGAACCAAAAAAAAAAAAAAAAGTATTTGAAATACAGAAATGTATGCCTTAAGAAAAGTATGTTCATGTTCATCTCGTCAGTGATTGGTTGGAATACTACTTTGGTTTTGAGTGGTTGGTAGCACTGTAGCGGTCTGTTCGTTTTGTGTACAGATCTCGGAGCCGAGGCTGCCTACAGACGCGGTTTTTTTGACGGCCTGCTTATGGGGCGTGCAGCTAGCGGATCGTGAGGATGAATATGATCATTTATGTTTGGGCCTGCAATCGCTGATACAACCTTTAAAACAACCTGGGCATTCAGCGGTGTCACATGCAGATTGCCTCCATATAACACCACACTGATGCAGCAATTCATGCAAAAGGAGGCCAAAATACGTGACCATAGCTATAAGCTGCAATCAACAGAAGTAGCACATAATTGCGTGAAATATTTCACTTTGTGTAATGAATATATATAAAATGCACGAGTTACACTTTTTTACCGAAATTACTGAACTTAGACTACATTCTAATTTTTTGAGCCCTACCAGTATGTACAGTATGTAAGTATGTGCGTGGATGGCTGAGCAATGTACGTACCTGAATTTCCTTGATGAGATGGTGAACAGATTCACCAAAGTAGATGATTAAACATTTAAGAACTGATTCCCTCCTTGTGTTGATGTCCACGACCTGAACAAAATGCATTCATTAAAATTACATGCTCCTTTTTTACCACATACAGGAGAAATCCGGTTTGAAACAGACAAAAAGTATATTGAAACATGATAAAAAATTTGACCATTCATCATGGAGCATTTTTTTTATGTCATGCCTGCCTTTAAAGACCACATTTAGCCTATATGTGCAAAAGGCTCACAATATTAGTGTTAGGGGCATCATGCTCGGTCCTATAAATCACTTATGAACTTATGAACCACCTGGGCTTTCAACAAAATTCTACACAGGTGCTAATCTACCAACAAGAATTACCATGGCGTTGCCTATTACAGACGAGGGCACAGACTCCGCCGGAGTATCACAATGGTCCAAACTTTATGTGGCAGTGTTTTTTAAATGTTTTCGTGCTCGTCCAGGCAACACTATCTGGGTCGAGAACACAACAGTAACCGTTCTGTCTCCCTCTTCACCGTAAATACGTTCTGGATACATTTTATCATTCTGTATCCAATCATTTGGCCGGATCCCGTGATTTCCTCAGATTTAATAACCACTAATGGTGGTTGAGGAGAGATTCTCTGATATGATTGTAAAGCGCTTTGAGTGTAGCTATGAAAGCGCTATATAAATGCCTCATTCATTCATTCATAAAGCTGGATATCTCCATCCAGTCTGAAAAGTGTTTTCCGGGTTGGTTTTCCTATAGGCTAAAGTCTATTCCGGCGCAGTATATTTTATAACGTCCTATAATGGTAGCCTATAATGCTGGTAGATTGTCACCTGTTGAATTTCCTTTTGTTGAAACAAAACACACACACACACAGTGTGAAACACTCGCTATGCACCATAATGAATGCCTGCATGACCGCAACAGTTTCACAGGAACGCACCCTCTTGTCGCTGCACCTGTGCTCGACCACTTCACCTCACTCTAGGCTGATTTATACTTCTGCGTCGGACTTACGCCGGAGCCTCTACGCTATAGACAACGCGTTGGTTTTCATTTATACTTCTGCGTCGTTGTCCGCGTTGACGCGCAATTACACATGCAGAGGGAGAGTGTGAACCCCGGGGAGCGGTTCTAGCAATCACAGCGCTTGCGGTACGCGTAGAATTGACGTTACATTTTTGGAGAGATGCACGTCAGGGGCTTTACCTCTGTAAATTGGGCTTTACCTCTGTTTAATGTAATCTTACGTGGGAAACCATGGCATGCCATGACCAAACCTAAGCTGCTATCAGAGAAGTAACGTTGGTCAACTTATATCTGTAGTGATCATGACCCTTTGACTACATAGACTGTTTCTGCTGCTCCCTGATACAAGATACCTGTTCAGAAAAAAAAACAAGAAAACTGGACTCGTTTTAACAAGCTAGATAAAAGGTAATGCCCTGGCAGTGGCAAATAGCTTTGTTTAAATATTTGATTTGATTACATTAATGTTTAAGTTGAGATTTACAAGAAATATTTTATTGATACTGTGTAAAGGGAATACTGCTGGTATAAAAGCACCTTATTTGTTTAAAGTTTTTGCAAACCACATTTTATTGCACTTTTGTAGAAGTACATTTAAATCAAAAGTGCGCAATACACTACTTTAGAATTTATTATTCAATTTTGCGCGTAACAATGCGATTAATCACAAGAAAATCATGCGATTAATCGCGATTAAATTTTTTAATCCTTGCCCAGCACTAATATGTACACTTACAGTAACAGTACATACATATTTACAATAAAAACAGAAATTCAAGGGGGTAAAAATAATTTTTCTCTTTCTCAAAACTGAGTTTTGATTTCTAAGTGATCAATTTATGTACAAGTGTTTTCCCACATGATTATTGGCTGTAGGTCATCAGTAAATTAATGTGGCATTTAAATGGCAGTGTTTCCCAAATTAAACACATGAGCTGTTAGTTTTGAATGATGTGTGTAATGTAGAGAAATGTGCTTAGAGTTTTGCAAAAAGTTTGTTTTTCAAATGCAAACTGAGTGCAAAGCATATAATGTCTTTGTATTTTTGAAGACTTGGTCTGAAGATTCGGTACATGAGTGAATGGTTTCACCAAGCGAGCCTCAAATCCCACTTTTAGTGTCTTAGCAATTTTGAAAAAACTGTAAAACAAACTGTCACAGCCTATGGAATAAACCAAGAAAACCTTAACATTTCATGGAACTGAGAAAGCATGAATGGAAGCAACCAAAAAGACTGCAATTAAAAAACAAGAGACAATTATTTTAATGCAAGCAACAACAACAACAAAAATGCACACATCAGCTTTGGAATAAAAGAAAATAAATTTGTTTGTTAGTAATCTGTACATAATCTGTGTTTTTAAAACATGATTATGTAGATTAAGGCCTTCTCCTGTCTTAATATAAACCCTGTCTGGGAAACCGCCCCTAAAGGTTTAACAAAGTTATTCTTGCCACTATAACTTATAGCTTCCTAAAGACAAGTTTAAATAAAATATGAATAATAAAAATATAATCAATATAACACATTTAACAAATATAATGTAGTAATTTTATTATAGCACTCATCAATCAGCCTGCAGCAAACTATACAACCAACTAAACACCAAATTACAAAACATGTGAAAGTGAATAAATGTGTGTGTGTGTGTGTGTGTGTGTGTGTGTGTGTGTGTGTGTGTGTGTGTGTGTGTGTGTGTGTGTGTGTGTGTATTTAGTTATAAATATGTACGTGTACGTTTGCCTATAATACTTTTGGAAATTATAACTTAAAACAAATAATAAAGATACATAGCCTATAATAATTGTATAATGATAATTAGCACATACTTAATATACATTTGTAACATTAGGCTACTTTACTCTAGCACAGTAGTCAGTAAAGCAATGCAACAATAAACTAAAGGATTAATATGTACATCTAAAGGTAAGTCTGGTTTTTTAAAATAGTACACTTCAATATGTACAGAATGTGTGCGTTAAGAAACACGTTCAAATTGGTCGTCTTAACATGGTAAAACTGCGTCTTTACACGCACTAAAGTAACGTAATTTTTTTTTGTGTGTACGTGAATTAGGTTTCATGCATGTGAAAGTGTCTACGCATGTGTGAAAACTGCGTGATTTATAATTGAGACTATTCTGCTTCCATACCGCAATCCCCCTTAGCAACCTCAGACCAATACAATTATTAAATGTCAAGTACTGCTTTTAGTTTGAAATTCTTTGCAGTCATTGGCTGTTAACCTTTAAAGAGATAAGACACTCAAACCTAAATGGGCCATTTTACCTGATGGACCACTGGTGTGAGACCATAGACTGTAAAAAAATATGGACGTAGTATCCGTGACGTCACCTGTAGGTTTCTGAAGAGCGTTTTTGAAGCCTAAAGTGGGCGTCGCCAACTGTCGCCATCTTGGCAGCGCTTCACCTCTCGTCACTCCCGGATAAAATAAAATGGGCAAAGAGGCGGGATGTGGGTGGAGCTGAGGTGCTAATGCTGTATGCTACTGGCCTCGCGCTAAAGTGACAGCTGTTTGAATGGCGTTATTCCCCTGTCAAATGTCGAGAGCACATTATTGTAGCGCGAAAGTACATTAATATAATGCGCGAGCGCGAATCTCTCTGCTTGCGCGCGGGAACTGGGCGCACGCTCTCTCAGATACACTTCTCTTGTAAGAATTCTCTCTCTGGGCTGAGTGGGCTCGCTAATCAGTGCAATCGCGAATCTCTCCTCTTCCCCAGCTAACAATTTTAGGTTATAAGAACGTTTTCATAACGTTCCCATTAAGTTATAAAAACGTTATTTCTGAATGTTCTAGAGAATTTCAAAATGTCCAGTTTTTTAGACGTTGTATTAACGTTATTTCTTGGTTATAAGAACGTTCAATTCTCCCGTTATATAAACGTTGGTTGTATTAACGTTATTTCCTGGTTATAATAACGTTAGAACGTTCAATTCTCCCTTTATATAAACATTGTATTAACGTTCTTGCTTGGTTATAAGAACGTTATTCAAATGTTCAATTCTCCCATTATATAAACGTTCTCTTAATGTTTTTCTAAACTCTTCAACAACTATTAATTGTCTATCACATACTTGACTCATGCAACATAGTCTTTTAAGTGAGCCGGAGCACGTCTCTCTCTTGCAGACCTTCTCAGGGTTGTAGGTTGGTTAGTCTCTTTTTCTACAACAGTCCCTTCTAGTGATGGTTGTTCCTCAAGGGAAGCCATCTCCTTTTCGGCCGGTGCATTAACAACATCTGCACTAGGTAATGCAGAAGTGTCACCATCCTGTTCATTCTCTGTAGGTAGTGCAGTCTCAAACATCTCATCTGTACTGCGATTTCTTATTTGGTCCACATGTCTTTTCACCGTTTGTCCATGTCCTAGAGCAGTCTTGTATGAAAGAGGTCCTGTACAACATTCCACTACTGCAGGAATCCATTTGGGTCCACCACCATAATTCCTCACATACACAGAATCTTCCACTTCAAAACTTCTGAGTTTGCAGCTTTTGTCATGGCTTTCTTTTTGTTTCTGCTGTTTTTTCAGAATTTTGGACTTCATATCAGGAATAAGTAAATCAAATGTGGATCTCAACTTCCGTGACATTAGCATTTGAGCAGGTGACAACCCAGATGTTGCATGAGGAGTGATTCTATAATTAAACAAGAATCTTGCTACTCTTGTCTCCACCGTGTCACCTTTCATTTTTTTTATCCCCTCCTTGAAAGTTTGAACAGCACGTTCCGCTAGGCCGTTTGAAGAAGGATGGTTAGGAGCTGACGTTACATGCTGAATGCCATTGTTTTTCATGAACATTTCAAACTCGTTACTGGTAAAACATGTTCCGTTGTCTGACACTAACATTTTGGGTAATCCATGTGTACTGAAACACATTCTCAGTTTCTCAATTGTAATTCGGGACGTGGCATGTGTGACAGGATAAACTTCCATCCACTTAGAATGAGAATCTACCAGAATGGGGAACATTCTTTCTAAGAAGTTCCCTGCATAGTCTACATGAAGTCTTTCCCAGGGTGAGCCCGGCCACTCCCACGGGTGCAAAGGAGCTTGAGCAGGTGCCTTTCTGGAACTTTGACATACTTCACAATTCTGAACCACTCTCTCTACATCCTGATCCATACCAGGCCACCACATGTATGATCGGGCCAATCCCTTCATTCTTGACATGCCGGAATGAGTCTGATGTAACTGCTTCAATACAGCAGCTCGACCTTGTGATGGAATGATGATTCTCGCTCCCCAAGTCACACATCCATCCTTGACACTCAGAGCATCTCTCCTGTGATGGTACGGCAACACGTGAGGCTCTACTTTCTCAGGCCAACCCTTTAATATGTACTCATGTACCACTGAGAGTGTTATGTCATGTGACGTCCACTTCCGCACTTGTGTTGCACTTACAGGCGAGTCATCCATTAAGTCCATCATCAACACTTGATCATTAGTATCGTCAGGTTCTCCCTCACCTGGCACTGGGAGTCTACTCAGAGCATCAGCATTTTGATGATACTTTCCTGGCTTGTACAAAATGTTATATTGATATGCTTGTAACATTACAGCCCACCTTTGCACTCTGGGTGATCCCATTTGAGGAACTGCCTTCGTTTCATTGAACAAATGGATCAAGGGCTTATGATCAGTGCAAATAGTGAATGCCCGACCATACAAGTACTTATGGAATCTTTGGATGCCAAAAATCACAGCTAAGCCCTCTTTGTCCAACTGTGAATAACGCTTCTCTGCAGACGTAAGTGTTCTTGACATGAACCCAAGGGGTTTCTCCACACTCTCTCCTTTTCTACGCTGCGAGAGCACTGCACCAACCCCATATGGAGAGGCGTCACAAGCCAGAACCAGTTCGGAATCGGAGGAGTAATGAACTAGCACCTCTGCTGATTTTAGTAGGGATTTAGATTCTTTACAAGCTTCTTGTTGTGGCTTTTTCCACATCCACTGAACATCTTTTCTCAGCAGCAGATGTAGGGGAGCTAGCAGCGTTGCCAGGTTTGGAAGGAACTTATTATAATAATTCAACAAGCCCAGGTATGCTTTGAGTTCTGCAACATTACTTGGTTCTGGTGCTTCTTCAATAGCTTTCACTTTAATTGCCATAGGATGTAAACCCTGTGCATCTACTCGGTGGCCTAAATATTCCACCTCCTCTGCCAGGAACACACATTTTCCTCGTTTCAATCGCAAACCAGCTTCTTTCAGTCTGGCCAGCACTTCATCCAGTGTCTTCAAGTGACTTTCTTGATTTACACCAGTCAGCAATATATCATCCAGATAAACAACTACTCCAGGAATACCTTGCAACAATCCCTCCATTGTTCTCTGGAAGATAGCAGGAGCTGAAGCAACTCCGAAAGGCAACCGATTATATGTGAATAACCCCTTTTGTGTATTCACTGTCAAGTATTTCTTGGAGCTTTCATCCATGATAATTTGTTGGTATGCGTGACTCATGTCCAGTTTTGTAAACCGTTTTCCTCCATCCAACTGAGCAAAAAGGTCCTCCACCCTTGGTATTGGATACTGTTCCAATGTTGACACTCTGTTGACTGTGAGTTTGTAGTCACCGCATAATCTTATACTGCCATCTGGTTTCAAGATAGGAACAACAGGAGCTGCCCACTCTGAATACTTAACAGGTGAGATGATTTTGTCCCGCAGTAGTCGATTAATCTCTTCCTCCACCTTTGTTTTCAGGGCAACTGGCACAGATCTAGGTCTGAAAAACCTGGGTGTGGCATCAGTCGGCACATGAAGAATAGCAGTAGTGCCCCTTAATGTCCCCAGCTCCTCCTTGAAAACTTCCTCATGCTGGAATAGCACCTGCTGCAACGTCATCTCCGACTGCACCAGCTTTATCTCACTCCACTGCATTTGGAGTTCTTCCAGCCAGGATCGTCCTAGTAAGCATGGTCCTGTTCCTTTCACTATAACAAGTGGCATTAACTTTTCCTGCTGCTGGTATTTTACTTGTACATCAGCCACACCCACTATCCCCAATGGCTCCCCTGTATACGTTCTCAACTTGATTTTTGTAAGTCTCAGTTTGGGAGCTTCAGAGTCTTTCCAGCTGACCTTGTACATTTCCTAACTCATAAGACTGACACTACAGCCGGTATCAATCTCAAAGGTTATCAATCTGCCATCAACATGTAACTCAACAGTGAGGGGTTTTACTTTCTTCAGTGCATCAGTTTGTACACATGCCAAAGTGAATGTTTCTTCAAATTCATCACTATCATTATTTTGTTTTATCCAGACTGGACTATTGTAATGCTCTCCTGGCTGGTCTTCCAGCTTGCTCTGTCAAACCTCTACAATTGATCCAGAATGCTGCAGCCAGAGTAGTCTTCAATGAGCCGAAGAGAGCACACGTCACTCCTCTCCTCACACAATTGCACTGGTTGCCAGTTGCCGCTCGCATTAAATTCAAGGCACTGACGTTTGCCTACAGAACAACCACTGGCACTGCTCCCTCTTACCTAAACTCATTACTTCAGACTTATGTGCCATCCAGAAACCTGCGCTCTGCTAGCGAATGTCGTCTTGTGGTACCATCTCAAAGAGGCACAAAATCTCTTTCTCGGACCTTTACCATGGCTGTTCCCTGTTGGTGGAATGATCTGCCTAACTCAACCAGAGCTTCTGAGTCAGTAGCCACTTTCAAGAAACTGCTGAAGACATATCTTTTTCGGCAGCACTTGATTCAGTAGAATTAACACTTTCTCTTCTCTTCTATTCTATATAAAAAAAAAAAAACTGCACTAAAATTAAATTATAGGGTTATAGCACTTACGTATTGTTGTCCTACTGTTAGTTTAACTGCTTCTATTGTTCTCATTTGTAAGTCGCTTTGGATAAAAGCGTCTGCTAAATGAATAAATGTAAATGTAAAATGTAAATGTATTTTCAGTTACATTGAATGCTCGATGCGGACGCACCCCTTTTCCACTTATTGCGGGTTCACTCTGTTTGCTTTTGTTGCGACAGGCCCTGGCAATATGACCTATTTTTTCACACACATAACATTTATCCTTCTTAAATCTGCAATTGTTTGCTTTGTGGTTTGTTCCACAGCATCTGTAGCATTCCCTGAATTCTTTTTGTTCACCAGTTTCTCCCTTTTTCCAGCGATCAGGTTTCCTCTCTTTAAACAAGACGCTGTTACATGCCTGTACGCCGGATTTATTTTGTAAATCGAGCACATTTTTGCTTGCGGCTTCAGTGGCTACTGCAATTTTAAAAGCAGTCTCAAATGTCAGATTTGCTTCTGAGAGCAACCTTCTCTGAATCCGATCATCATCTATGCCACACACAAGTCGATCCCTCAGCATTTGGTTTAAAGTTGCTCCATAATTACAATCTTGTGCCAGACGACGCAACTCTGCTACATATTCTGTCACCGTCTCTGTCGGCTTCTTCATTCTTGAATCAAATCTAAACCGCTGTACAATCTCACTTGGCTTCGGATTGAAATGATTTTTTAGCATCGTTACCATTTGCGGATAAGTCTTTTCACTTGGTTTTGTTGGGCTAAGAAGATTTCGCATCACACTGTAAGTTTGTGGTCCCACAACACTTATGAGAATAGCTCTTTGCTTACCCTCGTCTTCGATTCCATTAGCCACGAAAAATTGCTCCAGTACTTCAGAATATTCTTCCCATGTTTGAGTTTTTGCATCAAATGCTGCGAGTAAGCCAATAGTTCCTGTAGCCATGGTTAATCCTCAATCTGTTGTCATCACAGACTTTTTTTTTTCTTTTTCCGGGTGTCACAATCCTCGTCGCCAAAATGTAGTATCGTTACAAGAAGCGGACTACTACATTAATAAAGTTAAAGTGAATACTTTACTTAGTTTGTTGCAACAGACATATACACACCATGCCTCCTGCATGTCACATCTTCTTCAACTGTCTTCCAGGATCAAACACAACACTTTTTAATACAATGACACCTAGTGGTTACTCCAAGATACTACAACAAGGATTATGACCAAAATCAACCAATGACATTCACAAGTTAAAGTTCATGTAATTTATATAGCTCATTTTTAGAACAGCCACTGGCTGGCCAAAGTGCTTTACAGAACAGCAGAAAAAAAGGGAAAGAAAAAAAACCTACATATAATATGGAATAGCAATTTCTGGTTGTTGACGTTTTGACAGCGTTTATGCCAAGAGCAAAGAGAAAGAAATCGAAGAGAAGAATAATTAGGCATGCGCGAACGCACGGGACACAGTCTAAGCACATACACGCTTACTTTAAGCGAAGAGGAGAGATTCGCGATTGCACTGGACACGTTTTAAGTGCAGGCATATTCTCTGAGCGAGCCCAGAGAAAATTCTTACAAGAGCAGCGTGTATCAGAGCGCGCGCCCAGTTCCCGCGCGCGAGTAGAGAGATTCGTGCTCGGCACATTATATTCCGCGCGCGAGCATTGAGATTCACGCTCGCGCATTATATTAATGTACTTTCGCGCTACAATAATGCGCTGTCGACATTTGACAGGGAAATAACGCCATATTTGAAGAAGTAAAGCCAATAGTTTAAGTTAATGTTTTTGCCCTTCGAAATACTACAATAGTTAAAAGACGTAACTTAAAGTGAGGCTATTTACTTTACTTTTTTATCAACTTTATTAATCCGACAAGGGACATGCAATAGTTAAGAGTAGCATGTATACAACAGTACATAACACAGATCACACACATTTCTCACAACATACAAGCAGTCAACTATGTGTATGGTGATTAGGGCTGGGTACCGAGTTCGGTACTTTTTAGGTACCGACCGAATTGCCTCGATACTACCGAGTATCGAAACATGTCTTGTTTTTCGGTACCTAAGTGGTTAATCTCGTCAACGTCAGTGAAACAATAAGCATGCAGCATGATTGGCTGTGGCGGAAAAACACTAGATTACGCGGCTGCCCAGAGACGCGGCTCGTCGCACGTGAGGCTGCAGTGTGTGTGTGTGTGTGTGTGTGTAAGCGTGCGTCCCAACCCAGATAGATAGAAAATATGTGGAAATGATCCAAAGTGTACCTATGTCATGTGCCAGACTCGATGCCAGATGCACGCGATGCAATATTTTCGACAAGATCATTGCTGCCAAGACCGGCAACACGGTAAATCTAGGCACTGAAGCGCACAAAATACACTTGAGAGTAATGGTGTTCACATCGAACGCGAATAGAGCGTCAAATACGCGTCTATCGCGTCTAGTTCGACGCTTGAATCTTCAGCTCGAGTTCAAATTTTTCAACTTGCGCGGAAGACGTTCGCGGCAAACGCGTCGCCCAATTCGCGTCATTCGCGACGCCCGGCGCGAATGATGCGTCTATTCGCGTCTTTGCATTGACTATGTATGTAATCTACTCGCACAAATAATTAAATTCGCGTTCGGTGTGAACACACCATTAGTAAACACTTGTTCATTAATAAACAATTAAAATATCTCCTTGCTATTGTTTCCACATCCATAATCATTAGGCTACTTTTGCCAGTGCTTTGCTGCACGTGCAGGTATATATCCCGCCCCCCAGTAGCCTACATTTAATTTAATTCACATTTATTTGTATAGCCTTTTTCACAATACATATCGTTTCAAAGCAGCTTTACAGAAAATGCATGTCTAAATTACAATTTAGAGTGATCTGTTATCAGAGGTGACAGTGTAATGCATTTCAATTAATTTTCATTCAGTTTCATCGTTAATTAATGCATTAAGTTAAAGCAGAAACAATGAGCTCATTGAAGTAAAGAATACATGTTGTTAAATGATTAGGAAACATAGAAAACTTTAGCATTGGTGCTTTTTTACATACTCAAAATATGAGTGTAAAAAAGTCAACAAACTGAAAAAAAAATTAGGTAATGTTATATTGTTAAACCTGGTTACATAAAATTGGTATCGAAAAAAGTATCGTTCAGGAACCGGTATCGAAGTCAAGGTATCGGTATCGGTACCGAACATTTTGTTACGATACCCAGCCCTACTTAGCAATCAACTTAACTTAAGATCACCTTATTATTCAACTAATTAATTCTTAAAGGGGTGATGAACTGAGAAATCAAATTTTCCTTGAGCTTTTGACATCTAAGAGGTCATCATATTATAAGAATATCCTGTAAGTTTCAGAACTGAAAACGTCCTTGTTAGTCCAATAAAAGCTTTTATTGACACCAGGCTCAGCAAACGACTCGTTGTTCAAAGTGGGGAACTATGACGACACAGAGGATAACCCCCCCCCCCCCGCAGAAGAAGATCAACGCCTACTTCAACACGGCCGGTTTAGCCCCGCCCACCGATTCGCATTACACGAAACTCATTATGATATGCAAAACTGTTATCCACTCACAGCAGTGGGCGTTTACTTCCAAGTCTTCAATGCGAGACGCCCATAAAAACCAAGCATTTTTGAGCTAGGCTCAAAACTAGGGTAGAAAATAGCCTATTACTTATTCATTTTGATGTTTTTGAATGTAAAAACCAAGCGAACGTCATAAGTTGACCTCACACAACAATATAACATTTTTTAAAAAGCCAGTTCATGACCCCTGTAAACTGTATGTCTTACACCATCAATGATGGCCACCGGGCCGATCGATTTGGTCTTCTTCCCTTCGTCACGGGCTTGTTTAACCATTGGCCAGAGTTTGTTCCTGCACTGTCTCTCCGTGTAAGTGAGGTCCTCTGCCATCCGTAGATTTTTCCTTTTCAACACATCGGAGTTGAGGGAGGCTCTCCATACTTTGTGTCGGAAAGTGCGCATGGTGAATTGCATGATAATGGGACGTGGTTTGTTGTCATCTTTATTTCTCCCCACTCTGTGTACAGTGTCTACCAGGAACCCAAGTCTGGACTTTTCTTCTGGAATGATCTGGGCGATTATTTCCAGCACCTCCTTTCTCACATCTTCGTTGCTGTATTCCGGGAGATTAAGCAGACGGAGATTCCATCGTCGGCTATATCTCTCAGCCTCCTCCTGCCGCTCCTGAATTGCAGTCGCTCGCTCGTTCAGCTTCTTCACGATGTCATCTGTCGCCTTACAATGCATCCCAAGGTCTTTCATATGCTCCTGCATGACAACAATCTCCGCCGTGTTCTTGTTCACCATTTCTTCAAACTTGGAGAATCGGTCATTCAGTCCGTGAATAGCGTTCAGGATATCAGCATTGGACACATTTTCCGCTCCTTTCTTCGAAATTTCAGTGCAGACCTTCTTTGGACTGGGGCTATTCAGAGGGGTTTCAGGAAGAGGTGAACATAAGTTTGGGAAAGCATCAGACTCCAGGTCCATTATCAGTCCTCCCTTGCGTCTTGCTTCTTTTTTGGCCATATTGTCAGTGCTAATCTGTCACGTTGCTAACTTCTCTTTTATAAGCTAGCCGGTTCACTGTTTCATAACGCGACGAAGGAAGAACTTCACTTTTTTCTCTTTTTTTAGGTTAAATATTCCTACTGTCCGTGCATAAAATACAAAGGCAACAAGTCACTTCTCAGAAAACAATCTTTGAGTCCATTAGGATAATTCTAAAAGTTTGGTACTTTGAAAAATTCACGAGCTCACAGGAAAGCGTCTACCCAGGTCGCCATCTTGGCCCGCCTACTGATGTCGTTCTTCTGACCACTGATCTATACATACATGACGTCACAACATACGTGGGCATTTGCCGATCCGACGCCATTTCTGTGCGCATGTTGTGGGCAGAATAAAGAAGAAGCTGAAACGAGTTAATTTCGTGATAAAAAGGGGAAATGGTCATCTCCTGCTGGGTCAATGGATGTTCAAATCGTGCCGAGGATTAATTTAAATTTGGATTTTACAGTATACCCGTATTTAGACTTTATGAATATGAGAAGACTAAGCTTTTGTCAGAACAACGACGGAGGTTATGGCTGGCGAGGATAAACAAGTTAACACTTTGCAGTTTGAATGATGTCCTGTATGAACATAATGACGAGGTATTAAAAACAACATTGTTACTGTTCCATCGCGCCCGCGCCTGCCTCTCTCTCTCTCTCTCTCTCTCTCTCTCTCTCTCTCTCTCTCTCTCTCTCTCTCTCTCTCTCTCTCTCTCTCTCTCTCTCTCTCTCTCTCTCTCTCTCTCAAATTCAAATTCAAATGAGCTTTATTGGCATGACTTATACAGTATTGCCAAAGCATTGGCCATTACATAGGCAATGAACAAATAATCAATAAATTAATAATGTAAACAAATGCATGAATATACATTACATTCATATCATAATGAATCAAAATGAAATATATCAAAATGAAAATAAACACAAAAACAAAAAAACAAACAAAAAAAACATTCAGACTTTAGTTTTGTCCACTGGCTGACTCTCGTAGTTTGTGGCAGGCTATTACATACTTTGCTGCTGTTGTGATTGAGTAAGAGTTTTCTCCCAAAATATGAATTAATTTTTCAGAATTTGGCAATGCCATAAAATTTGGTTCTAGCTGTTGAAATCTAGTGAAATAGTCCGATCTAATGCTGTGATAGTGATCGCAGTGTATGAGGAAGTGTTCTTCTGTCTCCACCTCTCCCTGAGAGCACAGAGAACACAGTCTCTGCTCACACACACACACACACACACACACACACACACACACACACACACACACACACACACACACACACACACACACACACACACACACACACACACACACACACACACACCTCTCTCTACAGACAGACTGTGGTCACTCAGCCTGTATCTGGTTAGGGTCTTTCTCACTTTATGCTCTTTCACACAGCTCAGGTATTCTGCTGGTTTATACTCTCTTTTCAGGTTTAAATAGAGTTCCATCTTCTTTTGTAATTTAGTAGCATCTTTCCAATAGTTAATGTAATTTAGTTTTTGTAATTGTATAATTTGGTTTGGCCAGAGAGTGCTGTGCTGGTCTGGCTGTAGTTTGAGCATCAGCTGTGAGAGTGCGCTCCGGGGCCGGTTCTGCTCCTGACACCGCAGGGCTTCGGCCTGGTATGAGCTCGGGTCACTGCGCTCCGGGGCCGGTTCTGCTCCTGACACCGCAGGGCTTCGGCCTGGTATGAGCTCGGGTCACTGCGCTCCGGGGCCGGTTCTGCTCCTGACACCGCAGGGCTTCGGCCTTGTATGAGCTCGGGTCACTGCGCTCCGGGGCCGGTTCTGCTCCTGACACCGCAGGGCTTCGGCCTGGTATGAGCTCGGGTCACTGCGCTCCGGGGCCGGTTCTGCTCCTGACACCGCAGGGCTTCGGCCTGGTATGAGCTCGGGTCACTGCGCTCCGGGGCCGGTTCTGCTCCTGACACCGCAGGGCTTCGGCCTGGTATGAGCTCGGGTCACTGCGCTCCGGGGCCGGTTCTGCTCCTGACACCGCAGGGCTTCGGCCTGGTATGAGCTCGGGTCACTGCGCTCCGGGGCCGGTTCTGCTCCTGACACCGCAGGGCTTCGGCCTGGTATGAGCTCGGGTCACTGCGCTCCGGGGCCGGTTCTGCTCCTGACACCGCAGGGCTTCGGCCTGGTATGAGCTCGGGTCACTGCGCTCCGGGGCCGGTTCTGCTCCTGACACCGCAGGGCTTCGGCCTGGTATGAGCTCGGGTCACTGCGCTCCGGGGCCGGTTCTGCTCCTGACACCGCAGGGCTTCGGCCTGGTATGAGCTCGGGTCACTGCGCTCCGGGGCCGGTTCTGCTCCTGACACCGCAGGGCTTCGGCCTGGTATGAGCTCGGGTCACTGCGCTCCGGGGCCGGTTCTGCTCCTGACACCGCAGGGCTTCGGTCTGGTATGAGCTCTGGTCACTGCGCTTCAGGTGCTGGTAGAACTTTATAGCTCTTTTTTGGATAGTGATCAATAAGGGGTATTGTCCTAATTCAGCTCTGCACGAGTTGTTTGGTGTCGCTCTGTTTACTTTTAGGATGCTTTTACAAATTTGGGTATGCAGAGTTTCAATTTCCTCTTTTTCCCATTTTGAGAAATCTTGGGTTTTTAGAGGTCCCCATACCTCACTGCCGTACAGAGCAATCGGTTCGATTATTGCTTTTAGGATTTTTAGCCAGGTTTGAATTGGAATTTCATGTCGAATAGTATTTTTAATCATGTAGAAGACCCTCATCGCTTTCGCCTTCAGTTCAGTCACAGCCAGATTAAAGTTCCCTGTCGAACTCAGTTTTAGCCCCAGATATGTGTATTCGTGGGTGTGTTGGAGGACTTGGTTTCCTGCTCTGAAGATGTATTTATTTTCCCTACACCTGGATCTATTTTGAAAAATCATTATTTTAGTTTTTGCGAGGTTAGTTTTGAGAGCCCACGTTTGACTGAATGTCTCTACGACGTCGAGGAGCTGCTGTAGTCCCTCTTTTGTTTTTGACAGAAGGACTAAATCATCTGCAAAGAGGAGACATTTAACTTCTGATTGCGTCAGGGTTGGGCCGGGGGCCGTGGAGTTATTTAAGGCTTTGGCTAGTTCGTTTATATAAATGTTAAATAGAGTGGGGCTCAATGGGCAACCTTGTCTGACTCCTCGTTGTTGGGAGAAAAATTCTGTTCGCTTATTCCCTATTTTTACAGCACATGTATTGTTTTTATACATGGTGCTTATCAAATCAAATGTTTTCCCTCCAATCCCATTTTCCAGTAGTTTTAGGAAGAGTCCTTCGTGCCAGATCGAATCGAAAGCCTTCTCAAAGTCAATAAAGCAAGCGAAGACTTTGGATTTATTTTGGTATACATGTTTATCAATGATCGTGTGAAGAGTGTAAATGTGGTCAGATGTTCTGTGTTTGGGCAGAAATCCAATTTGACTTTTGTCCAGAATTTTGTGGGTTTTGAGAAAGTTCTGCAATCTTATATTAATAATTGAACAGAATATTTTCCCCAGGTTGCTATTGACACATATGCCTCTGTAATTGTTTGGCTCATATTTGTCTCCTTGTTTAAATATTGGTGTGATTAGGCCTTGGTTCCAGGTGTCGGGGAAATATCCTACTCTCAAAATAATGTTGAATAATTTGGTTATTGCGGTTTTAATTTTGTCGTTGGTGTATTTGATCATTTCGTTTAATATTCCATCTATGCCACATGCCTTGTTGGGTTTCAAAGCATGTAGTCTCTCTGTAAGCTCATTTACTGTGATTGGGAAATCCAGGGGGTTCTGATTGTCTTTAATTTTTTCTTTCAGGATTTCTAATTTGGTTTTTAATTCATTTCGAGCAGGATTTGTATCAGTTGTTTTGTACAGATTTTCAAAGTGTGTCCTCCATATGTCCCCGTTTTGAATGGCCAGTTCTTCCTGTTGTGGCCTATAGAGCTTGTTCCAATTGTTCCAGAAGTTACTGGTATTTATTGACTCCTCCATTTCTTGAAATAATTGTTCTGTGTGTTCTTCCTTTTTTACTCTAAGAGTTTGTTTGTACAATCTAAGGGCTTCGTGATATTGATGGCGGAGTTCTTCATTGTCGGGATCTCTGTGTTTTTGATTTGACAGATTTCGTACTGTTGTTCGGATATTTTTGCACTCACTGTCAAACCACATTTCTTTGGTGTTTTTTGGTTTCCTTTTTGATGATTTATTTTTCAAATTGCACATGGATGCTGATTGGTGGAATATTTTGGTAATGTCACTAAGTGCCAGATTTATGCCTAATTTATTTTGTGAATATGTGTTCATTATAAATTTGTCCAATAATAATTTGATCGTTTGACTTTCTATTGCATTTTGATAGTTTTCTGTGCTGTTATTTGTCCACTTGTAGGGTGGTTGCAGCTTCAGTAAATGAGAGGGCTGTCTGCGTGATTCATTGGTATGAGTTCGTCTTAAATACACTGTAATTTTACAGTGGTCTGACAGAGGTGTTTGAGGACTGACTGTGAATGCCCTGAGATGCACTGGGTCAATGTCTGTAATGAAGTAGTCTACAGTACTGTTGCCCAAGAAAGAATTAAAGGTGTAACAACCGAAAGAGTCTCCCCGTATACGACCGTTCACTATATACAGGCCCAGTGATCGACAGCGCTCTAGTAAGCTTTTCCCACTTTTGTTTGTGAATTTGTCATAATTGTTTCTTAGGTGGTATGAGGGCAGAGAGTGGCTGGTGTTTGTGATATATTTGTCTCCCTTAACAAAGTCTGGTTCATTTCCAGTTCTGGCATTTAAATCGCCACACATTAACACATTCCCTTTAGTCTGGAAATGGCAGATCTCCTCCTGCAGGATGGAGAAGGTTTCTTCACTGTAATAGGGGGACTCAGCTGGGGGAAGGTATATAGCACACAAGAATATATGACGATCTGTGGAGACGATGTCTTTTTGGATTTTTAACCAAATATTAAATTTTCCGATTTGTATATCTGTGATTGAGTTTATGAGGTGTGCTCTATACCATATCAGCATTCCCCCTGACTCCCTGCCCTGGGTCACCCCTCTTAGTTTCGTCGATGGTAGGACTATTTCCCTAAATCCAATTGGACAGCCAGTGGACAAATCTCTAACATTCCATGTTTCCTGTAGAATTATAATGTCAGAGTTCTCAATTTCTTTTTTAAAGTCCGAATGTTGGCTCTTGATACCAAAAACAGAGGACCTCAGTCCTTGAATGTTCCAACATGTGACTTTCAGGGAATATGAGCTCATTAATGCAAGCACAACAACAACACAAATGCACACATCAGCTTTGGAATAAAAGAAAATAAATTTGTTTGTTAGTAATCTGTACATAATTTGTGTTTTTAAAACATGATTATGTAGATTAAGGCCTTCTCCTATCTTAATATAAACCCTGTCTGGGAAACCGCCCCTCACTGGTGTGAGACATGTGTTTTGTATTTTATTTTGATACATTTGATGATCAAGATCAAGTATTCGTCATTTGTAACAAAATACTTTTTGATGTATTTGTGGCCATCTCTGACTCTGAGGAGGGGTATGTACATCAATCTGGAGTGAAATTGGTCAGTGCAGGGAATGGGGAGTTTTCTTTTTATACCAATCTGATTTGATCGACAAAACAGGTTTTGTTGTTAGAGGGCTTTTATTTTGAAATTATACATTAGACAGTCACAGTACTGACATTGTGCGAGTGACAATATTATGTCGATCTGAATTGGATCCGAACGTTCATGTTATCAGACGTTATTTTTTAGTATTTGTATTATTTCATATTTATTTACTTTTTATGTCATTATTTATGTATTTTATTCCTTATTGACATTCTGACTCAACGCGCTAAATGGTAGGCTATAACCATAATTCTTTATGGTTTTCTATGGCAAAACATGTATCATGATCGCGGGAGACACGAGCAACGGGAGTTTAAGTTAGATCAGTCGGAATCAGAACTCGATGTAATGGAAAAACACAACAAGACGTCGTCGGTGAGAGAATGTCAGTTAACTGAATGATTGTTGGACTCAACTTTCAACGTGTAACGTGACAGAATAATACACTAACGTTAGCCTTTAGTTAGTTAGGGCCGTGCAGAAACTTGTGGTTGATTCTCTTACAGTTTAGTGAAGGCAAAAAATAAATGGTGTGTTGTATTCTTACGAGTGTAGACACAAAATATAGGCTAGGTATTATTACTACAAGTAGCCTTATCTACATTCCTCTCATGGACTTATTGTGGTGACACAGGTCATTCTCTCTTTTCAATTTTTTAAATCAAAACAATAATCCTATTCTTGCATTTCTGCGGCTCTGACGCGCTGCTGTGTGACGTCATGGAATGCATTCTATTCGACACGTCACTGCACTGGAGGCTTAAAGCTGCTCTCACTGAAACTCACTTGTGACTTTTTTGCCTTCAGTCTACAGCTTTTGATCAGTGTGCAATTTTATATCCGTTTGGGTCTGTTTTTTAAGTACAGTTGAATTGCACATTACAGCTGTGTACGGTTTCAGATCATACAATTTGACCAGTAGGATTTTGGATCAACGTACTATTTTAGATAATGAATTGCAAACATTTTCGCAGGCTCAGGCCCCTGGCACGTGGCTATCCTGAAGAACCTGTGTCTGGTTCAGTCATGCCTAGAGTGAGACCACAGCCACCGCCTCAACGACACCTAGTCTTCGGCTCTTCTCAGCCCAGAGGTGAGCTAGTCCAGCAATCTCAAACCGGTTTGCTACATTTGAATTCAGAACATATCACTTGAATATGAAGAAAACATATTTTCTTCATACCATATTAACATGTGATGTTTTATACAGGCCTGTATCCAGAGCCACCGGCTCAGAGGAAGACGACGACTGCTCAACCTGTGTCTGGTTTAGTCACGCCTGGACTGAGACCACAACCACCGCCTCAACGACACCCAGAAGGCATTGCGACGATGAGGGTAAGAAGGCTATCATAGGATTCAATGTGTTTTTCAACCATCATTGGTCATTATTAACATTAAGCTTGCGTTCATATGTTGAGCATTGTATTAAGGTGTTTTCTTATACTTATGTATCATCAACAGGAGCTCGCTCGCCAGAACAGACTTATCCTGAGAGAAAAGTCCCCGATCTCCAGCCGAGCGCAGTCGGTCAAGCTTCCTCCTATCCTCGGCTCTTCCCAGCCCAGAGCTGAGCTAGTCCAGCAATCTCAAACCGGTTTGCTACATTTGAATTCAGAACATATCACTTGAATATGAAGTAAACATAACTTTCTTCATACCATATTAACATGTGATGTTTTATACAGGCCTGTGTCCAGAGCCACGATACGGCATCAGGGCTGATCAACGCAGGGCTGAGCTTGCTCATCAAAGGCGCAAGGAAGTAAGTGAATTTTGTATATTCTGATCATTTCAGTTCAAACGAATATGAAATGTTGAAATATGAAATATCTACTGCTTGTAAATTGTGTGGACTAAGTTTTTCTTTTGAGTGTAGCATCTGTGCTCTTGTAACCTTTCTCTCTTTTTCTTTCTCAGGATGATTTAGCGTTATTTAGCGATGATACCTCAGACACGGCAGGAAATATTCGTTTCAGTCGCCCTGATTATTCACCGTTTGACCCAACATTTAAAGACGCCAAACCACGCTTTAGAAAAAAGGAGACTTTGGATCCGTGGTAAGATATAAAAATACATGTCTTTATGACACAAAGCGATAAAGCTACTGTGATGATCATCAGTGGCTATTATAATTTTATGGATTGAGTGACCTCTTGATAATCTCACTCTTGCTTTCTCTGTTTCACAGTGAACGTGAAAGGCTAGAAGCTGAATGGCCAATGCTGAAAGAGAAATTGAATCAGTCTTCATGCTTCTTAGTAAGTGGCAAACAGAACCAGCACTACTTCCCCCGTACTTTTGTCTTGCTCATTAAATATTTTAATATGGATCAATAGTGTGATGCTGACTTAAAAATCACATCTCTATTGCAGACAAGGCAATTTCGGAAAAAGCCGATGCCACGCAGCTGGCTTCCAAAGAAGGACCAGAGGGATGAAATTCCTTTAATCATGGTGGAACCAAAGGCAACCATAAACCAGGCTGAACCAGTGGAAAAGAAAGAGGAACCAGTGGAAAAGAAAGAGGAAGCAGCGGAAACCAAAGACCGAATCATAAGGCAGATGAATGCCGACTTACAAAGACTTATTGATGAATTACCATTTCAGATCCGTAAAAGTAAAACATTGGATTCACTTAATAAAATTGTAAAAGTACATAAAAAGTAACCATTCACAATAAAGATTTTACATTGACCTAATGTTCAGAAACCATTCAGTTTAAATAATTTTCTGCATTTCATGCTATCTCTTTTCTGAATGTGGTGTAAATCAATATTTTAAATTGGTTTAAATAAAAAAAAAGTTTTTTAACAGACTTGATTTAAATTGAGTTTTCTTCAATCTGAAATATGTATTCATTGCAAATAATATAAAAGGCTTCACAATTGGCATAATCTCAATGAGATCAAACGTTCTTTCAAATATTTATTAAGTCTTGTATGAAAATCACTGTTTTTAAGATTAGACTTTTTTGGCAAAACAAACATTGTTTTACAAATACAAATGTAATTCTTAGACAGTTCAAGTAATCAGTTAATTTCAAGTTGAATTTCATATATAGCAGCATTAAAATGTGAATATATCATATAAGAATAAGAAATAAGAACAAATACCTTAAAACAATTGGTCTGCTTCTCTCAGGAATTTTTGGCAGAAGAAATAAATGTAAATCAAATACAAAACATAGATATTGCCACATCCAGTAAACAACAAACAACTAGGTCAATATGTGAATATGTAAACTAGGTCAAGGCATTTCTGCCATCCTGTGTGTTTGTGTGTGTGTGTGTTCATCAAAGCACTGAAATAGAGGCTGCCAGTCAGTCATTGACTTTAACACTTTCTGAAAAAACTCAAAAGTGATTTTCAGTTCTTTTGGATACTTGAGGTTTAGCACATATGTCAGTCCAGGACCTCTGTGCTCTCAATGAGAACCCTGGTGTCTGTCTCACTGATTAAGACGGCCATCGGTTGCTCCAGTCGATCAGCTGGCATATCCTGGCGAGACAATACATAGTAATGATTAAAGAGTGCTGACCAGACAGTTGATGGAGTATCTCAGAAAATGAAAATATCACATAGAACCAAAAAAAAAAAAAAAAGTATTTGAAATACAGAAATGTATGCCTTAAGAAAAGTATGTTCATGTTCATCTCGTCAGTGATTGGTTGGAATACTTCTTTGGTTTTGAGTGGTTGGTAGCACTGTTGCGGTCTGTTCGTTTTGTGTACAGATCTCGGAGCCGAGGCTGCCTACAGACGCGTTTTTTTTTGACGGCCTGCTTATGGGGCGTGCAGCTAGCGGATCGTGAGGATGAATATGATAATTTATGTTTGGGCCTGTGTTACGATCCTTTTAAAGTCTAGGAGATGTTACGCAACATTTGTTTTATTAGTACTGCTGATGGATGAATACGGTGGAGAGGAAACCATGACAGACTCAACTTGAAGAGAAAGAAACTGGATTTTATGGTCACAAAGCCGAAGCCACTAGTTCCAGTTCGGATGAAAAATGAGTGTGCTATTTACAATGTTTACAAATATTACAATAATCAAATAATAGGAAAGAGAACCAAAAAGTGGCGCCAAAGAAAAGAACAGAATATAACAAAACAAGCCTTACTAAACCTAAACCTAACCAAAGGAAAAGGTGAAAAGAAAACCGAAATCTTCAGTGCATTCGGCACCTAAATAAACTAACTATTAAACAAAACATACAGAGTGGCGCTCACTCCTAACCTAGTGTATCTAACAAATAAACACTACGGGCATTATGTATACCGCGGAACCTGTCGTTCTCTTTCCCAGAGAGAGTCGAATTACAGGACCCCACAGCGTCAAACTGGGATACACATTGAAACTATGATCTCTACGACTAAAACATACTGAATATTAAGGTACATATAAACAAAGCATAAAGCACCCAACTCATTCCACTACAAAGAGCCAGTCATCACTTTCTGAATCTCCATTCACAGGTTTAGTAACCTCACAACGCTACACGAGCTCATGGCCGCTTCCGAGAGATCGAATGAATGAAAACGCCATCCTTTTGAACCCAGCTGGACAACTCTGATTGGCTCCCGGGCGCCGCCCCAACGATGAGTGACGTCCCGCTAGGCCAATCACAACAGCCTGCCAGCCAAGAGTGAGCTAGAAACAGAAACGAGAGTTACGTATGTAACTGCGGTTCTATGAGTTCTGGATGACCGCCAGAGGCAGTGCTTCACACTGGATACTATCTCTCGTTGCAATGCATAGGTCGAGTCTAATACAAACAATGTCCCTCGTGACCAGGATGACTCGGGGTGCTCCCCTATTTAACCCCGTGACTTCCTGCAGACTGTCCCTACGGAATCTTCTCGCCTGACTCCGAGTGACAGAAAGCTCTGGCGGTCATCCAGAACTCATAGAACCGCAGTTACATACGTAACTCTCGTTCTATTTCGTTCTTCCTGACCGCCAGAGGCAGTGCTTCACACTGGATGACTTATAACAACAAGGTCACGAGGAGGTCCTACTCACCCTTAAGAGGAAGTTGAGGGTCCGGAGAGGACAGCTGTTCCAATATTACCGGAAGCAGCCACATTTACCCTGTAGTATCTGGCAAATGTATTTGTTGATGACCACGTAGCTGCTGCACAGATGTCACTTAGAAGGACCCCTTTTAATGCAGCCCAAGACGTTGATATTCCTCTTGTCGAATGGCATCTCACCCCCAAAGGCACTGGATATTTATTAGATGTGTAAGCGTGGGTGATAACCTCCACTACCCAGTGCGACAATCTCTGCTTTGAGAGGGGCTGACCTCTTTTCGGGCCCCCGTAACAGAGAAAAAGTTGGTCTGATTTTCGAAAAACTTCCGTGGCCCTCAGATAGCCTCGGAGAGCTCTTACTGGGCACAGCAGTGTGCTTCCACTTCCTTCCAGCGCGTTTGACACCGGAGGATTAAACACTGCCAGCTCAATAGCCTGGTTTCTAAAAAGGGCAGAGAGCCGCTTGGGGAGAAATGCTGGGTTGGGCCATAATGTCACGACTGAGCCATCTGCGTTCCAACGCATACAGGATGCGTTAACTGATAACGCGTGGAGCTCACTCACCCGCTTAGTCGACGCAATGGCCAAGAGAAACGCTGCCTTCAATGAGATCCACTTCAGTTCGCTGTGCTCTAAAGGTTCAAACGGGGGCAATGTAAGAGACTTTAAGACTAGGCCCAGGTCCCATAAAGAAACCCTAATGGACTGAGGGGGGCGCAGTCGCTGAGCACCTCTAAGAAACTGAGTAACCAAGGCATGAGAACCCAATTGTTGACCATCTATTCGTACGTGATGTGCTGAAATTGCAGCCACATAAACTCTCAAAGTAGCAGCTGCTCTATTCTTTTCCAATAGTGACTGCAGAAAACGTAAAACCAGAGGAACAGGGCAGTGCTCTGGGACCACTGCCTGCTCCCTACACCACTCAGAGAAAAGCTTCCATCGATAGGCATAAGCACTCCTGGTGGAAGGTGCTCTAGAGTTCAATATGGTGTTCTGGACCCCCTGATCGCAGGCTCCAAAGAGTGGTTCCGGCCCCTCAGAGGCCACACACAGAGCTGCAGGCAGTCTGGGTTCGGGTGCCAAATCTGACCCTCCAACTGCTGGAGGAGATCCTTCCTCTTGGGAAGGGTCCAAGGAACCCCGTCTAGGAGCCTGTACATCACTGGAAACCAAGGTCTCCCCGGCCAGTTCGGCGCCACTAGCAACAGCCTGTGGTGCTCTTGAAGAACCCTGTGAACAGTCACTCCGATCATCGGTATCGGGGGAAAGGCATAGAGTAACCGATCTGGCCAGGCGTGGGCTAGAGCATCCTGCCCCAGCGGACTGGACTCCTCTGCTAGTGAGAACCAGAGACGGCAGTGGGTCGTTGTCGCCGAGGCAAATAGGTCCACTTCTGCCCTGCCAAACCGCTGCCATATCATCTCTACCACTTCCGGGTTGAGCCTCCACTCCGTCGATGGAATTCTGTGGCGTGACAAGAAATCTGGAACCACGTTTGATACCCCTGGGATATGCATTGCTCTGATGCTTGCAAAGCGAGGGAAGGCCCAAGTCAGCAGTTCCTGTGAAACTTGAAGGGATTGGCTGGACCGTGTGCCCCCTTGGTGGTTGATGTGATAAACCACCGATTTGTTGTCCGACCTGACGAGAATATGCCTGCCCTTCAAAAACGGAGCGAGGTGCTTCAGAGCTCGCAGAACTGCACGAAGTTCCAGGGTATTTATATTCTCGCCGTCTTCCTGAGGACCCCACTGTCCTGTGACTGCTCTGTGTTGCCAGACTGCCCCCCAGCCAGTAAGGGACGCATCGGTCTGGACTATCTCCCTCCGAGAGGGAATCATGCCCAGAACAACCCCCTTGGTCAGATACAATCTGCTCCTCCAAGAATTCAGGGCCAGAAGGCATCGCTGTGACACCTTGATCAACCTGTTCCTGTGCCAACTGGGGTTCAAGTGGAGACTGTTCACCCATATTTGAAAGGGGCGTAGTGAAAGGAGACCCAATGGTATGACTGCCGCTGCTGCCGCCAACATACCTGTGAGCCTGAGGAAGCACCTGAATGGAAGCCTGGCCTGCCTCCGAAAGCGTTGAAGGAGGAGTAGTATATTGTCCACTCGTTGTTCTGATGGAGCGGCTTTCATTGACCGTGAGTCCAGCGTGAGACCTAGGAACCTCACAGACTGACTTGGAGTTAATCGGCTCTTGCTGAAATTTACAGAAAGGCCCAGTCGAGTAATATGTGCGAGCAGCTGTGTGATTTCTAACACTGCCTGCTCCTGAGAGTGGGAGCAAAGGAGCCAGTCGTCCAGGTATGGAAGCACCTGTAACCCTCTGGCTTGGATTGGAGCCAGTGCGGCCGCCATGCATCTGGTGAAGACTCGTGGCGACAGAGAAAGGCCGAATGGGAGGACACGGAATTGATAGACCTGGTCCTGGAATGCAAATCGGAGGAACGGCCTGTGTTGAGGAGCAATTGGAACATGGAAGTAAGCATCCTTTAGGTCTACCGTAGTAAACCAGTGCTGCTGCTTGACCGCTTGAAGAACATCGGTTATGCGCAGCATACGAAATGGTAAGATCTTCAGGAACTTGTTGAGGCCGCGAAGGTCGAGTATGGGCCTTACACCGCCATCTTTCTTTGGAATGATGAAGTAAATGGAGAAGAACCCACTTAGCCGTTCTGACCAATCTACTGGTTCGATGGCACCTTTCTCCAGGAGTTGTGCTACTTCTTGTCTTAAGGCAAGTGAACTGTTGGCGTCTGAGACTACAGTCATCCTGACCCCTTTGAAGGCGGGCGGCCGCCGTCGGAACTGCAGCTTGTACCCTTGGGTTAGTGTTGCTATAACCCATGGGTCGGGAGTTGTTGCTTCCCAGTAACTGAGCTGCTGATAAGAAAACTGTCCGACGGCTGGCCGCGGACCTTCAGGACCTACGTCCATGGCCTCTAGCATCCCTGGTGGGCCGTTGGCCAGGTGCTCTACCCCTAGGGGCCTGAAATTCTTGCTGACCCCGAGCCCGGGGCCGCTGAGCAGAATTTCCTACTCGCGGTGATCTCGAAGGCTGGCTCCTGTGAACATCACCTGAGCGTGCTGAAAACGTAGAGCGTGGTAGTTCATACCCCCTAGAAGGCTGACGGTAATTTAAGTGAGCCTGTGGAACTCTCCTCAGGTCAGCAAACTGCTGCCTGGTCTGATTCACCTGGACACTACGCTCCAGTGTCTCCTGTGCAGCTGGCCCAAAGAGTTGCCCTGGAACTACTGGAAGGTCTCTCAGTGTTCTCCTACATGCCTCAGACAGAGGTGATTGTGCAAGCCAGACTTGGCGGCGTGCTTGTGTGAGCGTTGACATCAGCCTTCCCAGCTCCCTTGTCATGAATGCTATTGCCTGAAGGGATGCATCACTTAAGTTTTGGTTAAAAGGATCACTCCCTGATGATTGAAGGGATTGAGACAGGGCCAACATGATATGGGAGAGAGAATTGCCAATGCGACCCATTCGTGCTGCTGTGTTATATGCCTGGATAAGATGGTCATCTGTAATCCTACATTGAGGCCGGGGGCAACGAACATTAGGCCTCAATACCTCCTCTGGGGAAAGAACAAAAGAGGCAATAAATGGATCAACCTTAGGCATCTGACCCAAGCCATAAGTGTCTGCATCCTGCATCGCAGCCAATGCCCTGCTTGCACTAGTGGGGTGCGTAAGCGACCTAGGGTTAGCCCAGCATCTTTGCAACTCCTCGATATAATCCTTTGATGGTGGAATTGTAAGAGGAGAGGGTTGCGCTGAACCTCTGAAAAAAGCACTAGAAGAGGTTGCCACAGCAGGGGCTGCGTCAAGACCCAAGCGAGCCAATGCAGCCTGAAGAGCCTGCTTCACTAGCTCTTGCTCTGACTGTGGACCTTCTGCAGATCCATGACCAGCTTCCTGGGAGCCATCATGGGAGAATTGGGATTGATGATCAGATAAAACCTGCATCTCTCCATCAACATCATCATAGAACTGGCTCTGAGAAGCCGCCATTGAAAGGATATCCTCCTCCCCAATGGGCGACTCCATAGCAGGGGCTTCGACTGAGGATACTAGTCTCTCGCCCGGTTGCAACTTCATAAGCAAAGCCTTAATCTGAGCAAACTCAGCCGCCAGCACGTCCACCTTCTTCCCTAAAGGGTCTTCCTTGGATCTTTTACCAGCGGAAGCACTGGTTGATTCAGTATTTTTACGCTTACTTGTTGTTTTACGTGGTGGGGGTGGAGGTAGCGACTCCCCCAAAAGCCCTTGCACCATGGTTATCCTTGAAGTCCTCCTCTCTGAAGACATGACGCTACAGTTCATGCAGGCATCTTCTGTGAGGCCCTGTTTAAGGTGTTCTAGGCCTAAACAGGAGGGGCAGCAGTCATGCCCATCATCCGCCTGGAGAACAGCCATGCACAATGTGCAAGTATGAAGTAACTTTTCCATTTAGGCTCCGGAAGATATTTGGTAGGTCGAGCGGAATCACTCTGACTGTTACTGTCCTAAGCAAGCCTTGCCAGAAAACGTTACTAGAGAATAACTTCTATACAATATATTATACACACACAATTATTGAAGTGTACATGTAAATAAATATACTACAAATATTCTACCATAATTATTGTGTGTATATTGTTATATACACACCAGGCACAAGCTTAACCCTTTACAACAATGCTAGACTAATTCAATAACACAGTAGATGAGTATTGTACCTATTGTAGTCCAGATACCAATCGCCATACAGAGGGCACACCCTCCAAGCGTGGTCTTACTAACTTACTTACAGCTGCAAGTTGTTATGGCCCTTTCAACGAGCGAAAACACTCTGTCTAGCGACCAACACAATGCCAGGAAAACGAGAACGAACCCCAGCATAAATGTAAACAAACTCACCAGCCGTGTTGCTTTATTTCGTTATCAATGAATCCGTTGCAGCCTCTGGAGGACGCGCAGTCGCGAGACACCAACGAATGTTTTCTGTTGCGAAGCTGTGAAGAACGGATTCCAGTTATTTTTTTTTATATTTTTTTTTTATATAATCTACGACCTGCATACGTGCACGCGAGAAGATTATAGGGACAGTCTGCAGGAAGTCACGGGGTTAAATAGGGGAGCACCCCGAGTCATCCTGGTCACGAGGGACATTGTTTGTATTAGACTCGACCTATGCATTGCAACGAGAGATAGTATCCAGTGTTAAGCACTGCCTCTGGCGGTCAGGAAGAACGAAATAGAACAGATAATGAGCATATACTATCAACACGAGCGGAATATGCCAGCGTGCACAGACTAGTGAAAACAAAACAAACCCCACGTGGAACGTAACAGCCTGCAATCGCTGATACAACCTTTAACCCTCTGGGGTCCTTCGGCCCAAATGGACCCGAAGCATTTAATTTTTTTTTTTTTTTAAATCATTGCTTTATCGGAATGGTCCGAAATTTGGTGACTTTGTTGGTACTTGGCATATGAACACCCCAAAAAATTGGGGACAGGATTTGAATAGTCTAAGTGGTTGTAAAAAAAATAGTCACACTCAGGACCTTCGGGTCCAAATGGACCCGCATAGGAAATGAATGGGAAATTGGCAAAAATGTGAAAATACAGAGTTATTTTGTGCGTACAAACTACAAATCAGCCACGATCCAGAAAAAAAGCACACAACAGTGAAGGGGTGAATCTATAAAACATCAAGAGTGCAAAACAGACACATCCACACACACACACACACACACAAACACACTTTTATACACATAAACACTAATAAATTCAGATTACATATGGGTTTTGAATTTTTAAAATGCTCAGTTTGTCCACCAGATGGCATCCATCTCATTTCAAAAATTGCTTTCATGAGGCCTAGGCTTGACTCTAAAATGAAATACAGCTTTAAAAAAAATTAAAAAAAATAAAAATATTTTTTTTAAATTTCTATTATATTCAATGGGGAAAAAATAGGTCATAATTATTGCATTAATATTAATTATAAATCATTTTTATTTTTGAAATTATCTCAAAACACCAAAAAAGAAAAGAAAAAATATTATAAAAAACAAGTAAAAAAAAAAAAAGATGATTTTTTTTAAATAAATATTAATCCCACCCTTCCGGCCCATTTGGACCCGAAGGTCCTGAGTGTGACTCTGAAATGAAGGACCCCAGAGGGTTAAAACAACCTGGGCATTCAGCTGTGTCACATGCAGATTGCCTCCATATAACACCACACTGATGCAGCAATTCATGCAAAAGGAGGCCAAAATACGTGACCATAGCTATAAGCTGCAATCAACAGAAGTAACACATAATTGCGTGAAATATTTCACTTTGTGTAATGAATATATATAAAATGCACGAGTTACACTTTTTTACCGAAATTACTGAACTTAGACTACATCCTAATTTTTTTAGCCCTACCAGTATGTACAGTATGCAAGTATGTGCGTGGATGGCTGAGCAATGTACGTAGGGGAGAGCGGGGGCGAAAGTACCATTTTTCAGAAAAACATCTTTTTAAAAGATGATGGTTTAGACAGAGATATATTTTTGCTGTGGTCAGTTACTCACACGTGTGGTCTATCAATACCAGGTGGTATTTTGTAAAAATGTAGAACAACTTCAGTATAATTTCACTTTGAACTTAAGACTGCTCATGTTACTTTCGACCCCATCAGTTGGGACGAAAGTAACACACAGGTGGGTCAAAAGTAACACAACAATATACAAGCTAGATTTTTTGTGTTACTCTTGTTTTTTGTTTTGTTTTTGTTTTTTGCCTAAATATACCCGAGTATGACCTTGTTAACATGTAACTGCAAACATATTTTAGCCTTTATCTTTGCAAAAAATTGTTAATTTACATTTTTTCATTTTAAATTTCAGTTTCATCAAATGTTTCAAAAGTAACCCAACAGTACATACTTGAATTGTTTAGATTTTTTATTTTTATTGTCAATCCATTTTATAAAATGTTTTTTTCAACATGAAAAATATGAAATTAAATTAAATTAGCATAATATAAATTATGAACATAATGTAACAATAGTCATGTTTCCATCCAGCTGTTTTTATGCATAGCCTACATTTAAAATGTGCATAAAAAACATCTGGATAGAAATCCTGCAAATGCATAGGTGGAGGTGTTAAAGCTATAAGGTATGGCTAAAACCTAAATGTGACTAGGGTAAATGGAAACAGATTGAGTGAAAAAAATGGTGACACAGAAATCAGCTGATTTAAATGTGACTTAAGCTTTAAAAGCCCCCTCATAAACATCTGCCATATTCTGTTGGTATAATATGACATAAATATGTTTAAATAAATGCTGCAACACACAGAAAGTCACCACATTAGAGGAGGAACAAAAGAAACGCTTGTTTTCCCTATAGCGGGACAAAAGTAACGAGTGTTACTTTCGTCCCGACAGGAACTCCTGACATTTAAACCCGATTTACTTTTATACTGAAAAACTCTGACCAGGCAAACTTCAGGATGTGTTACAGCACTAAATAACCTATAGATTGATCATTACTGTGTGACACATGAAACGAAAAACACAACTTGTAATTAAAAAAAAGTACCGCTTCAGAAATTTACTTATCATACTGGAAAACTGCTTTCCGGACCTAACCGCGTGAAACGATGATGAAATCACGTGATATTTAGCAGCTCGGTCACTGGCTGCATGCCGAACGTGCTGTCATAGGTTGAAATGCAAATGTAGTCAGGGCTCAGAGAAAATCGCTTTGTTACTTTCGTCCCGTGTTACTTTCGCCCCGGTTCTCCCCTACCTGAATTTCCTTGATGAGATGGTGAACAGATTCACCAAAGTAGATGATTAAACATTTAAGAACTGATTCCCTCCTTGTGTTGATGTCCACGACCTGAACAAAATGCATTCATTAAAATTACATGCTCCTTTTTTACCACATACAGGAGAAATCCGGTTTGAAACAGACAAAAAGTATATTGAAACATGATAAAAAATTTGACCATTCATCATGGAGCATTTTTTTATGTCATGCCTGCCTTTAAAGACCACATTTAGCCTATATGTGCAAAAGGCTCACAATATTAGTGTTAGGGGCATCATGCTCGGTCCTATAATAAATCACTTTTTTTAAACCATAAACAAGGCTCAAAGTAGTCCCACACTTTGTTGGTAGTATAATTACGGTTCTAACATTTGAAATAAGGCATTGAGAACTTTGTAAGTGTACATAGTTTATTTAAAAAAAGACTGTTTTTACTGAAACGCAGTACTCTCCAGTAGAGAATCATTTGCTCCAGCCCTGCAATCAGTATTGAATGTAATGCACGAATGAATCACCTATTGACCCCAACCCCCCATGGCAAAAACAACTTACCAGTGTCAGCGAAGACTTGTCAGCATACCTGTCAACACTCCCGTTTTTCCCGGGTTTCTCCCGTTTTTTAGCCCTATCTCCCGGACCCCTCCCAATTTGTTATTTCTCCCGGGAAACTCCCGTAATTTGCATGGCCCAAACTCCTTTATGAATAATCGGACCAATATGTTTGTCTAATGTTGACCAGTTGCCAAATCTTGTATAAATGCATTATATTCACACAATTAGGGGTGTTACCGTTTCGGTACGAGGCTTCCGGTTCGGTACGCATACAAACCGAACGATTCCTTGGACCATTTTTCCAGCCGACAAAATCTTTTTTTTTTTAATTATTATTTTTTTAATAATGCTGAGAACAAGACCATACAAAAGAGAAAGCATACGTACATCACATAATATTAACCAAAACAATCATAAAGGAGACTTAAAAAAAAAAACCACACACAAAAAAAACACAGCAGGCTATATATATATATATAAAAGGAAGTAGGGCCATTACATCACATACAGATGTTCACATGAAGAGACCAAAGGCAGTGCAGATTCTAACAGTCCCTACAGCTTTCTTATTAGTAGATACTGAAATCACATTTAGATCATTTTCAATTTCTTTTAAGAAGACAGAGAATACAGGTTTACATTTTGAAAATTTGCATTTGTGAATGTAAAATTTGCTTATGAAAAGAATTAAATTAATAACAAAACAGATGTTTTCATTTGTGGGGTCTGAGTCAAAATACCCAAACATAATGTTTCTCATATGTATTGAGAAGCCTGACCAAATCTTACACTTGATAAATACATCAATCTCCTTCCAAAGCTTCTGAGTGTAGTGACACGACCAAAATAAGTGAACCACTGTTTCATCAGAATTCAAACAAAAAGAGCATGTTAGCTCAATGTCAGATTTAAATCTTTGTAAAACTTCTGCATCCAGCGCCCTCTACTGTACAGGAGTGAATCTGCATTTCCATCAGCCTGAGGCTTATTCACTTCACTGTTGGTGTGAACGGGTCTTTACATTTGCAGAAATAGAACTTCTTTTGTTGTTATTAAAAAACAAGCAAGCCCAGCCGAGGTGAGGAAAAAAAGTAATGCAAAAGTATTGTAACGCATTACTTTCCATAAAAAGTAACTAAGTAACGTTTTTAGGGAGTAAAGCAATATTGTAATGCATTACTTTTAAAAGTAACTTTCCCCAACACTGGTTAGTAGAGACACTTAATGCATGATCTATTCTGTGTTTTAACTGGCCATTGCATGCATGTAACTGTCTTTGAGTGAAAGGTTTCACCAAGCGAGCCTCAAATCCCACTTTTAGTGTCTTAGCAATTTGAAAAAACTGTAAAACAAACTGTCACAGCGGGATGTGCATCTCCATAGCTGAGGCCGATGCGATACGCATCTCGATGCATAGCCAACGATACGATACATTAAAGATACATATAAGCAGCTACCGATGCGATGCAATACGATTCAGTACTATTACGATGCGGTGCGATCCGGTTTCGATTCGATTCAATGTAATACGATGCAATGGCGCAAAATATGATGCTATGGAATTCAATATGGTATAGATAGTTAAAAATTTTCTTTCTTTTATTCAGACATACAGCAAATCATAAAACAGCTTAAGTGCCATCTGACTTTTAACGCATGGTTCTTTCATCTTTTTTTCACAAAACCAAAAGATTAAATAAAAGCAGGTGCTGTTTTAACATAAACAATAAAAAAAATAAAAACCTTTCACAAACAGGTCTTTCATAACTGTATTCAAATGTAATATATATATATATATATGAAAAACTATTATTGGCAGTCACAGGCTGCTGTAAACCAGATTAACTTAAATGTCCTAGTAGGTAGCCTATGACTCTCAGGACACGCCTCGCACTCCGTAGTGTTGTGATACGTCATATTCACGTAGCAGCTGCAGCAGTGGTGATGAGAGAACGCGCTTGAGCAACAGTTCAGAAAGGAGAAATCAATCTAGTCTATAGCATTCCGATCGGCTCTTTAATATAACTTTGCAACATGCACTCGTTACAATGAACGTCTCACTCAACGTCTTAATTTTTTTTTTTATTCTGCTATTTATTCCATTCAATTTAAGACGCAGACGTGACGCAGACGTGACGCAGACGTCACGTAAATCACGTGTGGCAGTGAAGTGTATTGTCAGACGTTTACGTGTCATTCACGTGTAGCAGTGAAGTTATAAATTGTTTTTTTCTCTAACACGGGTTTAACACTCTACTCAGCACAGCTCAGTGTGCCAGCGGTTATGGCGCTTGATCCGTGCCAAAATCAAACATTCGACCGACCGACCGACCGATCGAACGTCTATCCGAACGTCTGTCCGAACGTGTTGTACTTTTGAGCGTCTGACCGAGCGGGTTGACCCACGTGACGACCTGACGTGACGTCAACGTATTGAAATTAGCAGTTTTTTAGCCATGCAAGTATCCAAACTGATGTGTAAAGACTATAAATTAATATGAAAGGTCATACATATAAATATTGTATCACTAAAACAACACCAAAACATTTTTTTCCTGAATCTTGTGCTTGTGAGGCAGTGTTTTACTTTCATTGAGCAGAAATGCTGTAGAATAGCCTAGATACAGACATTCAATAGTCTTAATTTGACCAATATAATAATTTAAACTAGTTTATGTTGTTAATTGTATTGTCAATGTTCTCACAGTTTATAAAAAAAACACTCCAAATTAATAAATGTAGCCTACTTTTTGCATTAATATTTAAAACACAGATCCAGAAGGTTTTCATAGATTTATATCTTTGGATATCCATATATATACAGCATACAGTACAATGTATTCTGTCAGTACCAACTACTATACTTTGTTTTACATAAAACTGCAAAATTGATTTTGTTACAATACTCTTTTTCTGTAACTGCTTACTTTGGATGCTGTGTTCTCCTTTTTTAGATAGTGTCTAATGAATGATCTGAAAGTATTTGATTTTGAGCACAGATAAAATGGTTTTTTGATTTTGACAGAAGAGTCAGATGTTCTCTGAATGTAGTAGTTAGAAAGTTTTGTGTTTAAGGTTTGAGAAAATGGGTGATGGTTCCAAGACATGTTTTTTTTAGCAATTCAGGAAACCTGTAATAAAGATTAAAAACATGCATAAAATGTTTTATAGGCTACATATAATTTTTTTTTTTTAAATTAATAAAAAGTGAATCTAATCAAGCTTAATCTTTTATTTCAAGAACTTAGAGATCTCAACACTGACTCAATCTTAATAGAATTTTTAAATTATCATAATTTTTCACAAATAAACATCATAAATCTTAAAGTGGGTTTATTAAAGACACATGTATACGAGTTCAAATATTACATTTAGACATAATCAGCTTGATATACTTTACTTTGTAATAAGGTTCGTTGATTTTCATGTCTGCCACATATAAACAATGAGGCAAAACGAAATTATTGATCATTTTCATAAAATGATCTGTAACACGTTCCTACATGTGCTGACGTGTTGTTAACGCGTTCCTATGGCGACCGGTCGGCAGTGCGAGTAACCGATCGTCTTCCCAACGTGTTGTTTACGTGTGAAGACACGTTGTAACACGTTTGTGTTTTTCTTACCTTTGTTTGACTTCTTATGCTTCTATTGTATCCTATAACTAGTCCACATTTGATTAGTGCAATGGCTGATGGCTTACAAATTTATGTGCGGTGTAGGCTAATATTAAAGTTAAATATAGCAGAGGCTAAACATTATTGACAAACCTGGCATGCTTTAACGGCTATTTCGGAAAAACACGTTATTCTACATAATTTTTCTCCACCTCCCTTTAAATCGGGAGGTTCAGGAATAGATATCATTTCGGATTGTGTTTTATTTAATAGAAATATACGCTGCAGGCTAAGTTACCATATTCAAATGCAGCGAAACCTGCAATCAGTAACCTATTCCATCTGCTTTGCCTAATTTAAATATAAAAATAATACGCAATGAATTATATAAAGTAGGCTACATAAAATATCCTGACCATTTATATCAGACCAATTGACATCTAATAAAAGTCCGGCCTACATTTATGATACCTTTAAAGTGAAATGTAACCCTGACTTAATTTCAGGTGTAATAACAAGAATTAGGCCTACATGGTTTAAATCAGTTATAACTTATAGTTTTATGATTGTTAACTGAAATATAGTAAATAAATGTGGAAGAGGAATAATTCGAATAAGATGTATAATTTAATTGACAAATGAGACTGAGAAATAGAAAATACTGAGAAACTCCAGCTTGCTGAGTCATTAGAAGCAGCGTGATCTAACAATTAAGCGAGAATTCTCTAAAAAAGAAGGAAATAGTGTACTGTTGACTGTTTTAGATTTCATGAAGAGACAGTTGAAAGAATCCAGTTAATTTTATGTTCGTGTGCATGTATTATCTTGTGGAAATACTATATGTGGTAATCGAGTTATCGTTCGTGCTGTTTATTTTGAAATAAGCACAAGACAATTGTAAATAAAAATGTTTATTGAAACTGTAAGATGTATGTGTTAATTGCATGTGATTTAGCAATGTATAAGTTTAATCGTTGATGAGTTAGGCTAATTAGTCTCACACACAGAGCTGTAATTCACGTGGCTTTGACGTGATAATATTAATAGGCTATGTGAATATTGATTGTTGTAATATAAGGAAATTAGTTACATGAGGGATATTAAATACAGATAACTATATATTGTGTTGCGATCTCTGGCTTTTTAATTCAACAGAAACCCTTATTCTCAGCATAACAGAACACTTACTAACAAATGACTGTTTTTATTCACCTCACAAAACAATACAAAAACAAAACAGAGAACATTTCAGAGAACAGTCAACAGTTATTAAATATTTTAAACTGCATTTACAGGTCACAACAGTTTCACTTAGGTTTTCAAATAAAAAAATAAAAAAAACCTTCTGGATTTGGATTTAAATGACAGATTGTTGCCAGAAACACTGAAGCAAAGAAAACTCAACGACAAGTTCTCAATGGTGACATATTGAACTTATATATGTCATTATGAAATAATGGAAATAATAATTAAGTAAATGTAACATACAAAATGGCCCAAAGGTATATGAAAAAAAGAGAAAGTGATTGTATGAGTTAAGCAATGCCAAATGTCTTGGCACAAACTATGGCTAATGCCATGCCTTCTGAAAAGTCATTAAATGTTGAGCACATTGGTAAATTGAGGCTCACTGAGCAGGTGTTGGCTGTTGGAAGGCTTCGGCCTAACCCTGGTTCCAGGAATGTGATTGTTGGTTTCTCCTGAAATCCTCCCAGTGGGACCTTAGATGCCCCACTGGCAAAGATTAAAATATCCTCCAGCTTCACGTTGTCAACATTTCCTTCTAAAATTAAATAGAAAACAAAACAAAAATGTACATTACTAGAACAGCAAATAGCAAAACTTTTTAATGTTTTTGTCTTGATTACTATTGGACTGTTCATGTCTTCGTGATTCTTTGCTGCCTGCCCTGGACTGTTTTCTATTGTGGACTGGATTATGTAAGTTTGCTGCCTGCCCTGACCTTACGCCTGTTTTCGGTTTACAAGTTGCTTTATCTCTGCTGTTGTGTTTGCGGGGTTATTTACTTTTCCCTTGAAAAAGTAAAGTAAGGGATTACTCTTTTTTTTCTTCTACTATAATTTTATTAGTTACTTCTGATTTTAGATAATACTATAGACTGTAGAACAATTATAATACATTAGTAGAATTAACATTCAAATTTGAAATTGAACTTTAAAATGTTTTTATGTATTCTCACATTTGTAATACTTTGGTTAGTTAGGGTTAATAAGAATCATTTATTTAATATTTTATATTATTTATTCAAATTTATTATGAGTCGTTTCATGTCCATCCTTGAATAACTTAAGTAGTTGAGGTTGATATAGGATTTAGAAATTATTTAGAAATGAGTCATTTTGGAGAGAGTACTTTGTCTGATTACACTATTAAGGGGTGTAATTTGTAACTAGTAATTAATTCCTTTTTTTGAGACACCTACCCGACACTGTATAACATTATTTTTTTAGTAAGTAAATACTAATTCAAAAGAGGAAGCCACTCAGAGGATGCTATTTCAGATGAAGCCCAATCCCTGAAATGGATGGATCGTGTAAGGGAGACATCCAAAATGTGTACTGTTGGTGTGCCTCCAGGAAGATGGTTGGGAAACACTGAAATACATTTGCATCATTTAACTTACCTTCCACCTCCAGTAGCCAATCTCTCCAGAAAGCAAGAGTTCTGTTCTCAGACCTCCTCCTGTTGCTTCCAACTGGCGAGAAAATTGGTTCAAAAAGATTGACCATGTCGGTTGAAGTCAAAGGCACAACAGATTCAGTGAACACTGTGTGGAATATTTCGGGGTTGGCCACAACCTCATCTAGGACCCCCAAAGTCATTAGACCTTCCTTTAGCCTAGGGTGCAAGACAGCACAGAAAATTAATGATTTAAAACAAAAACAAACAAAAAAACATAGTAAATCCTTCAGCTAGTGTTATTATATATATATATATATATATTTTTTTTTTACAGGATTGCCAAAAGTAAATATTTTGAAATTAGAAATATAAATAAAAAACAAACGTACTGTGAAAGAGCCTGTGCAAGTCTGTCCTCAAGATAAAACTTCAATGCAATCTGTGTTACCCTATCCCGCTCTTCTAAATTTTTGATGTAAGTGAAGGCCCCCATAACACTTAGGGTGTCAGCAAAGTCAGAAATTGCTGCCCTTGCTTCCTCCACAGATCCTGCTGTGTTGATCTGAAACACAAAAACATTGTAAGAGCTCAATATTAAAAAAATGTATACTTCACATACCATCTAGCCCAGCAAACAGTGTGTTTTCACAGTGATTGCTGAGCATGGCAGTGAACTAAAGACAGTCTCAAAAACACGGTTTGAAATCGCCAGTTTTTCTTACTTTCTCCAACTGATTCCGGATGTCACGGTCGGCAACTTCCTCCAAAGTAAACTTGGGTGGCGGCACAGCACTAATTTGGCTGTAAAGCCTCTCTGAAAAAAAATGGATCGGCAACCCTCCCTGAACCACAGCCACCGAAATCATTTTACCAATGGTTCTATACAGCCCTTCTTGCACAGCTATAAAGGAAAATTTGTTATAATTAAACCATACATTAGCAAAACAATGGGAGTAAGTAATGCAGAGTGACTGTGAAACTAACTTACCATCACCAAGAAGGGCTAACGACCTTGATTCCTCTGGCCCTTCAAATATCTTGCAGTGTTGAACTTCCTGCATCAAAAGGCGCAGGAATTCACGTCTGGGCCCACCGTCATCAACTGATCCTTCCCCCCTGCCTTGGACATCAACAAATGCAACATCAATGCGGGCCTCTGCACTGAACCTCTGCCTCTGGAAGGCCCGTATGGCACAATCTAATACATCCTCCCTGTACACATTTATAATATTCGCTCTAGGTGGCTCTCTTTGTATATTTTGCTGAAGTTTTTTTATTAATTCATTAATATCAGTTGCAGAGTTTGAAGCCGGCATAACATTTTCAGGACCCTCTTCGTCCGATTCAGCCAAGACAGGGCTTCTCGCTGGGAGTGGTGAATGGACAGGTGAACCCTCTTCATCCGATTCAGCCAAGACAGGGCTTCTCGCTGGGAGTGGTGAATGGACAGGTGAACCCTCTTCATCCGATTGAGCCAAGACAGGGCTTCTCGCTGGGAATGGTGAATGGACAGGTGAACCCTCTTCATCCGATTGAGCCAAGACAGGGCTTCTCGCTGGGAATGGTGAATGGACAGGTGAACCCTCTTCATCCGATTGAGCCAAGACAGGGCTTCTCGCTGGGAATGGTGAATGGACAGGTGAACCCTCTTCATCCGATTCAGCCAAGACAGGGCTTCTCGCTGGGAATGGTGAATGGACAGGTGAACCCTCTTCATCCGATTCAGCCAAGACAGGGCTTCTCGCTGGGAGTGGTGAATGGGATGAATAAATTGAGCTTTCCATTTTCTCTGACCCGTCAGATGATGTAGCCTGAGGGTCAAAATGAACAGATTAGAGATTAATTAACTGTGAGGGTATTATATTAGCTATAATAAATTATAGTTATTTTTTGTACATTGTTAACCTCTGAAAGTTCATCTGGGTCAGCGCCTGTCATCTCATTGTCCATCTACAACAAAGACAAAAATTCAAATCTTGTCTACTAATGCATCATGTTATTTGTTCAGTATATCTCATTTTAAGTCAGGAATGTCAGGAATCAAACAATTGCATAGCTGTTGTAATTATTTTCACACTGTTGAAGTAAGAAAAAGTTTTCTTTTCCCAAAAAGTAGTTGAGGGAAAACATTGGCATGGTTCTAATTAATTAAAATCAGCCTAAAATTAATGTTTGTGTCCCTAATAAAAAGGCATATACCTGTGGTCTGATATACAGGGCAGATCGCCCAAGTTCACCAATAGCCCTGATTGCAGAAGGTGTCTTGATTGGGCAGGTCAAAACATGCAGCCTTCTGGTCTTGTCCATTCGGCAGAGATCAAAACTGTTTTGGCCAAGCAGTGGAAACTCTTTTCGAAGAAACTCTTCAAATTGCTGAGCATTTAGTGTCAGGGGCACCGTAATGCGTCGCATCTTATTTGCTGAGAGGGAAAATTCAAACATAGTCAGATCAGTAATGGCAAACTCTAATTTCAGCAATAAAAAATTAATAAAATAAAAACTCATGTACAAATCTTAAGTACTTAGTTCAGCATTTTTCTAAATATTTAGCGTTTAAATCAATGACATCTTCAAACAGTACCTTCCTAAAACTACAGCAAATAAAACCATAGGGTAAAGTTTAAGTTCTGTAAAAGAAATTACCATCTTTTGAATTATACACGTCCATGAATGGGTCATGCACCAGTACCACTCTTAAGGAAAATGATGGTTGCATATGTAAAGGGTTTTCATGGTGAGGGGTGCTGTGAAAAACAGGATTTTTTTAAAACCTGAAATATAGCATGTTGAAGCAATACAGATATTCTTCAATTCAGACTAGATTATCCCACAACAGGGCAGCACACAATACATAACACCAAATTATAAACCCCTTTCACATTTCTCAGAAGCGGAGGTCGTCATAGATAGGTAAACTTCTATAACGGAGAATGAGAGACTACATTAAATATATTTTTTGAGTTCCCATTTGCTCAAAAGAAAAACTCCCAGTATTAGAAACACCCTCACAGCAGCATTAACTAGTTTTTTGTAAATTGATACAAAGGTAATATAATACAAAGTATAGTGTTATAAATGAATCCACGTAAACAAAAATACATTTAAATATAAAACAAACTTGATTTACAATGCTGATGACTGTTTAAAAACGTCATCAGTCTGTGAAAAGGTCTATTGAAGCTGTAATGTAACTAAGTATCCAGAAAGGTCTACTGTAGTGTGCACTGTAAATGAACTTCATCTACATGTGTATTAATGGGCATTTATAACTGCCACCTCAGATATATTCTAATATATTTACATATACATTCATGCATACTTAATTACTAAATGCATTACAAAAATAGACGATTAAAGAATAAAGACTTACGGAGTACTCTCGTGCATTTCTGTTTGTTGATCTTGCCCTTTGGACCTTAAAAAAAACAAAAAAAAAAACACATGGTTTTATGTGGAATACTCAAACCAGTTATTTTTTATTGCATCTGAACAAGTTTCTGGGTTAAAGAATAAGCATAAGTATATAACAACGTTTTAAACAAAATAATTATGTTCATTATTTTTTTCAGAATGAAAATCATAAGAGATTATGAAAAAAGGGTTTGGTCTGCTAAAGAAGACAAAAATGTGTGCAGGAAAGGAAGTTTACCTTTTGCACTGTTGGATGTGTTTCTCCAGGTCAAAAAGGGGAACTACTCCAGAGCACTCCTGGCAGACTTCCTTTACAACATCCTTTACATAAACAACACACAACAACAACTCATATTATACAAGAATAATTATGTTAAATATTTTTGAAAGTATTCATTAACTACTAATTATTTATATATAATTTAGAATTATACTACTATTATTTCAGAATGTCTTCCTACTCTATATAGGTGTATTGAATTTTCACTTTATTTCACATTAATCTTACCATATCTTCTGTTGATGTTTCTGCCATTACAGATAGCAAAGGAAGGTTGTTTTGAAGTGGTGCAATGTAGGCTGTGGCTTTATTTAAGCCACGCTGACCCTTGAGGTAAGGTATGGAATACCCAGAATTTGGAATCGGTATCCCAATTAAGTTTTGGCTTCGAGTGCATCTTAGTATTTTAAATCCATGTGCACTTTTGAGAGGAGGGAAAGCACTGGTTAGATGGTTGTTTAGTTCTTCAAATGTGCCTGTCATGCACACCAGAACCACCCTTTTTATTCCTAGGCCAGATAAAGCCAAAATTTGGCGTTCTTTCTGGGAAGGAGGCAGTATAGAGTTCACTTCAGACAGACAACAAAATGTTTGTGTGTACTGAAAAGAACTTTTTGCCTGTGCTTTTTTGTATGGACTAAAAAGACCCCTTAACACAGTCTCTGTCTGTGTTCTCCTTCTGCTAAATGTGTGAGATTGTGTAGGCATATATGTCACTGAAGACAGAGGTGTCAGAGTAGCTGGTGTTGCATTGTTTTGCAGGTTGTTTTGTGACATGTAGGGTGTATTTGTCTGCAGTTCAGTTGGAATTGAGTTTGGTTGAAAACTTTGGATGATGGACTGTCTTGAGCTCTGCAGTGGCGTTGGTATGTATGATACAAAATTAGCTTGTGATGGTGTCAGAATGGCATTTGTTTGATCATTTTGTGACAAAGTATTTCTGTCCAACAGTCCAGAAATTGAAGATGATTGGATTATTGGGTTTGAATGCAGTGTGGATGTCTGTGTGAGAATGGAAGTGGATGGATGGTGTTGCGGGGGATTTAAGGTAAGGGAATTTGTGTGGGGAGATTGAGTCGGGATGAATGTGGATGACGGTATGTTTTGTTGTCCTCTGATCAAGCTTGATGCTCTACCAAGCATTTCAGAAGCTTGTAATCGTTCTGCTCTGTAAGGAAATAAGAGTCAAGTTAGAAATAAATGCTAAACTGACAAAACACATAACAACATAATAATTTATTCATATTGAAAATATAATGCAACAGTTTGTGGGAACAAATGCAAATAAATAAATAAATTGGAGAAAAATATCGTGAAAGAAGCTATTGCAAATTCATATTAGTGTTTACATAAAGTACCCCCACCCCCTCTTTTTGACAGTGCGCCAGTATTGTGTTCTCTTTTGAATCTTATTCTTACAACTCAGTGGGGGCGAGAGAGAACGGGGGGCTGGAGCGCGGTTGTTCAAACGAGCCGTTTTATTGGTTGGCACCAAGTTAATTTTTTTTTTTTTTTTTTTGACAATAAACAAACATACAAACAATAACATGACATCCAAAAAGACAACAATCCAAGATTTTCCAAAGTAAATTTAACATAAATAAACAAGAGACTAAACTAAAACAGATAAAGGAAAAAAAAAGAAATTAAAATAAAGGGGCTAAATTTAACTGTTTATAAATATAATAGCTATGAGAAGTTACAAACCAAGTCAGTATTGGAGAAAAAAAAGAAACAAATAAATCTTCACTGTTCAATTATTTTCAATTCTTTAGCAAATACAATTGTGTCAGTGCATTTCTTATTGTCTATACATTTAAGAGACTCAATATACAACATAAAATCAGCCAAAAAAAACCTTAAAACAAGGCTTAGAATTACTAAATTTACTTTTATGAATGTGAAATTTGCCTAATAAAATCATAAGATTAATCATAAAATTTACAGACATAGTTTTTGACTCAAAATATATAATAACATCTTTGGGTGTTAATACACAATTATGACCTGATTTCCGTTGAAAATATATAGATAGATTTTCCCAAATTTTTTTAGAATGATGACATTCAAAAAAAAGATGTAGAGTTTTTTCTGGTTGATTCAGACAAAATGAGCAATTCTCATCAATATCCATAAATTTTGATAAAGTGTAATTACTAACATAAATGTTATGAAGAATTTTTAAGTGTATTTCTCTATATTTGTTAGGAATGCAAAACCGAAATGGAAGCAACCAAGCTTTTTTCCAAATAATGTCTGGGAAGCAAATATTCCAGAAAAATTTCCCTCTAGGCTGAAAGGACCTATTTTTATAAAATATATTTCTAATGAATTTATTGGAGCATTTTTTACTATTAAGTTCTGGCACCAAGTTAATGAAATGGAACTATTGTATGCGATGATGTCACGAAACCCGCGTCCTCATGAGACGCTCTGAAACGCTATCATGGCATGCATTCGACTGATATTAAAAGAAATAGATGATATCAGTAAACCAAAACTCAATAAACACCATAGTAATAATGCATACTATGTACAGAAAACAGAATAGAAGATGAGCACAGAATATAAACGCAACTAGTTTAAGACAATGGCAGCCTATTAAAATACCAAACTCAGGAAACACTAAGCGTAACGTACAGAAAAGCAAATGAGCACAGAATATGAACGCAAAGCGTTTAGGCCTACGTTAAGTATTTTTCTCCCATGATAGAAAACCAAGAAAGCGCTAAATTTACATTAAGTGACTTACGCATGAGAACAATAGAAGCAGTTAAACAATTGGACAACAATATGCAAGTGCTATGACCCTTCTCAGTTTAATCTAACGCAGTACATCATGTACTTCTTTTTAGGCTTAATGTACCAACGTTATACAGATAAATAAACATACACAATTCGTTATACATTATTAATAAAACACAGGTTTATCTGCACTGAACACAAATGTGCTTTTCTGTAAGTAGTAGGCTACGCTTAATTAGTATGGTGTTTACTGAGTTTTGGATCCATGAGTTTGATAATGTCATTTATTTATTTTAATATCAGTCGAATGCATAAGCCATAGCGTTTCAGAGCGTCCCCGAGGACGCGGGTTTCGTGACATCACCACGTAGAATAGAAGTCCAATTTCATTGGCTTGGCGCCAACCAATAAAACGGCTCGATTGAACACCCGCGCTCCCGCCCCCCTTTCTCTTTCGCTTAACTGAGTTGCAAGCGGTTGCAAGTGCACAATATCGCGAAAAGATTAGCAAAAGTCAAGGCGCGAAATTTGAAATTGCAGTGACAGATTTGAAAAGATGCAATTGCAAGTGCCTAATTGAGCTTGTACTGCAAATGTGAATGTAAGAATAAGTGCAAATTTCAAGTTTGTGTCATTGTATTTCTGTAAATGGCATTTTACACATTAGTGACTACTTGTTTGCAGCTTCACATTCGGAATACAAGTTTGTGACTATTGTCTGCGAGTGCAAATTTCAATATTCAACTTCAGATTTGTATTGTACAGGTTTTCACATATTGGAGCCGTGAGTGTGTACAAGTACACAATTCACATCTACGTGCTCTGGAGTTGCTACTACCTTCAGGGACCCCCAATAACACTTGGTTCAATTCGAGCACCGATAATTGCTATAATTCATCAACAGTAGATTATGCAATCGGCATAAACATACGCTTATCATTGATCGCAAAATGCACTGAAACCGCGAGATGTGGTCCAATAGTTTTTTTCTCTTAACTTTGAAATTTGCAGCGCTCGTTTATGTTATAGCCTCTTAAAGTTTAATTTAATCATCAAAATAGGCTGTATCATAACTGTTTATTTACAGTTTATCCACACTTTTAAGAATTGAAATGGTCATTAAGAATTTCGTTATACTATTTAACCTTATCACCATTTGATAATGAACAAGACCTACAAGAAACTTTGTGATGTGCAGAACTTACAGACAATAATTAAAAAAAACATTACATAATTGTATTCTTATAAATTGGCACCTTAACAGGTTCTTATACATAACTTAACCATCTCGTTATTTGCTGATGCAGAAATTAGTTGTAGACAATAATGAACTTAGCCAAGACCCAGGAAACAAATATATAGTCTGCTTTTAAACATTAAAACGTCATAAATACATGATAAACTTAATACATATTAAGATATAAATAAATAAATAACTGCAACTTACGGAAATCCACCGCTCTGCATTATCGCTGAAATGAGGCGCGCAGCTCTGATCAAATTTGGCGGGCTGCACGCTTGCCTTCCCAAGGTGCAATTTTCAGTCTTCTAATTGGTCAATTACCCGCCCAATACCCGCACCCAAAAAAATCTGCCCATATTAATTAGTTATAGAAATCTTATTTTCTAAAGGATTCTCACACATTCACGATTATTTTATTTTATTTTATTGAAGATATAGCTACATATGTTTTATGTAGTTGATAATACCAGACATTACAAACAGTGACAGGTATTGTGTTTTTTTTTAAAGCAGTGGAAACAAAATGAACATTGGTTGCTTCTGTATATGGCTCTTAAGCAGCATGGGAATAAAACAGTAATCATAAATCTGTTTCTATATTATTTACACCACAAAGTAATTACAGTTACTTGCTGTTAATAATACATCAAGCAATTAAACTAAATCAATCCAATGTGCAAGCAGAGGCAACTCTTACAGCTTCCTTGTAAACCTCCATGCCAAATGTGTTACTGTGCATGAAAGGGTCAATACTGTCCTGTAATTTGGCCACAACCACCTCTCTAAGTAAGAAAAGGGGTTCTGGAACAGAAACTGTTGATACTTCATCAATCTCTGTGACGACCGGTCCATCCCAGTCAATGCTCAACTGATCAGATTCCAACTGAAATAACAGAGGGAAAAAAATTACAAGGATTTTGTGAAAAAAAAATTATTACTATTATTTTAAATACAGAAATACACAGCTATCAGTGCTTACTCCACCTGATCACACAATGTTTTTGTGCTTGAAATTTGTCCTGAAATCCAAAGTTGCTGAGGAGATTTGTTGCCTTGTGAAGAAAGAGGGTGTCGGTCCCATGTGCTTCTGAAAATATTAAGGTGTGCATTTATCCTGGGAATCATGACAAATTGTAGACATAAGATGTGCAGGTCATTGTTGGGATCTAGAAAGCCAGAGTCCTCAAGATGATGGAAGGCTGCATAATAGTTGCTGAGAACCGAGCACCACAAGTCACGCCATAATCGCTCAATTCGTTGATTGTGCACACTTCTGCCTGTGATCATGCTCCTTTTTTCTGCCAAGTAAAAAGGAAGAATTAAAGGTACAATGTTGGTTGTGTTAGTAATGTAGAAAAACAACAACATAATGAATATCAACATCTCATTCCATATCTATATATAGCATGCACCTTTTACGTACAGGGGATGAGATTGTAAGTTGAAAAATAAAGAAATATTGAAAGTTAAATTACCTGATCCCCTTAAGGGATGTTCTAACATGAAACGAGCAACATCAACATTTTCACCACCCTTGTCACTTCGGACACGAACAGGCAATCCATGACTCTGTACAGCCTCCAAAAAACACTCAAGCACTGTTGAGGCTTTGTTGTTGGTATTAGCTTGAAGGTACATAATTTTCCTGCTATACCCATCAATGCCTCCATGGACAATTATTCGCCATCTAAAAAAAGAACAGCAAAATAACAATTATTCCAAAGGAACACATGCGATATGATTGTTACAAATAAGTGCACCTTGGAAAGTATAGCTGATGAATAATGTATGCATTTAATATAGTGTAATATTACAGTTTTTTTCGAAGTGCTTGTACACAATTTCAAAGCTTTAGCTTGTTTTTTCTCAACTTTACACACAAATCCAAGAATTGCACACACAAAATGCAAAATGCCTAACATTTCTTGAAACATCAAGCACTGCATTCAAAATATCCAAAACAAAAGCAAACATTTGTTTTATGTTGCAAATGCCTTTGCCATAATATTATATTTTTGGATATATCCTAAACACACAGTTATTCAAAACCTAAAGCTCTTCTTTCATGAGGTCATTTGTACATTTCTGTACAGGATTGAAAGTAATGTAAGAGAGATGTTGAAAAATTCATGGTAAGCATGAAAGCAAGATTGAAACCAAACTTTTTATTCTTGTACTGTAAGCATTGTTGGTTGTGAATATAGTATTACAGAGTCCAAAAAACCTATAACTTGACCTTTGGGCTATTTATAGGCCTATCATAAAGCCATGATTAGTTGGTGTTAAGTAAAGCAATGAATGTTTGCACATGAGGAGTGTGTGTGAGGCTATGATGAATTAGTGTGGCATTTTGATAGGTTTGCGTTTGAAAAAGGAAATCAAGATACTTCCTGTTAGATTTCTATGTGTTGCATAGAGAATTGTGTGTTGTGGTTGCAAAAAGTGTTTTATAAAATTGAAAACTTAGTCCAAGGCCGAGAATTAGTGTACGGTTTTGCAGATTTGGTGTGTGGTTCTGGTGTTTTGACTGTCAGGTTTCAGAAATTGTGTGACAAGTAAGGATTTTGTGTGTAAGCAGTAAAAAAACAAAAAAAAAACGGTAAATGTATACAATCTGTATACACCAAATATTAATTTATAAAATACATCGACTGTATCTAGTGAGCCGGACTTGTAACTTGAAGGTTGGGGGTTCAACTCTCAGTACCAACAGGAAATGGCTGTGTGACTGAGGTGCCTTTGAGCAAGACCCCTAACCCTCAATCACTCCCCTGCCACCGTAGTGAATGTGTGTGCGTGTCCACAGTTTCAATTGCCATTTGGAGTGTGTGTGTGTATTCAGTACTCCTAATGTGTGTGCACTAACTTGGATGGGTTAAATGCAGAGGACAAATTCTGAGAATTACCATTCTTGGCCTTCACATCATGTCAACTTCCATAATTCTACACAGTCATAATATGTAACTGACATTGTTAAAAGGAAAAGGAAAATAATGAAAAAGGTTAGTTAACTTTTTTGTTACACATAGCTAAAATATAACTATAAAATATTTATAACCATTTGATTACTGATCAGTTTTAAAATTGCACAATTACATCAAAAATTTATATATATTTTCACAAAAAAATGTCTTTCAAGTATCTTGATGGTAAAATACATTATAAAAATGAAATTTATTTCATTAATATATAAGTTTGCTTTTAATTGACGGAAAAGGGAAACTGATCAACTAATATACTACTATTAAAAAAAGAAGTACCATCATAAATAAAAGACACTATATCCGCAATTTTGCCATCTATTAATCTGATTACTCGTTTTAATTTCAAGATTGAAAGTCTGTAAGACTTTTTTTAAAAACTTGTATTGTCTCCATGATGTATGGCTGAACAGTGGTTTTATTTTTTTTATTTGTGGATTTTGTTGAATTTGAAATTCTTTACATTATTGAATAGTAGGAAGTAAACAAAGACTTGCCTCACAAGCTTGTGATTTCCATCTATGTGCCAAAGTGACAGTGGCGAGGGAACGGAGTAGGGTCTTCTTGGTATGAGCATGACCTCAAGGCCTCGTAAGACACTTCCAATAGGATCAATGGATCGGAGAGTTGCTTGGACTCTTTGCTGAGTTATCCTTTTAAAGGAAAAAATGCATAACACTAAAATTCAAGTCAACAAACTTGCATTATCACATGTATGGAATCTATCTTAAAAAAAAAAAACGTTTGCCATGTATTTAGAGTTATTTTATTTCTTAAGTAAAACTTGTAGGTTAAGAACATATTTTTGGAGTACAATATAGTAAGCATATTATTTGCCATACCTTATGCCTATGCTCCTCAGATATCCAGAGATCATTCTGTATCCAGAATTGGGAGTGGTTGTAAGAAAGTCTGCCACAATTCGTTGGAGATCTTCCTCACTAATGTCTGTAAAACTCTGCTTCACTGATAACTCCAATTCTTTCATTCGTCTTCTAATTGTTCTAACACTCACATCCAAAAGTCTAGCAATTTCAAGAACAGTGAAGTCAAATTGAAGAAGGAATTCAATGTGCTCTTTTGATATGTCAAAACGAGGGCGTCCCGTTTTTCCTGATCGAATAATTGGTGCTTGGTAACCATTAAGAACTGTGCACTGACAACTGTCTAGTATTTCCAATGCAGACACCAGATTCAGCAAAACTTCTGGAGCATTTGGTATTAAAGTGGTTTCAGAAAACCTGGACAATACATTTAGAACTTGTTCAATTCTTATATAGACAAAGTCCATGTCCTCATTAATGGATGCCAATCTACATTTAAGGTCGAGCAATATGTTGGAGACCTCATCCAAAAATTCTTGGGGTAGCTGCCGTTCATCTCTGAAAAGAGAAGACAGCATCACTGTTTTTGGACAAATGTTACAAATACATGCAAAACAAATGTCATGGCTGATAGACAGAGGAAGAGGAGATGTGGATGTAAAAAACAGGTTATGCTTAAACAAAAACAGAAAAGGTGATCCATCATGAAACAAGAAAAAAATGCAACAGTTTAAGACAACAACCAGTCAAAGATTTGAATCAAAATAAGGGTAAACTAACACGTGATTACGATTAATTCAAATAGAAACAGGTGTGGAACGAAATGAATAACAACTAAAGCAAAATACTGACTAATAAGATCTGACAAGAACTAATAGGAGAAAACAAGAACAAAGAATCGACAGGGCAAAAATGAATACAAAATAATAGTCCTAGTCTAGAACACACAGACACACAAAGAAACTTGACAGCTGTGTTTGGGATTTTTTATGAAGGTTTCAAGCAGATCCAAGCTTTTCAGTTGGGGATCACTCATAACAAGTTGAACAAGGAATTAGGGATAATCCCATCAGATAATGATGAATAATTGCGCCAAATCAAACAAGTAACAAGACTTACCCTGAACTGGATTGGTTCATTTTGATAGATTTTAATTCGCCAACAAACATCCAATGTTAGTGAGTGAGCGGAATAGGTGCAGAGCCAGATTCAACGAGATTAACGCAGCAGGAGACAGACCTCCCCCCGCAGCCAATTTCATTGGTCAACTGGAGTAATGGGCGTGCAAGAGGTCTTCACAATTGGTCGAGAAAGCTGCCTATTCCACGAAAAGGCGGGCCGTAAATTTTAACATCTTTGGCCTAAGATTAAAAGGAAGTGATAAATTCAATGTAGACAAACTGTGTACATGTATTCATAATCCTATCAGATCAATTCTCTTCGTTAACTGTAAAATTGGCGAAAATAATATAATTTTTTTTTTTTGAAAATAGACCTAGCCTATTCTTCCTACATTCTGCATGGCAGCGAGTTACTGATACCTACACTACCACGATTTTTTTCTTCTTCTTATATTTCAATAATCAAAATTGTTACGTTAGGATGGCTATTTGTGCCATGGTGCTAAAACAAGCCTGCTGAGATGCTCGTGTTGACATGCAAGTTAAATTTATTCTCTTAACTTCTCACTATAACCATATCACCACAAATATAAATAGCGTAATCAAATAAACAATTTACAAATAAGCTATTATTTGAAGGATACAGATTTTTCTTAATATAACAGTTATTAAAAAATATTTTTTGTCTGCTTGCATATGATTGCAATGTGTTAGAGTGGAATTGTCTGTTTTACCTGTAATACAACTATGATTTTCAATTGCAAATTTTGCATGAAATTTGGTTGCACTATTTCATGTCAACCAAATAGATATGGTTGATAATAAAACATTTACCAGACAATTATAAAAATGGCTGTTTAGTAACAACAGTTTAAACATGCACACATGTCTGTCAACAAAAATAAAATAGATTATATTTCATCTATAAAAAAAATAGTTATATTTCAATTGAATCTAATAAAGAGATGCAATCTCTATGGATGTGATATAAATGCATTTAAGTTTAAATTGGGGTAAGGGCAGGGATTAGTATTTGCTTGACATGTCTATATCTTGAATATGCTGCGATTTTGTTATGTTGTTTCCTATTGTGTCAATATGCTATGCCTACACTGCCCTACAAAGGCAAAGCGCAGTAACTACACATTTGGTCAAAAATGAGTTAAGACTTGTAATGGCCTTTATGACGTGTTCCGTCTTGTGAAAAAAATATCTGGGTTAAATTATGTCCCGTTTAAGAGATGCATTACCATATAATCTACCCATAACATGTTTGACTGGCTGATATAAAAACTTACATTTTGCTACGCGTAACATTAACATTCAATAAAGCATTTACCAAAATAAACAGCAAATCTTTTATCACAGCTTGATCCATCTGAATCTAATCTCATTTCGACCTCTTATTTCAGTCTCCTGACTCAAATATACTGTGTAATCAGTATGTAGCCCATTTATATATAGCCTATAAATATCTATCTAACTATCTATCTATCTATCTATCTATCTATCTATCTATATATATATATATATATATATATATATATATACACACACACACACACATATACAAATATATAAATATGAAAACCTCCTGGATCTGTTTTTTAAAAGATTAGCCTTTGCAAAAAAGTAAAAAAAAAAAAAAACAACAACAACAACAACAACAACAAAACATTATGCTAAATTTATTAATTTGGAGTGTTTTTTTTTATAAACTGTGAGAACATTGTACAATACAATTAACAACATAAACTAGTTTAAATTATTATATTGGTCAAATTAAGACTATTGAATGTCTGTATCTAGGCTATTCTACAGCATTTCTGATCCTTGAAAGTAAAACACTGCCTCACAAGCACAAGATTCAGGAAAAAAATGTTTTGGTGTTGTTTTAGTGATACAATATTTATATGTATGACCTTTCATATTAATTTATAGTCTTTACACATCAGTTTGGATACTTGCATGGCTAAAAAACTGCTAATTTCAATACGTTGACGTCACGTCAGGTCGTCACGTGGGTCAACCCGCTCGGTCAGACGCTCAAAAGTACAACACGTTCGGACAGACGTTCGGATAGACGTTCGATCGGTCGGTCGGTCGGTCGAATGTTTGATTTTGGCACGGATCAAGCGCCATAGCGGTTGCGATCGGTTCTTTAATATGACTTTGCAACATGCACTCGTCTCAATGAACGTGACACTTGCGTCTGTCTTATAACGTCACGTCTGCGTCTGTGATTTATATATAGGATTTTTTATTTTAAATAATTTTAAAAGGCCAGCACTTTGGTAAACTAGAAAACAGACAACTCGATCGCACAACCACTGTTTCTGTAGATCCTTTAAATAGAAGAATAGAATTAAAAAATAATATTTTTTATAAATAGGCCTATATAAAACTATTAGGCTATAGGCTACTAAAATGGTTACAAAAACATAATGTCGGATATCCTAAATAATAGGCTACTACAATCTGCAAACTCAAGGCTATGAACACAAAACAGTTTAGGCTATGTCCTATTGGACGTCGTTTGTTTGTTTGTTTATTTATTTATTTAGCCTATTCAGTTTTTGTAGCAGCAGCATAATAAACAAGACGTGTTTCGTTTGTCACATGCTATTGTTTGGGTTTTCAGCGTATTTTTATTCCAAATGTTCTATAGCCTATAATTGAATACAAAAGTTTTATATTAGCCTATATATATAATAATATTATTAATAATATTTTTTGTTAATAGGCTATCTTCATTACATAGAGATATAATTATACAAAATACAAAAAGTAGCCTAGTCAAAACGCATAAAGAACATTACATTTAATATTTTTACTATATATTTTGTGCTTATTATTTTTAATTAACGAAATGTCAATCATCTTTATAACAGAAGATACAATACAATCCTTTTCGTGTAGGAACAAGCAATGCTAGTGTAACACGCCTCGCGGCTAGAACACAACCCCCACTCTCAAACTACGAAATATGCAGATGAGCATGAAGAAGGTGCACCGCTCTAAGATTTGGACCAGCGATCAGAACTCGCTCAAGAGACTCGCTCAAGAGACCGTGTGAACAACAAGGGGAAAGAATCAAGGACACACTCGAACTGCGTTAGAACAGGTAAGTATATTTCGAGGAATTGGTAAATAAAATAAAGAAATAGAAGAATGATAATAGGACAAGGCAGTAAAATTTCAAAACATTGTCACATAACTCAAAAGAGGAAAAATAATAAATAATCAGGAAGACGGCAAAAGTTTTGTTCTGGACAAGTGAAAATGTGACTTCTTTACACTAGAGTTAACTCCTATTTAGGTTCAAGCTAATAAATTTAATTTATTCTCCCTTTCTTTTCTTTTTTTTTAATTATATATATATATATATATAGAGCTAATTTGACCTATTTATACAATAATAATTTAGTTTTAGTAGAATAATAGAATAATTTAATTCTAATTACAGTTAAACCTAATTTTAGCTATGTTTAAATCTAATTCTAGCTACAACTTTTTCACCCAATTACCCTTTAAATTCTCCTTTCAACTCTCGTCACCTTAGAAACAAAATAGGAAACAAATGAGAAAAACAATACAATATTCAATCAGAATAAAAAAATATAAAAATGAAAATATAATAAAAATACAAAAGGACTTGAAACAATCAAAAAGAAATAACAGCAAGGTGGAAAATTTGAAATCACACTAAGTCCAATTTAGTGCTCAACCAACAGTGTCAGTTTATATCAGGTTACCGAATTTCAGCTTTAGTCTGATGATCCTTCCGCGAGATCCTTCTTCCGCAATTCAGGCTTAGTCAATACAGAAAAGAAAAGTGTGCACAATCCTACCACTCAGCTCATTTCCTTGATTCAAGACTCAGTCCTTATATGGGCATGGCTCGCCAGTTCCCGCTCACAATGGCTTCCTTTCTGATGTGCAACGGGGACAATACACGTGCGAAATCTTCGTCAAACTCGTTCAGCATCCAGGAATGTGCAACGTCCGTCTCAGCAAATGAACATGGAAAGGGGAAATATAATAAAAGTGTCCAAAAAGAAAACAAGGGAAAGGGAGAAAAAAAAAAAAAAACCCAACCTTGCAAAAGACAAGGCCAAAGATACAATTAGTCATTTCTCTCATTAATATACATCATTACAACATTTAATCTAAATATAAACAACATTCAACATCCTTAACTTCAATTTCATCTAACTTTTAGCACATTAAATTCACATAAATGTACTGAGAGCAAGTTTCAAATGACGCGCTTAGGCCTCATCTGCTCGTATTAAATGTGCGTCACAATCGGCCATTAACTCATAGCTCGAATACACGACAAAATGTCGCCAGAATAATATCTGTTAACTGTTCAAAGTACTTTTAGCTCGGAAACATTAATTATTTGACCCAGTCACGCAATATTTCTTCACATTTTAGACAAAATATTAAAGGAGCTGTATGTAAGAAATTTATTTCAATTAATCATAAAATGGCCCTGATATGTCACTAGACATTGAGAAATCATGTTCATTTCAAATACTTATATCACTGACAACAGTAGTCCAGCCAGGATATTGTCATTTAAAAAGTGAAGTTGCAGCCCTCAACTGATGTTGATGTTGTCATGTTGTGTTTTGGTCTGATGCGCCACCCTCCACCGATCTACCAATCACGGAGTCAGTAGTGTTGCGGCATCCCGGTTGCCAGCTCTGCTCTAGTTACCACAACTGCAGAGACAAGCGTTCCTGCTGGATCCTGCAGCCTATCTGGCAACCTCGCGTCAGGGGGAGGGGGAGGGGGAGGGGATATACCAGTCTACAGTCATTTGAAAGTGATTGCAGTACCAGTTTTGGCCACAATCTTACATACAGCTCCTTTAACTCTTATAATCTCTTTTACATACGAATGCATATAACACTAGCATTTAATATTTAAACACTATTTAATCGACATTTAAACAAGGAAAACTCTTTGTGATAGAAAATATAATTATTTCGCTTACCAAGAGGACTCAATTTTTCGATTATGAAGGTTTTCAAAGGCAACTCCTACTTTAGGCCCGAATCCTCTGCAGCCTAACGTGCAATCAGTCACACGTTCGCCCGTACTCATTCACCGATGAAACTCAATCCTTACTTTAGTTTCAAAGTCTCTCAAAAGTTATTTCTCCAATACAACTGATAGTTATTCTCGGTTCTAATTCAAATTTCTTCTCTCTTCAGAATCGCACCATCCGCTTCTCAAGATCGTGCCATCTGCTCTCTCTCTCGCAAGGAGTGTTTCATCATCTTACGTTTTGGCTCCACCCATTAAGGCTCATTCTCTGCTCATCAATTTAGAATAAAAATGAATTTAAATTCATGCATTTTCTCATTTTTCCTCTTTCAAGATATTTAATAAAATTACTTTACATATATTCATGTTAAGTGTCAGTGTCTTCTTTTTTTTTTCTTTTTTCCCTTATGTCAACAATGTCTCTTTAGTAACCTGGGTTACACCCTCCCCTCTTGAATATATGCACGTCCCGCTGCATCTGCATATTTTTGGGGTTGAGTCACAACCACAGGCGCATCATCAATAGAAGCAGCATTCCTCTCCTCCAAAGTACTACTGAATGCTACACTCAGACCTTGCAACAGAGATTGAATCACTACGGTAAGTGGATTCCCTAACTGTGGATACTCAAGCCTTTTTGCGGGCCGTCGCTCTCTTTGCGAACGCCTGGGAATAACTCCTTCCTCGAACTCTGTGTCATTCTCTCGTTCACTCTGATCAACTCCAATATTCACAGTTTCACTCAGAACTGTATTCTCTTCAGTTCTACTCTCAACCTCACAATTAACTTCTGGTTCAGCCTCATGAGAAGGAAACTCAGAACAAAGATCAAATCCTGGCTCTTTCCTCACCGGAACCTCTGAATCAACACAACTAGATTCCATCTCAACAGGAGGAACTTCTACTTCTCCAGATTCAAGTAAGTTCTCTCTCACAGATTCCACTGGATCCTCCTCTGAGAATCTACAGGTAGGTATACTTTCTCGTACAGGTTCAACGGCAGGTAAATCAACTGAGACATTCTGAGGATTTTGGCAGGGTAAGTGCCCAGGGCTCACTAGAACTCGGGTTTCAAAATTCAACGTATCCCCACATACAGGATTAAAGAATTGATCAGTATCAGACCCATATTCACATTCAGACTCTGGTTCTTGTAAATCATCGTTACTCACACAAGCTCTAGTTCTGGGCTTGCGACCCTTTTTCTCAGATTGCTTCTCACATTGACCTGGTTGCAAAAATCCACAGGGCAACAACAAATCACGATGTACCGTCCTGAGAGGACCACTCTGCCCAACAGGTCGAATAGTGTACACCGGTAAGTCTCCCGCTCTCTTAACCACTACTTGAACACCTTGCTCCCACTTGTCAGCGAGCTTATGCTTCCCTCGCAACCTAACATTGCGCACCAGGACCCTGTCCCCTTCCTCCAAAGTAGAAACTACCACGCGTTTATCAAACCTTCCTTTGTTGCGCTCTGCTAACTTAACAGAGTTCCCCTTAGCTATCTCGTAGCTCTCTCGCAGTCGATCTTTCAAATCTTTCACGTATTGAGAATGCGATTTGACTGGAGCTTCTGCTGGTAGACCAAAAGCTAGATCCACTGGTAAGCGAGGCAATCGCCCAAACATGAGCTCATATGGAGCGTACCCGGTCGTGTCGTTGCGCGTACAATTGTATGCATGCACTAAGGGCTTCACGAACTCTTTCCATTTAGACTTTTTCTCATTCTCCAGCGTTCCCAACATTTGCAGAAGCGTCCGGTTGAAACGCTCTACCGGGTTACCTCTGGGGTGATAGGGCGTGGTTCGAGTTTTATGAATACCCGCAATATGACACAACTCCTTGATTGTACGGGATTCAAAATCAGGTCCTTGGTCACTATGTAGCTTCTCAGGAAACCCATAGTGCACCAAGAAGTTTTCCCACAGACATTTTGCGACGGTACGAGCTGTCTGGTTCTGAGTCGGTATCGCAACGGCGTATTTCGTAAAATGATCCGTGATGACTAATATATTCTTAGTGTTACTTTGATCTGGCTCTAGCGACAAGAAATCCATGCAGACCAACTCCAACGGCCTACTGGTCTTGATGCCGACCAAAGGAGCTGCTCTGTCTGGGGGTCTCTTTCTGCGAACGCAACGCTCACACGTCTTAATCTTCTTTTCAACAGTCTGAGACATCCTGGGCCAGAAGAATCTGGACCTCACCAAGTCTAGAGTTCTCTCAATACCTAAATGCCCCATGTCATCATGAAGGCTGCACAACACTAACTTCCTGAATCCAGCTGGCAACACTAACTGATAGTGAGAGACTCCTTGTTCCTGTCTTCTCCTGTACAGCACTCCATTCCTTAGTTCAAGTCGACTCCATTCCCTCAACCACAATACCATTTCAGGTGTTTGACCCCTCAAAGTAACTGGCTTAGTCCCACTCTTCATCCACTCAATTATTACTTAATCTCTGGATCTTTCCCTTGCCACTCTGCTAACTCCGCCTCTGAGAGATTGGGAAGGTCAGGTAGACCATGCTCAGCTTCGTGTCTTAACTCATTCGGCAAAGCATCGACACAATGAGTGAGGGACTCAACCAACGCAATTGAAGAGTGTGTCAACCCCAAACCTTCGGGTAAACCAATCACTTGATGTCGCTCACATATGGCTCTTACCACATCGGCCATGAGAACATCAGAGCTGTTTCCAGACTCCGCGAGGTGGTGAAGTGTAAACTGCCTGATCCTCTCCCTTTCTTTCTGGGAGACTAGGTCATCTAAAAGCTCACCGTGCGGACGCCGAGAAAGCCCGTCTGCGTCTTGATTCTGACTCCCAGCCCTATATTGGAGCTTAAATGTGTAGGTCGACAAACTAGACAACCAACGGTAACTGGTAGCGTCAAGTTTCGCGGAAGTCACACGTACGTTAGGGGATTGCTGTCTGTTACAACCGTGAAGTCTACACCATACAAATAATCATTGAATTTGGCTGTTACAGCCCACTTTAGTGCCAAAAATTCAAGCTTATGTGCTGGGTATTTTGCCTCACTTTTTGTCAGTCCCCTACTGGCGAACGCTATCACTCGCATCTGCCCATCTTGCTCCTGGTAAAGTGCCGCGCCAAGCCCTGTAGTACTGGCGTCGGTGTGGAGCGTATACGGAAGCTTAGGGTCAGCAAATCCCAAGATAGGAGCAGAGGTCAGTTTAGAAATGATAACATCAAAGGCATTCTGACATGCAATAGTCCAACGATCACCGAACTGCTCTTTAGTGTTAAAGTACTCACCCCCTCTCGTTTTCCACTGCGGCCCCTACGAAGTGGAGGGTACCCTTCAGTGAGTCCCGTGAGAGGTTTGACTATCTTCGAGTAATCGCACACGAACCTTCTGTAGTACCCTGCAAAGCCTAAGAAAGCTCTCAACTCTTTCAAATTTGTGGGCCTTGGCCAAGTCTTTAGAGCTTCGATCTTAGCCGGGTCAGTCTTTACCCCGTCCCTCGAGACAACATGCCCCAAATATTTTACTGATGTCTGGAAGAAACGGCATTTCTCAGGTGCCAACTTCAACCCATACTCTTTAAGCCGATCGAGGACCTGTACCAACCGCGACTCATGCTCTTCCAAGGTCTTTGAAAAGACTATCAAGTCATCAATAAAGACTACTACCTGCTTCCGGTGGAGATCACCCATACATCGCTCCATTAATCTTTGGAACGTACTTGGTGCATTTGTGATTCCCTGAGGCATCCTATTGAATTCCCAGAAACCAAGAGGGCACACGAAAGCAGTCTTGCACTTATCGGCCTCATTCATCTCAATTTGGTAGAATCCAGACTTTAAGTCAAGCACTGAGAACCACTTTGAACCCGTAAGTACCGAAAAGACTTCCTCTAAGTTGGGTAGAGCGTACGCGTCCTTGATTGTCTGGGAATTCAGTTTACGAAAATCGATGCAGAGCCGTACCGAGCCGTCTTTCTTTCGGACTACCACTATAGGCGAAGAAAAAGGAGATTCGGACTCACGAATAACTCCAGCAGTCATTAACTCCTGAAGATGCTTTCGAACAGCATCGATGTCTTGGGGGTGAATCGGACGTGCCCTATGCTTGAAAGGTGTCTCGTCAGTTAGTCTGATTTGGTGCTTCACTTGACCCGTACGACCAAAATCAAGATCGTGTAAAGAGAAAACTTCACGCATGGAATTCAACCGGTTTGAAATTCGCTCCTTCCAGTCTGAAGACAAAGGAGAATCTCCGAAATCAAAGGTAAGATTAGCAGAGGTGGGTGCTGGTGATTCTACTCCGCTAGGATTCTGGGCTGCGTTCTCTATCACTTTCTCTACAGCGTGTATCTCCGCAAGTACAGCTTTAGGAGGGACCGTTATGTCTGTCTGAGTGTCATTCTTAAGCAAAACTGACAGCTGAGAAAATCGTCTAGACGGCAATGCGTGTACACAGCTTGCAACTGAAAGACCGCTTAGTGATGGGGTTGACGGTGGTTCAAGAGTTACCCATTTCTCCATACAAGGCTCCCAAAGCTGAACATAACCATTCAGGACTACTGTGCTCCCGGCAGGCACAACCTCAGGGATACTCCCCATCAATTTCACATGCCCCAATGGCTCACTGCTAGCTTGTCTCCATCTTGCTTCAAGAACATTAAGCACTGCCTGATACCCATGGAGATTCGAACAAGGATTATTCTGCTTTTCTCTAATGCAGTGGCCATAAAGTACATCCAGGGAGTTGGTACCTAGCAGAACTTGCGACAGACTCTTTAGATCCGGAACTACCAAAGCTAAGGTAGGGACTTCGACTTCTGCGCCTACAAACTCTTTCGGGAACTTCAAAGCCAACTCGATGTAACCCAAATACGGCACGGCTTGCCCATTGGCCCCCTCTACCTCCAACAAATTTTCCAACGACTTCAGCGGGTGATCAGATAGATGTGACTCGTAGAACGACTGAGGAACTGTAGTAACTTGAGATCCTGTGTCTAGGAGACAATTTACTACTTTACCGCCGATAACGATCTGCGCAGTGCACTTTACTCCCACTAACCCCTCCGGCAGGTTCCTTAAAGGTATTTTATGCTGATTGTTCGCGACAGGTGCTTGCTTAGCACACTTAGGGCGGGTTCTTTTACATCTCATCTCCGTATGCCCCACTACAGAGACGTCCCTTAGTTTAAAGGCAAAGAGGAATTCCCATGCATAGAGTCCCACTGAGCCTGTTGCTCTCTCAACTTACAGCGCTTTTCCTCAACTTTCAGGCGATTTACCGGATTATCGCAGGCAACAGCCAAATGACCATCCTCTCCGCATCGAAAGCAATATCCGGGACGAGGTCGATTAGTCATTGGTTTGGCCCTTCTAACATCTCGGCCAGTATCGGTTTTCAACAAATTCTGAGGCGGAAAAATTTGATGACTACCGGTCGCCCGAAAGTGATCTCTAGAATTCCTTTGAACAGCACTCTGAGCTTGCAGCTCAGCTACCTGTCGTCTTAAGTTAGCGACTTCTGAACTATCTGAATGTTCCCGCTTTACTTCTTGGGTCATGGAAACTCTCATGGCGGCTACCTGAGCGCGCAACTCTTCCACTACTCCCCTCAAAACGTTCAATTCTGCTTTCTCAGAGCATCCGCTCTGGCGTTTCTGATCTGGATTTCGACTTAGAGTAGCAAGTTGAACCTGAACATCTGCAAGTTGTTGTCTTAGAGAATCGCTTTCAGAAGTGCTAGCATTTGGTGCCTCATGTGAATATACTGACACTTGCTGAGTGGCCGCTCGTGGTTTCGGGTAAGCAACAGGAGTTTTCGACAACCCAAGATGCTTTCTCATTCGCTCTTCTTTAGAGGTACGCTTACTCTCCTCTGCTCGTATTAACACAACCAATTCAGCAAAAGTGGGTGGCCGGGTTCCGCTCTTCCCTAACTGAAGGCTGTCAATGAGACCATTATCCCAACATCCCCTCATAAACTGTTTCAAAAGACAACGGTCATGATCTCCCTCCGCGATGCCTCCCCTCTTAATCGTCGAACTTAGAAGAACTTGCAACCGGTGCAAGAAATCTGACGACTTTTCACCTTGGTTCTGTAAAGTGCCCATAAACTTGGCCAACAGTTCGTCACCATCCTCTACTGAACCATACACTGATTCTAGTAACTCAAGGTATACCGCAGGCAAAGCTGGAGGTCGCACATGCTTCACTACGTCTGCGGCAGGAGGCAATAAGCTATCTAAGATCCTACGTACCCTTTGTAAATCGGAAATGGCCGGATCACTTAACAGGAGCTCTACACTTACTCGCCAAGTGTCAAAATCAGGTTCATTTGGAGGGCGCGGGCACCTCCCTGAGAAATTCCTAAGGCGAACTGAGGTTTGCTGAAACATCGCAGCATCAGCCGACTTCACTATGTGCTCTACTACCATCCTTTGAATACCCGGTGGGTCTACAACGTTCATGGGGAAACCAGGGCTAGTAGTCACTGTGACACCATCAACGGTGGTCTCTGGATCTGGGGAGGCCATATGGGCCATCCGTCTCTTGGTTGGGCTTTTGGATTCTAAAATTCGCATCCCTACTGCTTCTGTATTGCTGAAATCATCACAGCTCACTTTTCGCGCTCTTTCTGGAGTACAGTTAGTGGAGTGAACTTCTTGGAGTTCGTCCAACTCCTCCTGAGAGACATTTGAGAGAGGCTTTTCACTAGTCGTCTGGTTACAGACGCTAGCCAGAGCTCGTACCTGGAACATAACGCTTGGGTCCGAAAGGCATCCCAGAGTTAAGGGTAACATCGGCGTTAAGTTCAGCATCGCAGAGTTGTGAGCATACTCTACAATAGCCTGCTTATGGAACTCGGAAGTTTGGTCATCAATTATCAAATTGCTCTTAATTGAGCCGTACTTTTGCAAAAAGTTTACTAGCTCTTCGTCTACCTCGGTCAACGTGAGGCCTTTGACTATGATCGCATTTCCCACGTTCACGTTCTCTTTCTCTATGATCTCCATAACCACGATGTAAAGACAACACTCGGAAAAAACTGATTTCACGTCACAAATCTGCTTGTTTCCTGCCTCCCTTACCGGTTGCTAACTTGTTGCTAAGCAAAGGTCTCCTGGCTGGCTCGCCAACTTTCTGTAACACGCCTCGCGGCTAGAACACAACCCCCACTCTCAAACTACGAAATATGCAGATGAGCATGAAGAAGGTGCACCGCTCTAAGATTTGGACCAGCGATCAGAAGACTAGACTCGCTCAAGAGACCGTGTGAACAACAAGGGGAAAGAATCAAGGACACACTCGAACTGCGTTAGAACAGGTAAGTATATTTCGAGGAATTGGTAAATAAAATAAAGAAATAGAAGAATGATAATAGGACAAGGCAGTAAAATTTCAAAACATTGTCACATAACTCAAAAGAGGAAAAATAATAAATAATCAGGAAGACGGCAAAAGTTTTGTTCTGGACAAGTGAAAATGTGACTTCTTTACACTAGAGTTAACTCCTATTTAGGTTCAAGCTAATAAATTTAATTTATTCTCCCTTTCTTTTCTTTTTTTTTATTATATATATATATATATATATATATAGCTAATTTGACCTATTTATAGTATAATAATTTAGTTTTAGTAGAATAATAGAATAATTTAATTCTAATTACAGTTAAACCTAATTTTAGCTATGTTTAAATCTAATTCTAGCTACAACTTTTTCACCCAATTACCCTTTAAATTCTCCTTTCAACTCTCGTCACCTTAGAAACAAAATAGGAAACAAATGAGAAAAACAATACAATATTCAATCAGAATAAAAAAAATATAAAAATGAAAATATAATAAAAATACAAAAGGACTTGAAACAATCAAAAAGAAATAACAGCAAGGTGGAAAATTTGAAATCACACTAAGTCCAATTTAGTGCTCAACCAACAGTGTCAGTTTATATCAGGTTACCGAATTTCAGCTTCAGTCTGATGATCCTTCCGCGAGATCCTTCTTCCGCAATTCAGGCTTAGTCAATACAGAAAAGAAAAGTGTGCACAATCCTACCACTCAGCTCATTTCCTTGATTCAAGACTCAGTCCTTATATGGGCATGGCTCGCCAGTTCCCGCTCACAATGGCTTCCTTTCTGATGTGCAACGGGGACAATACACGTGCGAAATCTTCGTCAAACTCGTTCAGCATCCAGGAATGTGCAACGTCCGTCTCAGCAAATGAACATGGAAAGGGGAAATATAATAAAAGTGTCCAAAAAGAAAACAAGGGAAAGGGAGGGGGGAAAAAAAACCCAACCTTGCAAAAGACAAGGCCAAAGATACAATTAGTCATTTCTCTCATTAATATACATCATTACAACATTTAATCTAAATATAAACAACATTCAACATCCTTAACTTCAATTTCATCTAACTTTTAGCACATTAAATTCACATAAATGTACTGAGAGCAAGTTTCAAATGACGCGCTTAGGCCTCATCTGCTCGTATTAAATGTGCGTCACAATCGGCCATTAACTCATAGCTCGAATACACGACAAAATGTCGCCAGAATAATATCTGTTAACTGTTCAAAGTACTTTTAGCTCGGAAACATTAATTATTTGACCCAGTCACGCAATATTTCTTCACATTTTAGACAAAATATTAACTCTTATAATCTCTTTTACATACGAATGCATATAACACTAGCATTTAATATTTAAACACTATTTAATCGACATTTAAACAAGGAAAACTCTTTGTGATAGAAAATATAATTATTTCGCTTACCAAGAGGACTCAATTTTTCGATTATGAAGGTTTTCAAAGGCAACTCCTACTTTAGGCCCGAATCCTCTGCAGCCTAACGTGCAATCAGTCACACGTTCACCCGTACTCATTCACCAATGAAACTCAATCCTTACTTTAGTTTCAAAGTCTCTCAAAAGTTATTTCTCCAATACAACTGATAGTTATTCTCGGTTCTAATTCAAATTTCTTCTCTCTTCAGAATCGCACCATCCGCTTCTCAAGATCGTGCCATCTGCTCTCTCTCTCGCAAGGAGTGTTTCATCATCTTACGTTTTGGCTCCACCCATTAAGGCTCATTCTCTGCTCATCAATTTAGAATAAAAATCTAAATGAATTTAAATTCATGCATTTTCTCATTTTTCCTCTTTCAAGATATTTAATAAAATAACTTTACATATATTCATGTTAAGTGTCAGTGTCTTCTTTTTTTTTCTTTTTTCCCTTACGTCAACAATGTCTCTTAAGTAACCTGGGTTACACAGAACTTTTACATTATGATGCTTTGCAGTGCATTCATTTTTTGTTAAGACTTTTGAGCCATAAATTACACACTGTGTGTACTTAGACAGTATGCCATTCAGTAAAACAATGTTGTACAATGAAGTGTCACAAGTGTATTGGTTGTTTAAATTGATGTCTTTGTTCATTGTCAACACTATTCTTATACTATGTTTACATAATGATGTTGACCACTTTTTAAAAAAATCATATATATATATATGAAACGGTGGTATAAAGGCGTTTTAAAAAGTGCTTATAGTAAAATACCAAATTTTAGCCTGCCTCTCAAATATGTCTTAGAGTTTTGCACAATGACCATGATTAGATATCCCTATGTTCAGTAAAGATAGTATTTTCTTTATTAAACGTTTTAAACTACATTACCCATGAGCCTCTATCATTATAAGCTATTTGGCAATAGTCTTTGTTTGTAGTTCAGTTAACTTATACTTAGGGTTAGGGTTAGGATCTCGGTAAAGGGGTAATTTCTCACAACAAATCAACACCACATTGTTAACTTTATGTATTACTGACGTAATTATAACAGCAAAACGTACTTTGCAACATTAAACGTTTAGTAATATGGGTTTAAAGATTGTCCAACAACAGCCAGTCCTGTAGGTGCCAAGGAAATGTCAAAGCCAATGACAACCCAGTTGAGCAGATGCGTCACACTTACTTGTCCATATATGGTCATTTATGACAGGATCTTCCAGGTTCTTGTGGTGAATGGACAAATTAAACATTTATTTGTCCCCATTAAATATAAAACTAAAATGACAGATTGCATTGCATAACCCGATGCAACAATAGATTACACGCAATAGAAAAATGTTGCAGTTGGATACTGTATGACAAATAAGTATTAAAATAATTCAAAAAGTTTCATTTGCTTACAAAAAACTAATCCTCTGATAATTATTCAAGCATTCAGTATTTCTTAAACAAAGATAAGTTCAGCTACTATTCAAATGTAGGAAATATAAATATAGGAATCAGAGCCGGCCCTAGACCTTTGGGGGCCCTAAGCAAAATTTGGTTGGAGGCCCCTTTGACCGTTTTAAGGCCTAAAGAAAAGCAATGACTACCTTATAACTATTATACCATACTATATAACTATATTATACTGTATATACTATGTTTGATGTCTAACAGGAAAATTATGATACCACTGAGCTGAATGGCAGTGCAAGACACACACACACACACTGATTAACTTGCTGAATAAAAAGACAGATAAAGTGATTTTCACTGAACAAAGATACATTTTTATTGACACAAGAGTTTAAGAGTCACAAAAAACTACAGCACATATATATATATATATAAAATTTAAATTAAATAGAGCAAATAGAATAACATTTAAATATAATATTATATAAAATAATAAATAGATTTTTCAAATAAACAAAATTAACAATAACATCTAAAACACCACAAAGAAGATCAATAGTAACGATATTAAGAATAAGGTAACATTTCAATATAACTATTAAAATCCAATCCAAATAAAGAAAATAATTATACATAAAGTTAGACTTAATTTTTAAAATGCAGAAGGTTATCATTTTACAGCCCCTTTATACTCACCAACAGCTGGAGCTTTGCTTACTGGCAGCATATAGCGTTACTTTAATAGTGCTCCTAAGGGGACATAAGGAGTAAACTAATGTTAGCCCTTTAGTGTAGAATCCAAACTGGGTTTATATTGTTCTGTTAAATGCTTTAACAGTAACACCACAGCAAATGGTATAGGCCTAATACTAAACCAATTTTATGCAGCATGTTATTAGCATGTAAGTTAAACAACTGTAGAAAATTAATACAAGCACGATTTAGGCTAATGTTAAGACTTTTAGTGCAGATTATCCATATTACAGAAATCGGAAAATTAAGCCTACAGGCTTACGTACCTTTATCTTCTTGCTTCTTCTCTTCTTCCAGGCTCTTTTTTGTCGTTTTTCTTGGCCAGAAAGATATTTTCGTTTCTTGTCAGACATCGTCGATTCGTCGGAGTCGCTAACTGACTGACCAAGTGACAACGAGTGACATCATAGGGGCAGTCGGGATCAAGACGCGCGCGCGCCTTCGCGGGGAGCTCCCGGTTGATTTGCCATAATACAGAACTAAATAAATAACAACTCTGTGCTTATCATGATGCCTGATAAAGAGCGCTGTAGGTCCATTTCTTTTTATTTATTTATTTTATGTTACTTTCGTTGTCCGATTTTTCCCCCCCACTAGCTAGCAGGGGGCCCTCTGCTGGCCACGGGGCCCTTTGCAATTGCAACGGTCGCTTAGTGGCTCGGCCGGCTCTGATAGGAATAAAAAAAAAGCTCAAAAAAAGCATAATGAATGGACACATTTTGTAGTAATTTCCCAATGTTTATTTATATGTCAAACTGTTTAAATACAAAGATAAGCGCCAAGCACAGCATCCTCTGTCACACAGGTACTTCTCCAGTTTGCGCCACTATGTAGAAAAGAAAACAAAAAATAGGTTGGTTATATAAAAAAAAATCTGCATTGAGGTAATCAATTATAGTGAAAAATAGAAAACTCTTAAAAAAACACTGATTGATAAAGTAACTGATATGTAACCGAAACCCCAACAATGAATAGTATACAACAAGTAATTTTGATTGGCATTTCAGATGGATGGAGAAAACTGAACTGGAATGATATATGTAAGGGATTATATATCCTTTTGAATGCTAACTTCCTTTATAAAAATCAATAATCAAATATATCCGCCACCGGAAGCTTTTGTTGCTGAAAACTCTCACCAGGGACCAAAACTTCATCCATGAACTGCTGCATATCCATAACCCTTTTCATCTGTTTTTTCACTGTTTGATTTTTCTTTTTGTTCTGCAAAAATAAAACCAACAACATATTATTATATGATGTTTTTTTCCCCAACTGCTAACATCCTTTTGTCCAATCTGTAGTCACATTTTCAAAACTCTAAACTCTGTCTGGCCGCCTTGGTCAGTGTGCTCCCTTACCTCTGCTCCATTGGTGATCATTAAAGACTTCTATCAAAAACATTTGAAGAAAAAAATCTTTATTCTTCCAAACTTTTGATAAGTAGTATAGTGTACACATGTAAACTCCTACATACATTTGTATATTTGTGTAATCTGTATTTTTGTAATCCGTGATTTATTTATATTTGAATTGCACTGCATATTTTAGGTTAATGCAATAATTATGATTTTGTAAACCAAGACATTTACTCTATTACATTTTTAAAAAATATTCTCTTTTTCTTCTTTTTGGTATTTTACCTTTGCTTGACTTAACTTGTTGACTAATTCTAGTTTTTACTAAACCCATGAATACGGCACTATGACAAATTGTGATGTTCCTCATTTGTAAGTCATTTTGGATAACAGCATCTGCCAAATCAATAAATAGAAACATAATCAAATCAGTACCTGCTGTTTAATTTGATGGACATTAACCTCGTAGTCACGTCTCGCCTCATTGTCTATATCAGCGTAGTCCTTTTCCATGTGAAACATTACATTCTCCAAATCCACACTCTCCTGCTGGTGCTGTGAAAGAATCTGCTCCCTGGAATTGAAAAGAAATAACATACAGATGATGCTACATCGGCTCAATCCTTCGCAGTGCATTTTCATGTCCCCATATAGATCTTTTTGTTTAGAATATTATACCATTTTTTGTGTGAAATCCTGTTCATGACATCACTTTTGGTGGGAAAACATTGTTATTAATGCTCTTGTGAATTAAGCAGTGTTGGTATTAGTTGGAGTTTCTTGTATTAAATTTCATAAATCCTCATGATAATATCAATATTTCAATAGATAATCAGAAAAATATACAAATTCAACAACAACATTGAAATGAACTTCAAGCTGACACCCTCGAGTTTACTTCTTTTTTAGAGCTGGGTTCAATCCTGTTGTTAACCTTGTGGTTAAAGTTTATTATGATAGTCCACTTTAGACATTCTACTATCTCTAATTAATTTGCACTACATTTCAAATAACTCTCTCTCATAGACTATTAGGGTTAGTACAATATGTTAACATGTACTTGCAAAGTTACTCTAACTGCGTCTAACTATGGTTGCAGTCAACTTGCTCTCGAATGTTGAACATTCACAGACTGGTTTTGACCGTTCCAGTATGGCGGACGGCTTACGTATAGTGGCCCACTGAAATGGCCGCTAATGGGGCATTTATGTATATCTGTGAAGCAGACAGTCTACTCTAATGACTGCTAGTTGACATAGTTGCAAAGATACTTACATTTATAGTATATAGAATGTTTAAAGCGGACTATTAAAATAAAAGTGTTACCTAACCTTCTTGTCATTGCAAAAAAAATCAAATGTGGTTTTCAAAAATCCATGGATACAAGTTGGGGTGGTCCCCCTAGTGGCAGTTATCCATAAAATCCAAATTGGCCCCCGCCGAAAAGAGAAAAGGTTATATCTCAGCTTCCTTTAGTCTTAAATTGTTGTATAATGTATTTTTTTCTACTTTGTTTAATACAAGGAATCCAATTCTGATATATTCTTCTTATTTTAAGTCCATTTCCTTGTTAAATCTATTATCATAGTCATATTTAGCGCAAATAAACTGTCAATATCTCGGAAAAAGTCACATTGAAATATTATTCCGGCCTCTAGACCCATATTTTTACCTCCAATGTATGCTTTTCTTTGTTGATTGGACAGGTCACTATCACTATAGTGTCAAAAATCACATGTTGTGACCAAAAGGACCATTGTTGAGGCTTTAAATGAACACAAATTCAGAACTATGCCACAGTGAAAAGTTATATTAGGCTTTTCACCATGTTAAGGATCAATATTACATTTTGATCAGTCAAATAACACAAAAATACAATACATACTTAAACATCATGTATTTATAAAAAAAAATCACTCTTCATCATTATTAGTACAGCCTCCCTCACCCTTGCACAAGCACTGCCCCTCTTCCATGCGTTCAAAGGATGTGACGTTGTATCAGCAATGTATGGAATTGGCAAAAAAACTGCATGGGATGCGTGGGCAGCTTACCCAGAAGCCCCCGACACCCTCATTGTGATCACCCAAGACCCAACCAGCCTCACACTGGAATTAGTGCACATGCGAGTTCTCGAACGCTGGACTGTACTCATGTACACTCTGAAGGGTTGGTCAAAATCCCTTGCCTCTTCAAATACATCTATAATCATATATCCTTTTGAATGCTTATATACTTCCTTTATAAAAATCAATAATCAAATATATTCATTATCACATAATCATTTTTATATTCTTTGTGCTTGTGAAATTATATTTTCTTAAATGCATGTGGTGTAAGTATTAGTAACCAGTTTCTTTTAGGTGCATTTCAATCTTACTTTGAGATTGCACGCAGTACACGAAGGCCACGTAACCCACAAGGCCGTTTGTCTCTTTCTCTGGGATCAGTAGAGGGTCCTAAAGGCAGCGTGGACACATATGATTCTTCCTTGGACATATGGTCAAGCTATATTGAGCGTTACTATCGACCTTTAATTGTTGTATTAAAATGTATTCTTTCCAGTATATTTCCTTCCTTGGGAGTAAATGCCAGTTATCTGTTTTTCTCCCAAACGAGTGAATGTTTTAGCATTATGTTTTGGTATACTTAACTGATAATAAGGAGCTCAGACTCTCTTCAGCCTTGATGGGAGCTGTTATTTGCTAGTGTCTGTTATTTGTGTGTGTGTGTGTGTGTGTGTGTGTGTGCGTATGACATTCTATGTAGGTTCTGGACGTTCGGACCAGACACCCCGGCGCCCTTCTCTAACCTGCGAGGCCACCACAGACCTAAATCTAATGAGTGGACGACAACTATCTTTTGACTAATGGCGATAGGCACCCCTATCTCCTCACATGTGTTAAATTGCTTAGGCTTTCATGTTTCTTAGCCAATGAGAATCATTCAACCTGAAGTAATGGCGTAGCTTAGACCTTGGAAATGGTATAACTGCTGTGATCTTTGTAACTGTAAGCGAGGCGGCCTACGAACTCCTGTGTGAGTCTTGAAGCTGACTTCTGCTGATGAAACTGCAACCTATCTTCAGTAAAACTTTTCTTTAATTTTTTATAATTCTGACTCCGGGTCTTCATTCTTCATATCTGGTTCTGGGTCTTTGACTGTATACCCCTTACAGTGCAAATCGTCATTCACGTATGAATCGCCTTGGGTGTGTGTGTGTGAACTAACCACGAGCAACACATTTGTTACTGTATAATACAACTGAACTGTTAATTGTTTATTCATGTTATGTCACAGTCAGTGCATTAACTATGATAACAAATACAACTTTTGATTTTAATGTTTTAGTAAATGCTGAAATTAATATTAACTAAGATTAATAAATGCTGTAGAAGTGCAGTTCTTTATTAGCTAATGTTAACTAATTTAACTAATGAAACCTTATTGTAAAGTGTTACTGATTCATGATAGCTAACACTGTCTTTCATACATATAATACATGCATTAAATTTGCAACATCAACAAAACTAAAAATAAATTACCTTCTTTATTCTCACTGTTTTGTTTGGTAAAGTAAATAATATTAAGTAATATTATCATCATCATTTCCCTATTCTCATTTGATGTGTTATGCATTCTAATAATTGTATCAACATATTTTCTTAGAATGCCAAAGAAAGAAATAATAAAATAAAATAAAAAATCAAGGAACTCTCTGATGCAGGCAAAGGAAGCATCCCTCTCACAAGTTGGCTGAAAAGAGAGAATAAAATGCAGGTACTGTTAAATTAAATTAAATAAAAATGTAGTGCCCTTTTTGGTCCCTCCGCCCCTGAGGAGGTCTGTGCACACCACTGATTAGGAGTGAATATCCAAATCAGTGAGTTTTGCCTTCATTTGTTGATTAAAAATGAACTACTGTTGCTTTCATTGTGTAATTGCCTCAGTATGTGTGATGCAAATAACACTGCCCTTATGACCCAGCTAACTTGGCTAACGTTCTGGCGAGGTTCTCTCCAAGTTATGGACAAACGTTCTTCCAGTCACGCAAATAGAGCGTTCGTTCAGAGTTATGTGGGCTTTAATAACGTTCTCACAATGTTAGCACAAAAAAAGTTATACCAGTAATTGTTCATGGAAGTTTTTTTTCTGAAACATTTACACGTTTGACTAACGTGTTTTATGTTAATACTTGTTTCAGAATGTTCCCTTAACTTTATTATAACCAAGACAATTTTCAGAAATAACGTTTTCATAACTTAATAAGAATGTTAGCAAGAATGTTAGCAAAACATTCATATTTTTGTTAGCTAGGTACATTAGTGTGTGTCTCAGAAGTGAATCGTACATGCATCATTCTCAAGGAATGCATGGACTGACACAAATGTTTACCTTGAGTCCAATTCAAGTCGCTTTTTAAAATGAAATTTGCCAGACGCGCTTGCTCAATGACCAGGAATCCAAAGACTGCGTTTGTAGATTTATTTGCGTTAGAAATGCATTTTACAGCGGTCAATAAAATAAGACTTCCCCCGCCCCCTATGGTGTTGCTAGGTTGTTGCTAGGGTATTCTGGGTGGTTGACTAATGTTAATATATAAAACCTTAAAGTTACTCAGTTACTGTAAAATGCATTTCTAACGCAAATAAATCTACAAACGCAGTCTTTGGATTCCTGGTCATTGAGCAAGCGCGTCTGGCAAATTCCCCTATCAGCTTCTCGGCCGACAAACTAATATGGCTTTTGAGATTGTCGCCCACAATAACTAAATGTATGTCCCAGGAACCGTTTGTGAATCAAAAAATTAAGACAAACAAAACTAACATAATAAATTAATACAATTAAGGAGATTGGTTTCATCAACAGAAACTCAAAATATTATGGTACTTTACAATGTAAAAATAAATATTAGTAGCCTACTACATTTATATCCCGGGAATCGTGTTTGAATGACGGAATCAAAAAATGGAGACAAACAAAACTAATATATCAGGAAAAATTAAATATTAAAAACTACCGTCTTTAAAAAAAGGCAACCTCAAAAAGCAGGATCTCTCCAGCTAGTTTGGACTGGTCTCAAATAATCTCCATATGCTTTTCCAAATGTTCTAACGTTTAAACGTTTCATTCTCCGCCGCTCTTCCCTGAGACGGGTGGTTCTGGTCTGCGCGGGCCGGCTCTGATCCAGTCCAGCGCTGGCGTGACGGTCCCGTCTCCGCTCCGCTGGGAGAAGCAGAGGAACCAGGCCCAGATGAACACGCAGCAGCCGGAGAACAAGGAGAACCAGGGGCCAGGGAGAAGTTCAGGAACTGTGAGCCGTGAAGAGCACTGACATGAGAACACACACACACACACACACACACACACACACACACACACACACACACACACACACACACACACTGCCCTACTCTCAGAGCACAAGGGACAAAAGCTGTCAGCGGGACACTTCCCTGTCTATTAAAAAGCCATAGCCTGCACAATTTAATTCCTGTTCCCCTTAAAACAGTCATCGGTGCTTTCTGTAATATGCATGTACTTATTTATACAGTGTAGAATAGGGTTGGAACGGTACATGTATTCGTATTGAACCGAAACTGTACGGGCGTCACGGTTCAGTGCATGAATATACACGGTATAAAAATAAATAAAACTTATTTAATGTAAATGCAAATTAATTAATGTAATGCGGAACTACTTTATACGCGGGTTCTTTAGGGACATAATCTGAGATCGCAATGCTGGAATGTGTGTGTGTGTGTGTGTGTGTGTGTGTGTGTGAGTGACAGAGGCGCGGGCGCGATCGAACAGTAGAAACAATGTTGTTTTTAATACCTCGTCATTATGTTCATACAGGACATCATTCAAACTGCAAAGTGTTAACTTGTTTATCCTCGCCAGCCATAACCTCCGTCGTTGTTCTGACAAAAGCTTAGTCTTCTCATATTCATGAACCCTCGGCACGATTTGAACATCCCTTGATTGACCCAGCAGGAGATGACCATTTTCACTTTTTATCACGAAATTAACTCGTTTCAGCTTCTTCTTTATTCTGCCCACAGAAATGGCGTCGGGTCGACAAATGTCCGTATGTTGTGACGTCATGTAGGATCTATATAATGATCAGTGGGTCAGAAGAACCATGGTCAGAACGTCATCAACTGTTATTTTAGTGATTTGAAAGATACGCGCGCACCGCTGGAAATATGTTGGTGGTTGCTAGGAAACGGTCAACAGAAACGTTTCACAGGCGGACATCACAAGGTAAGACGATGGGAAATAATGCTAGTAGCGCTAAAATATAATTATTTTTACCAACCACAATTATAAATATTAGAAATGGACACGTTTTGTGTATCTTTTTCAATTTCTACAGCTTACTGCGCGGAAAAAGTTTAACCCTCTGGGCTTCTTCGGTCAAAAATGACCGAAAACTGTTACGTTTTGAAATGTTTCATTTTTTTGCTTCATCGGAGGGGGATGAAACTTGGTGACTTTTGTTGTATTACCTATGTGAACACACAAAATAATCAAGGAGATGATTCGGATATGTTAAAGGGTCGTAAAAAAATAGTCACACTTAACGTTAGCTTCCTCCCGCTCAAAAATGACCGACCATAGGAAACTATTGGGAAATACGAAAAAATAGGAAAACTCAGAGAAACTTTTGGTGCTACAAACTACAGATCAGCCACTGTGCAGAAAAAAGTAAGTGTACAGCTTTATCAAATACTAAGTAACAAAAATCTTTGCATTGTGTTCGCTTTCTATTGTAATCATAATTCAAAACCTGATACTTATCTAAGAAAAATGTAATTTAAAAAAAAAAAGTCTTTTAGAATATCTAAATATATATTTAAATAGAAAAAAACGAATAAGAGAAATCATGTCTAAAACAACAATAGGAATCAAAAAGCCTTTCTATGTATTTATATAGGCAGCCTACAGGCGTTACAGGACATTTCACACTTTTATATATTTTTAAAGCCACTGGATGGCGCTCTTCTCACTTGATTTTTTTTTTTTGCCTGCACTCTATTTTGATGAGAAATGCTGCATTTATTGGATTTTTTTTAAATAATAAAAAAAATATATATTATATTAATTGTAATGGAAAAAATAGCTCATAAAAATTATATAATTATATAATTAATGCAAAGTATCATAAAAATCTTAAAAAATTCTAAATAATAATTAAAAAATATTATTGAACAAGAATATATTTGATTGGGGGGGGGGGGGGGGAAACGTTAAATTTTAAGGCTTCAGTCTTTTTTGACCGGGAGGAAGCTAAGTGTAACTCCTAAACGAAGAAGCCCAGAGGGTTAACGAAGCTCTGCATGTCTGTCTGTCTGTCTGTCTGTCTGTCTGTCTATCTGTCTGTCTATCTGTCTGTTTGTTTGTCTGTCTGTCTGTCTGTCTGTCTGTATTGACAAGCCAGTTCTGATTTTGTGTAATAAAATACATCTTCTCTTTTGAGGACTTTTGAATCTGTGATCCACAGTCAGCAAACATGTCTAAAAAAGCAGGGAAGAAAGGAGGTGGAAAACGTGCCGGGATGACTGAGGAGGAGAGACTTCTGAACATGCAGCAAAAGGCTCAAGCTGAGGAGGATATTGCCAAGAGAAGAGAGGACATGCTCACCCACTTCCTCAAGGTGTGACAAGCAGCTGACATATTATATATGAGCTGGAGTAAACATTTTAGATTTAGAAATCGCTGAGTCGTGTCTATATATTTGTATAGTGCTTTTCAACAATACATCGTTTCAAGGCAGATTGTCATATACAGAAAATGTAACGTTATGTCAGGCAAATGTTCTGTCGGGCGTTTCATATCTGTAGAACCAGCGGTTCCCATCATGGGATCATTTTATGGATTTAGTTTTAATTCAGTAATTTTGATTTTATATATTATTTATTTTGATGGAATTTTACAGCATGTAAACATACTTTATCACTAGAAATTTTTTTAACACAAAAGTATGCAATCATTTAAGACATTTCTCCTTATATAGAACCAAAGCGTTCTTGAAAATGGAATCAGGAACACTAGGGTTCTGTATTGAACCCCACTGGACCCTTTTTAAGTCCTAGAAGTCCAATTTATTCATTTATTTTATTTTTATTTAAAATAATTTAGCCAAAAAGCCTTGGTCATTGCAATAAATAAATTCTTTTGTACGAATTACGATAATATTTAATAAATATAGCTAAATGAAAGATTTTAAGTACAATTCACAGGTCTTTGGTTTGTCCTAAAATCTAATTTTGTAAATAAAAGTTTATGCATAAAATATGTCTCTATGAATACCCATCAGATCATCAAAAAAGTTATTTTTTAATTTATTATTATACGTGTTCACGGTTTTTGGTGCATTGCATAAAAATCTGAACTTTTTTCTTTTTTCACAACAGTTATTTACTTCTTAGTACTTCTACAGTTTTTTAATTGCTATAGGACACATTTCTTAATACTTAGGTCACTTTTTCGAAACTCTTCACACAGTTAACCAACTTTCAAGTTGGTCCAACAGTAAATTTCACATTCGAAATGCAAATTAACACGTCATTCATGTTTCAAATCAAACCATTCTTCCAGAACACTAGCAAAGGTTTTTACCCAACAAACTCACTTTGTCACTCATACCACAACAACCTAAAAACACTAACAACCGGAAGCATCATACATGGGTTTCCATTGTAAAATTTCTTTACAAAACATGAATGACTCTCTCTACTGTTTAGAATTCACTGCAGTTTATGTGACATGGTCAATGTTTACATTTAGTCTCTTTTGTCTAGAATAGATGGTAATGAAACTGAAAGACTAACACCTGTGTAGGTGTTCAGCTACATCTAATTGTTTTGATAGTAGGTCATTATTTCGATTCTGAATATATTCCAATATGGCATTAATGTAGAAATATAGCAAAATACTGTCTTATCTTATTCATTTGTGTATTATGTTTTCAACAGTTTTGAAAAGAGTATATAAACATGCAAATTAAAAGATGTAGCCTAATCATCGAATGCATTTTGTGTCAAAGCAATGATAAATGATCCAAAGTGTAGCCCACATAGACTGCTGTTGTGCTCACTGCACACTGTGTGAAGAGTTTTAAAAAAGTGAGCTATTGAGAAATGGGTCCTGGCTATTGTAAAAACAAAACTCAGGCAATGGAGTTCTGCACTGGAAATGATTTGTTTTTTAGGATAAACTGCAGAAAGAGGAGAAGAAAACCTCTCGTAATGTGGCCAAGCTGCGGCAGCAGTGGCGTGCTATTTCAACACAGGCCGAGACAGCAGAGCTACGCGATGACATCTCAGTCCTCAGCCAGAGCTTTGAGAAAGTCCTCGACTGCAAAGACAAAATCATTAAGGTGACTGTATATAATATATAGACTTGACTCTCAGTTTTAAATTCTATAGCTTTCATTACAGAGTCTGGGAGTAACAAACGTGTGTGTGTGTGTGTGTGTGTGTGTGTGTGTGTGTGTTTTTTACAGAGTTTGGTGGATGATCTGTCTGAGAGGGCGCAGCGGTCAGAGCTGGCGCGCAGTTCTCATCTGCAGAACGTGGACTGTCTGTTAAAGCTTCATAAGAGTCGGCTGGCAGAACTAGCGTCCAACTTCAACACCAGTGTCGGAGAACTTAGCTCAGAGTATAATACTGAGAGGTAAACACACAAACAATCACACAAAAGGTAGTGTTTTGTTTTCAAGGGAGTGAATTTGGCCAGTTTGCCAGTTCCTGACTATTTAAATCGGGTCATTCCTTTTAGGATATACCTTTTAACTTTAGAAAATGACAATGCTTTGGTTGTAAAGAAACAAATTCATATAAAATGGTATACCAAACTTTCAGAAATAAATTCAGGTCAAGCTTGGGCACTTTTTAATTATATCTTTATTATTTATGCAATGACAAGAAGGTTAGGTAACACTTTTATTTTAATAGTCCGCTTTAAACATTCTATATACTATAAATGTAAGTATCTTTGCAACTATGTCAACTAGCAGTCATTAGAGTAGACTGTCTGCTTCACAGATATACATAAATGCCCCATTAGCGGCCATTTCAGTGGGCCACTATACGTAAGCCGTCCGCCATACTGGAACGGTCAAAACCAGTCTGTGAATGTTCAACATTCGAGAGCAAGTTGACTGCAACCATAGTTAGACGCAGTTAGAGTAACTTTGCAAGTACATGTTAACATATTGTACTAACCCTAATAGTCTATGAGAGAGAGTTATTTGAAATGTAGTGCAAATTAATTAGAGATAGTAGAATGTCTAAAGTGGACTATCATAATAAACTTTAACCACAAGTTTAACAACGGGATTGAACCCAGCTCTAAAAAAGAAGTAAACTCGAGGGTGTCAGCTTGAAGTTCATTTCAATTTTGTTGTTGAATTTGTATATTTTTCTGATTATCTATTGAAATATTGATATTATCATAAGGATTTATGAAATTTAATACAAGAAACTCCAATTAATACCATAAAACACTGCTAAATTCACAAGAGCATTACTAACAATAATGTTTTCCCACCAAAAGTGATGTCATGAACAGGATTTCACACAAAAAATGGTATAATATTCTAAACAAAAAGATCTATATGGGGACATGAAAATGCACTGCGAAGGATTGAGCCGATGTAGCATCATCTGTATGTTATTTCTTTTCAATTCCAGGGAGCAGATTATTTCACAGCACCAGCAGGAGAGTGTGGATTTGGAGAATGAAATGTTTCACATGGAAAAGCACTACGCTGATCTTGACGATGAGGCGAGACGTGACTACGAGGTTAATGTCCATCAAATTAAACAGCAGGTACTGATTTGATTATGTTTCTATTTATTCATTTGGCAGATGCTGTTATCCAAAATGACTTACAAATGAGGAACATCACAATTTGCCATAGTGATTCATGGGTTTAGTAAAAACTAGAATTAGTCAACAAGCTAGAGCAAAGGTAAAATACAAAAAAGAAGAAAAAGAGAATATTTTTTTTTAAATATAATAAGAGTTCGAGTAAATGTCTTGGTTTACAAAATCATAATTATTGCATTAACCTAAAATATGCAGTGCAATTCAAATATAAATAAATCACAGATTACAAAAATACAGATTACACAAATATACAAATGTATGTAGGAGTTTACATGTGTACACTATACTACTTATCAAAAGTTTGGAAGAATAAAGATTTTTTCCTTCAAATGTTTTTGATAGAAGTCTTTAATGATCACCAATGGAGCAGAGGTAAGGGAGCACACTGACCAAGGCGGCCAGACAGAGTTTAGAGTTTTGAAAATGTGACTACAGATTGGACAAAAGGATGTTAGCAGTTGGGGAAAAAAACATCATATAATAATATGTTGTTGGTTTTATTTTTGCAGAACAAAAAGAAAAATCAAAGAATGAAAGAACAGATGAACAGGGTTATGGAGATGCAGCGGTTCGTGGATGAAGTTTTGGTCCCTGGTGAAAGTTTTGAGCAACAAAAGCTTCCGGTGGAGTCTTCTTCAACTCTACAGACCCCCGCTGCCACTGAGAGACGCGCTCAAAAGCGCCATGTGCTAAAAAAAAAGCGCTAAGAAGCAAATATTGTGCAGAAACAAGGAATAAATGTGAAACGTGTGTTTCTGGAAGAAATTAAAAGGTTTTATGCCTCTTGCATGCAGTCGGTGAATCTGTTTAATGCAATGACCTCAGTATATTTTTGATTAAATTTAGGATTTTAGGACACTTCCTCAAATCCCACAGCCTTTTCTTACAACTTTATATTAACTTGTGCAATTATGTAAATGTGTTGACCGATGCTGTTTCATCACCTCAAGATGTCGCCAAATCATTGAAGATTGTCCTTTATACATCTGGAAAACAGGTCGAGGCATTTTAGAATGAAAGGTGAAGTTGAAAATAGACTACATTTTTGAATTATTTGAAGACATTTTGCATCTTGTCATTTAATAACAAATAAGCTCAGCTATAACTATAAGCTCTATCTCTCATGGATGCATAGCAAACCTCAAACACTGATGCGTGATGTCTTTAATAAAGACATGCTGTATTAATCTAGTACAAAACAGGGCAACAAATAACATGAAGCTATGTTTTATGGAACTTGTTAACTAATGCATAATATTAATATTATTATGGAATCTTCTGGCCAAAGAAACGCATCAAAATACTGAAATGTTTTATTTTGCACTGCAATAATAAAAATCAAGGCAACATGAATAGGTTTTTTTAATCTCAAAATGTCGTCAGTAATTTGTTATTTAGCCAACTTGCAAAACTGTTGTCGGCTGTTTTTTTTAGTGAGAAACAAATCCTCAACCTCAACATTACCTGTATCATTTATGCATGTCGCAATGCATGCTGGGAACACACACACACTCAAACACAGACCTCTTTACACAACAGCAATGTTGTTCAATACAAAATGCTTAGCACAGTCTATCCTTTCCAAACGGTTGAAGACAATGCTGTAAGATCTGCTGACTCTTGAAAATCTCCCAACCTTTTAAAGCTGTTTGACCTTTAACCCTTCCTCTCCGCTGCTTGCTGATAATGCTGGACTGGTCACCTGGAGGAGAACACTCTTTCAAGAGCAGAGAAAGTCAGAATTACCCTACGTTTTGAGAGGCAGTATGTAGTGCTTAGTACTTGATTGAATTTTGGCCAGCAGAAAGACCTTTCACCTGCAAGACATGTAGTATCCCATTATCTCGATCATTTTAAAAAGCGAGTTGAATTGGATTCAAGGTAAACATTTGTGTCAGTCCATGCATTCCTTGAGAATGATGCATGTACGATTCACTTCTGAGACACACACTAATGTACCTAGCTAACAAAAATATGAATGTTTTGCTAACATTCCTATGAAGAGTCACGCTACAAATGTGTAAGGGACGCAGCACCTGTGTTAAAAACTGGTAGGAAGTGGTCAGCAAAGAAATCGGTGGTAGAGCCAAAGGCTGCCCTTCAAATTGGGGATATCGTGGGACAGGTACAGCATGGAAGAGGGGGTTTTGGGCTCAGTTTAGCTCCTCCTAAATGGCAGGCCCAGCTCAAAGGAGGAAGCTGGTAGTCAACGAGGTGCGAAAGCAGGAGGAGAGGATGAGGTGTATAAAGGCCATTTCCCAGGCCAAGCAGGGAGAGTGGATGAGATGGGAGAGTGTGGAACAACGCAAGATGGGCTGGCAAGACCTTTGGTCAATGGAAGAGAGTAGGATCAGTTTCCTTATCAGGTCAACATATGATGTTCTCCCATCACCGCCGAACCTAAACCTCTGGGTAGGAGAGGATCCCTCTTGTCCTTTGTGTTCAACACCTGCCACATTAAGGCACATTTTGACCGGATGTAAGGTGGCTCTTAGCCAAGGTCGGTTTACTTGGCGCCATGACCAAGTACTGCGATGTTTGGCTTTAGCACTGGAAGGCAAGCGTAACATGACCAATAAGTTGCCGCCTGTTCTAGCAAAACATTACACGCAGAAGACAATATTCCTCCGCCCAGGCGAGCAACCACCAAGAAAAGGTGTTAAAACCAATTCTCGCCCAGGACAACTGGAAGCTGCTAGGGACTGGAAGATGCTGATCTTGATCAACGGCTTATTTTTCCACCTGAGATTGCCACCACTAACCTACGACCAGATATTGTTTTGTGGTCTGGATCAGCACGCATTGTTCAACTGATAGAGTTAACAGTGCCATGGGAGGATGCGGTAGATGAGGCATATGAGAGGAAGAAACTGCGGTATGCTCATCTGGCCACTGAAGCAGAACAGCGAGGATGGAGAGTCCAGGTTTATCCAGTGGAAGTGGGTTGTCGAGGTTTTGTGGCACACTCTACAACCCGGTTCCTCAGAGACGTCGGATTCAGCGGCCAAGAGTTGCGTCGCACAGTAAAGAACTGATCTGAAGCAGCAGAGAGGAGCAGCAACTGGCTGTGGTTGAGACGGAGAGATTCTAGCTGGCTGTGTACAGGCCGCCACGCTACGGTTTCGTAGAGTTCTTGAAAACTTGAAGAGTCTGTTGGTTTATTTGTATAGGTTGTATAGTATTTACAGTCATTCCGTTCCTGTGGATATTGCGTGAATGACGGGTGGTTGGGCAGATATTGTGTTTTGCGGTAGGTAGTATGCCATACGGAACCGTTGACACTGAAACTGCATATTAACGCACCAGTGGGGCTCGACAGCCTTAGTCAAACGGGTTGGCGTGTATGGTCGGGTTGCGGAGAGATTGTGAGATTGTGGTTAGGTCTCAGCAGCAGGAGGGAGGTAGAGGTCAGTAAGCTGGGCTGAGTTGGGTGGGGGACGGAGGGGGGGGACTCTGGGACGCCAGAGTCACTGTCGAGCCCTCTTGATGTGTCGTGGGCTAGTCGACGAAACACTGAGGACGGAAGGTGCCCACTTGAAGACCCTAGAGATGTCCCCTACTCGGCTCAATCCAGACGGTTGTCGTGCTGGTCCACTGGGGAGACCACACTGTAGTTGCAGCCGTTGTGTGTACTGACGCGCCAAGTACACTGCAGCCGTTAACGCCGGACAGAAGGAGATTCACATCACCATATGGAAAGAAGCGTAAATGGATGGAGAGATGGAGAGAGAGAAGCATAGGTTACTGTAAAGCTACGTCTTAGCTTGTGCTTATCTTGGCGAAAGCCGAGTACAAATCAGCATGAGGTTTAACATCTACTCTCGTGTAATAGTTATGAAAACCTTATTTCTGAAAATTTTCTTGGTTATAATAACATTAAGCGAACATTCTGAAACAAGTATTAACATAAAAAAACGTTAGTCAAACGTCTAAATGTTTCAGAAAAAAAACTTCCATGAACAATTACTGGTATAACTTTTTTTGTGCTAACATTGTGAGAACGTTATTAAAGCCCACATAACTCTGAACGAACGCTCTATTTGCGTGACTGGAAGAACGTTTGTCCATAACTTGGAGAGAACCTCGCCCGAACGTTAGCCAAGTTAGCTGGGTCATAAGGGCAGTGTTATTTGCATCACACATACTGAGGCAATTACACAATGAAAGCAACAGTAGTTCATTTTTAATCAACAAATAAAGACAAAACTCACTGATTTGGATATTCACTCCTAATCAGTGGTGTGCACAGACCTCCTCAGGGGCGGAGGGACCAAAAAGGGCACTACATTTTTTTTAAATTTAATTTAACAGTACCTGCATTTTATTCTCTCTTTTCAGCCAACTTGTGAGAGGGATGCTTCCTTTGGCTGCATCAGAGAGTTCCTTGATTTTTTATTTTATTTTATTCTTTCTTTACTCTAAACGGCGAACTTGCACCCGGGGAGAACAAATCCATCAAGGAAACAACCATACCGGTAGTAACTGTAAAGACATCCATGGACCTATTCCTGTAAACCCCGTTTTTAAAAAACATCGCAGTTTTAAACTTTTTAAAACAGTTAATCATTCTAGAGTAATCTGGGATCCCCAAAAGAAACCCAGGGGACTATTAGGAGGGCATTTAAATATCCGTAGTGTAATGTCTAAAATTGAACAAGTCAAACATTTGTTATGTGACTCCAATCTAGACTATCTATGTCTTTCAGAAACATGGTTAAATAAGAACTCACCATCGGCAGCTTTGAATATACCCGGATATAATTTATTTAGACGAGATAGAGTTAAGGGAAGAGGTGGTGGAGTCATGGTTTACCTGAAGAATAATATTCACTGCACCCAGATTCAACTATCTAATGTAAATCTGGAATGTATTGGATTAACTATTACTCTTTCTTCACAAATGTCTTTTGCTATGTTTTTACTCTATCGTCCACCTTCTTCTACCAATACCTTCTATGATGAATTTAAAAGGTTACTCAAAGAATGTCATTCAAAACAAGAAGTTTTACTCTTAGGTGATTTTAATATAAATTGGGATGACAAGAGAAACAGGAATTCCTTAAAAAGAATTACAGATAATATGGACTTTACACAATTAATTAAAGGTCCTACTAGATTAACCGCTTCCTCACAGACGCAAATTGATTTACTTTTCACCAACAGGCCAGAAAGAGTTGAGAAAACATATAACCTCATTACTGGATTAACTGACCATAACCTAATTTTATTCTCAAGAAAGCTTACAAATAATAGATTTAAGACAAATAAATATCATTCTCAGCATTCTAGAATTCCTAAAAGTGAAGTTGAGAATTTCCAAATGACTATAAATAAAATAAACTGGAATGAAATTATAGCTGGGAGGAATGTAGAGGAAGATAGTGAGAGATTTATAAACACAATTCAAAGTATAGCACAAGAGTTTACAAAAACATCCCAAGGTACGAAAAAAAGTAAAAAGAACTGTCTACCATGGTTGAATACAGACTTACTGAAACTGATGAAGGACCGAGATCATGTATTAAAAGATTTTCTTAAGTTTAAGTTGCCAATTGATAGACAAAAGTTTATAATGTTACGTAATAGGGTCACTCGAGAATTAAGAAAGGCTAAAGCAAACTTTTTTATTATTATTATTTATGAGTCTAGAGGTAATACTACACAAATCTGGGAGCATATTAAGAAATTAATTGGTGTAAATAACAGTGGATCATCAAAGCAACTACAGTTAAAGCTACATGGTAAAATATCTGAGGATCCCTTTGAACTGGCTGAAGCCTTTAAAAGATACTTCATTGACTCTGTAGATGAGATTACTCAAAGTTTCACTGAAACAAAGAATAACATTTTGGTGGACTGTCAGCTCCAAACTTCTAAACCCCAATTCTGTTTAAGTAACATCTCCGAGCAAGAGGTATTAAGGATAATTAAAACACTTAAGACTTCCAAAGCTAAGGATTGTTACAGAATGGACTCTATAATGCTCAAGTCGTTAAAGGACTGCTTAGCTCCAACCATTACAAATATCATAAACCTTTCAATATTTCAAGGGATTTTTCCAAACACATGGAAAACGTCTCGGGTTATGACTATAACCCTTGTTCCCTGAGAAGGGAACGAGACACTGCGTCGAGAATCGACACTTTGGGGACGCTCCCTAAGCGTGCGCCTCTGAAGTATGAATGAAACTAATCCAATCCTGATTGGTGTTGCGTCGTGACGTAACATGTGACGGCATACCCGGAAGTATAAAAGTGACACTGTCACAACACACACTAGCCTCGCGATGAAGCAAGACGCTCCAAGGCCTCAAGGGGCGTGGCAGAACGACGCAGTGTCTCGTTCCCTTCTCAGGGAACAAGGGTTATAGTCATAACCCGAGACGTTCCCTTTCGAGGGAACTCTACACTGCGTCGAGAATCGACACTTTGGGGAACGAGTGCCCACTAGGCCACGCACCGAATAGGCCTGTCCCGGAGTGAAACTGTTTAGGCACTCAGCAAGGACTGAGCACGTGTGTGCCAGGCGTACTAGGAAGGTGGAACCTAATAAAAGTATGTGGAGTAGCCCAACCGGCTGCCTCACAGATCTCCTGTAGAGGAACTCCCGAAAGAAGGGCCCTAGAAGAAGCCATGCTTCTAGTTGAGTGAGCCCTCACGGCTAAAGGTGAAGGCAAATCGCGCACCTTGTAAGCCTCAGTAATAGCCTGAACAATCCAAAAACTAATAGTTTGCTTGGATGCCGGGAGCCCCTTCTTAGGTGACCCAAAACATACTAATAATTGGTCCGACCTTCTCCAAGAAGAGGACCTCTCAAGGTACACGCTCAAAGCTCTGACGGGGCAGAGCAAATTAAGCTTCTCTTCTTCTGCCGACACATGAGGTGGAGGATGGAATGCCTGAAGAACTGTAGACCGAGCCGTATTCGATACTTTAGGCACGTAGCCCGGACTCGGGTGCAAAAAAGCTTTACTCTGCCAGGGGCAAACTCCAAGCAAGCTGGTGTACCAGGGCTTGGAGATCTCCCGGCCTCTTAAGTGAGGTAATAGCTAAGAGAAAAACCATTTTCAGCGTTAAGTCCTTAGGCGAAGCCGACTGTAGAGGTTCGAAGGGGGCCAGGGACAACCCTTCCAGAACTATTGCCAGGTCCCAGGCAGGAACCCTGGACCTGGTTGCCAGTCTCATCCTCCAAGTACCACGGAGAAAACAAATGACCAACTGGTGCCTCCCCAGAGGCCCATCACTTAAAGGTGAGTGGAAAGCCGCAATGGCAGCCACGTACACCTTAAGCGTGGAAGGGGAGATACCCGCAGAGAAACGATCTTGAAGAAACTCCAGAACTGAAGCCACCGGGCAGTTAACTGGGTCCAACTCATGTTCTCTACACCAAGTGAAAACACATTCCACTTGAGGCCATTTAATCTCCTAGTAGATGGAGCCCTAGAGCTAAGTATGGTTTCAACTACTCCAGCTGATAGACCAGCATTTAGGTACTGAACCCCCTCAGAGGCCAGACCCACAGCTTCCACAGCTCTGGGTGAGGGTGGAAGACTGTGCCCTCTGCCTGAGACAACAGATCCCTCCTCAGAGGAATCTGCCATGGCGAAGCTATCAGGAGTGATATTATGTCTGAAAACCATACTCGGGTCGGCCACCTCGGGGCAACCAGAATGTAGACTGATGCCCTCTTGACGGACCCTCTCCAGGACTCCCGGGAGCAGAGCGATCGGGGGAAATGCGTACAGGCGAAGCCTCGGCCAGGCCTGTACCATGGCATCCAACCCCAGTGGGGTTGGATGTGTGAGGGAGAACCAAAGTGGACAGTGGGACGTCTCTCGAGACGCAAACAGATCCACTTCCAATGGTCCAAACCTCTCCCATACTGACTTCACCACATCTGGATGAAGTCTAAATTCCCCGGGCCTCAGCCCCTGCCTCGACAGGATGTCTGCTCCCTGATTCTGAACCCCCGGAATATACATTGCTCTGATAGAGAGTATTTTCCCCTGGGACCAAAGAATGATCTGATGCGCCAGTCTGCACAGAGGGCGCGATCTGAGTCCCCCTTGTTGGTTCAGATAAGCTACCACAGACGTATTGTCTGATCGTACTAAGACATGGTAACCATTAATGTCTGGGAGGAAGCTCCTCAAAGCCCTGAACACAGCCATCATCTCTAGACAGTTTATGTGCCAAGAATGATGATGGTCCTGCCACAGACCCCTGGCCAAAGCGGCCGTCCATGACCGCGCCCCAACCAGTGAGGGAGGCGACTGTCGAAACGGTTTTCCGGCGACATGACGCTCCCAGCACTGGCCTGTGGGATAGGAACCAAGGTTTCTTCCAAATTACCAGAGAACGAAGGCATCTGCGCGTAACTCTGACTATACGGAACAGATTCCCCTTGAGGGAAAAAACCCTTGGCTCTCAGCCACCACTGAAGGGGCCTCATGTGTAGAAGGCCCAAATGTATAATGTTGGATGCCGCTATCATGAGGCCCAGCAGTTTTGAAACTGCTTTACAGTGATGGCCTGGCCTAGCTTTATCCCGGACACCATGGCCAGGATGGATTCGATACGAGCAGGAGACATACGTGCCTGCATTGTAACCAAATTCCATTTCATGCCCAGAAGAGCAGTCTTCTGAGCTGGTTCCAACACATAGTGTTGAGTCTCAACCCCCGATTCTAATCTTGACCAAGGACGACATCTCAATGCCGAACTGCCATTCCTCGAGACTGGGCCAATAAGAGCCAGTCGTCGAAGTAATTCAGTGTACGGATGCCCTGAAGCCTCAGTGGAGCCAGAGTCGCATCCATAAACCTACACATGAACATGCGGGGAGAGAGTGCTAGGCCGAACGGAAGAACCCGATCTAAGAGAACCAGCCTCTCGAGACTGGCCTCTGGTGGTTTCCGAGCACCCTTCTCGACTGCCTGAAGCAGAAGACCGGCAGGCTGTAGTCGATACGGTTTTCGTAACCATAACTGATGCTCGTTTTTTTTTTTTTTTTTTTTTGAGGAAAAACGACGCATAGTGCATTCGCTGGAAAATGATGCGGCCCGAAGCGTCATAGACGGCGGGCAGTACACATCGTTTCCGGGCCCCGCTGCAAGAACCACATCCGATCCAGCCTCTCGAGACTGGTCTCTGGTGGTTTCCGAGCACCCTTCTCAACTGCCTGAAGCGGAAGACCGGCAGGCTGTAGTCGATGCGGTTTTCGTAACCATAACTGATGCTCGTTTTTTTTTTTTTTTTTTGAGGAAAAACGACGCATAGTGCATTCGCTGGAAAATGATGCGGCCTGAAGCGTCATAGACGGCGGGCAGTACACATCGTTTCCGGGCCCCGCTGCAAGAACCACATCCGATCCAGCCTCTCGAGACTGGTCTCTGGTGGTTTCCGAGCACCCTTCTCGACTGCCTGAAGCGGAAGACCGGCAGGCTGTAGTCGATACGGTTTTCGTGACCATAACTGATGCTCGTCTTTTATTTTTCGAGGACAGACGACGCAGAGTGCGTTCCCTGGAAAATGATGCGGCCCAAAGCGTCATAGACGGCGGGCAATACGCATCGTTTCCGGGCCCCGCTGCAAGAACAACATCGGTTGCCCTGCAACTGAGTGGACAGCCCCAACATTTAGATCTACCATGCCAAACCAGTCCTCGGATCTGATTTGGTTTCCGATAATGGAAATTGTAAGCCTTTTGAACCTGGATCTCCTCAAAGAACAAGTCAATAGCCTTAGATCTAAAATTGGCCTCAGTCCAACATCCTCCTTTGGAACTAAAAAGTACCGGCTGTAACACCTGGACTTTCTATCTGGTAGGGGAACACTCTCTATGGCCCCTTAACTCCAGTAGAGTCTGTACCTCTTGTTCCATAACCCGAGCCTGTTCTGGAACCCCTGCGGTCGGTACGACCCCAACAAAGCTGGGAGGTCGGTAACCGAACTGCAGTCCGTACCCATATTTAAAAATATTCAGGACCCATAGAGATAATTGGAAGGCGTTGCCATTCTACAAAATCTACTAAGGGAACCAGCCCCTTGGGACCGGCCTCGGGTGTTTCTCGAGCACTATTCTCGACTTCCTGAAGCAGATGACCGGCAGGAAAAAGTCTAGAAAAATTTTGTGATCATAGTCGGTGCCCGGTTGCAAGCTCTTGGGGTGAACGCCACGGTGTGCGTTCGCTGGAAATCGATGTAGCCCGAAACGTTCAAAAACGGCGGGACAACATATATAGTTTTATATATATATATTTATTTTTATATATATATATATATTTATTTTATTTATTTATTCATAAACCTGTCGACGATAGAAGTTACAGCGTCGGAGAACAGGCCAGAATGTGATAGCGGAGCGTTCAGCAGAAAATATTTGTCTTCCCTTTTTTATACCAGACAAATTAAGCCACTGATGTCTCTCAACCATCATAACTGCTACAATAAGCTATGGTACGTTTAGTGCCATTATACGCCTGTAAAATTGTCTTAGAGTACAGGTGAAAAAGAGTGTTTTTTGTTTGTTTGTTTTTTTCCCGGAGAGTTCTTATCTCTTTATTTGTAAGATTGGGGAAAAACAGTTAGCCCGGCACTGAGGTTGTGACCTGTGCTGCAGGAATCATCAAGCTTGCTTTCACTTGCGTTCCTTGCTCATCATGTGGCCAGCTAATGTTAAGTCTGGCCACAGCACGAGTCACAACCTCTACCAGCTCCTCATAGCTTTGGCCGTGAACTGGCGCGCTCAAATCACGGTCATCCGCATCAATACTGAGCACATCCACTTCCTCGGAAGCAGAGAGCTCAAGCATTGGGACCTGATCGTGGGCAGGAGAAGCCGCGATGCGGGCTCCTGTACCACTCTCAGGGGCTACGGGATCCTCAGACGAAGAATGAGAAAGTGCCGCAGCAGTCTCATTCTCATCTGTAAGATCCCGCTGCGAACCCCGCGATCTCAATCGTCGCGCCGCCTCAACGGACGCGGGACCAGAACCGTGGGGAACGCGAGCCTGACCGTGCTCATCAAAGCACGCCAGCCGGGAGCGCAGCACTCTAATAGGAAGTGCTTCACAGTCTGCACAAACAGCTCCCTGAAGAGCTGCTTGTGCATGCTGTGCTCCCAAACAATTCACACACAAAGCATGTGTGTCCCCACCCGTAATAAAACGAGGGCAAGGATGCACACATCTTTTAAATTGTTCGCTGGCCATTCTGATCAACTGATTGACAAACAACACCAAATAAGACAGACAGTTTCAACACAGAGCGCTTGCTGAAGAGCGAAAGCTAGTGTGTGTTGTGACAGTGTCACTTTTATACTTCCGGGTATGCCGTCACATGTTACGTCACGACGCAACACCAATCAGGATTGGATTAGTTTCATTCATACTTCAGAGGCGCACGCTTAGGGAGCGTCCCCAAAGTGTCGATTCTCGACGCAGTGTAGAGTTCCCTCGAAAGGGAACTGCTATTGTGTCACCAATTTTTAAAGGAGGAGATCCCCAGATTATCAGTAACTATAGACCTATCAGCATTTTGCCTGTTGTATCCAAGGTGATGGAGAAGTGGGTTTCAGAGAAAATAGTTTTTTATTTGAACAACAGTGACTTTAGCCTGCATCCTATGCAATTTGGTTTTAGAGCTCACCATTCAACAGAGACTGCTACCCTTTTCCTTCTGGAAAACATTAAATCTATGATGGATACGGGTGGTATTGTGGGGGCAATTTTCTTGGACCTTAAAAAGGCCTTCGACACTGTGAATCATGGAATACTTGTTAACAAATTAGCTTCTTTTAATTTTTCCAATGATACCATTAAGTGGATTGATTCATATTTAAAGGGAAGAACAAATTATGTAAAGGTTCAAAATCATAAATCCACTGCTTATACAAATAATACTGGTGTTCCGCAAGGTTCTATACTTGGGCCATTGCTGTTCAGTCTTTATGTTAATGATTTGCCTTTAGTTTGTCCCGATATAGAAATCCTATTATATGCTGATGATGCTGTTATTTATGTACATAGCAGCACAAAACAGCAAGCTGCTTTAAAACTAACAAGTGCAATGAACTATATCACAACATGGCTTGACAGATCATGTCTAACGTTAAATGTTTGTAAAACAGTTAGCATGTTCTTTTCAAAACGACCATGTAGCGTTCCAGACCCTGACATAATGATATCAGGTCAAAATTTGCAAGTTGTGACTGAATACAAGTATCTTGGTGTTTGGATTGATTCAAATCTCAGTTTTAGAACTCATGTAAAAAGTATGTGCAAACGAGTTAGATTTAATTTAAGTAATTTCAGATTTGTTAGGGAATCATTCAACTTTGAAACTGCTATGATATATATGAATGCCATGATTATCCCGCATTTTACATACTGTTTGACAAGCTGGGCACAAGCTAACAAGTCTACAATGAAGTCACTTGAAAGTCTTTATAAACGTACTCTTAAAGTTTTAGTTCAGAAACCTAATAGTTTTCACACCTGTCAAATTTTAAATACCCTTAGACTTCTGAGTTGGGAAAACTTGATCACTTATAGTAACCTTTGTCTAGTTTATAAGATATTGCATAGCACGGCTCCACCTCCACTGAAGAGATTTGTTATGCAGAGAGCAGGCACTCATGTCACCAGAGGTATCACAAGAGGGGACTGTATCATTCCCACTCGAAAAAGCGCCTTTAGTCAGTCAGCGTTCTCTGTAACTGCAACTAAACAGTGGAATCTATTGCCAAGTCTGATAAGAGAAACAAAGACTTATCGTTCTTTTACTGGTCAGCTTAAGAACTGGCTAATTGATAATCAGAAATGTGCACATTAGACTACTGACTGCCTACTGATAATTGTTGCTTGCTAGCAGATTGTCTTGTGTCAAACTTGTTTATCTCTCATTTTATAGGCTATGTTGTGTGCTGATGTTACTTGTTATTTATTGTTGTGTGTTGTATCTGTCTTATCATTACTTTTCTATGCTGTTATTATTTATGGACTGTAAAGAGTCATTTTTGTTTTTATATCTTGATTTTAGGTTGCCTTCATAATAACTGGCCAGGGACAACAGATGAAAATTAGCCTGTTGAGCTAACTCTGGCTCATTTACAGTTATTTTACTGTTAATTAATGAGCACTGTCCCTGTAAAATAAACAAATAAATGAAATTAAATGAAAAGTCTTCGCTGACACTGGTAAGTTGTTTTTGCCATGGGGGGTTGGGGTCAATAGGTGATTCATTCGTGCATTACATTCAATACTGATTGCAGGGCTGGAGCAAATGATTAGCTACTGGAGAAGTCAAGGTACTGCGTTTCAGTAAAAACAGTCTTTTTTTTAATAAACTATGTACACTTACAAAGTTCTCAATGCCTTGTTTCAAATGTTAGAACCGTAATTATACTACCAACAAAGTGTGGGGCTACTTTGAGCCTTGTTTATGGTTTAAAAAAAGTGATTTATAGGACCGAGCATGATGCCCCTAACACTAATATTGTGAGCCTTTTGCACATATAGGCTAAATGTGGTCTTTAAAGGCAGGCATGACATAAAAAAATGCTCCATGATGAATGGTCAAATTTTTTATCATGTTTCAATATACTTTTTGTCTGTTTCAAACCGGATTTCTCCTGTATGTGGTAAAAAAGGAGCATGTAATTTTAATGAATGCATTTTGTTCAGGTCGTGGACATCAACACAAGGAGGGAATCAGTTCTTAAATGTTTAATCATCTACTTTGGTGAATCTGTTCACCATCTCATCAAGGAAATTCAGGTACGTACATTGCTCAGCCATCCACGCACATACTGTACATACTGGAAGGGCTAAAAAAATTAGAATGTAGTCTAAGTTCAGTAATTTCGCTAAAAAAGTGTAACTCGTGCATTTTATATATATTCATTACACAAAGTGAAATATTTCACGCAATTATGTGCTACTTCTGTTGATTGCAGCTTATAGCTATGGTCACGTATTTTGGCCTCCTTTTGCATGAATTGCTGCATCAGTGTGGTCAGGGCCGGCGCTAGCCATTTGGGTGCCCTAAGCACAAATGCTTGGTGGTGCCCCCCCACCCCACTCACCCCCTCACCCACCCAAGGAATAACAACCATTCAGAATTTCTTAGTCTGATGAAGCACAATATAATAATTCTGTACATAATTTGTAGGGCTGGGAAAAGATTAATCGCGATTAATCGCATCCAAAATAAAAGTTTGTGTCTACATGAATGATATATGTGTGTGTACTGTGTATAATTATTTTGTATATACACTACCGTTCAAAAGTTTGGGCTCGGTACGATTTTAAATACTTTTAAAAGAATTCTCTTCTGCTAACCATGGCTGCGCTTATTTGATTAAAAATACAACAAAAATCAGTTATAGTATTAAATATTATTCCAGTGTAAATCAGCTGTTTTCTGTGTGAATATATAGTAAAGTGTAATTTATTCCTGTGATCAAAGCTGAATTTTCAGCATCACCAGTGTCAGTGTCTTCAGTGTCAAATGATCCTTCACAAATCAGTATAATATGAGGATTTGATGCTCAAGAAACATTAATTATTATTATCAAATTTTGAAACAGTTGTTGGTCTGTCAGTTGTACAGTTTTTTTTTTTTTTTTTTTTTAGGATTCTTTGATGAATAGGAAGTTCAAAAGACTTTTGTAACATTATAAATGTCTTTACTGTCACTTTCAATCAAATTAACTATTCCTTGATAAATAAAAGTATTGATTTCTATCCTCCAAAAAATAAAAATAAAATTCTCACTGACCCCAAACTTTTGAACGGTAGTGTATATAAAAACACATTTGCATGTATGTATTTAAGAAATATTTGTTATTTATATATAAAATATTTAAATCCTAAATTTAATAAAAAATATACTGAGATCATTGCATTAAACAGATTCACCGACTGCATGGCAGAGGCATAAAACCTTTTAATTGCTTCCAGAAACACACTTTTACATTACACGTTTCACATTTATTCCTTAAAGCTGTTTCTGCACAATATTCGCTGCTTAGCGCTTTTTTTTGAGCACATGGCGCTTTTGAGCGCGTCTCTCAGTGGCAGCGGGGGTCTGTAGAGTTGAAGAAGAAGACGCCACCGGAAGCTTTTGTTGCTGTAAACTCTCCCCAGAGACCGAAAGTTCATCCATGTACTGCTGCAGATTGATCTTCAGTTGTTCATTCTCCTGTAACAGAAGCCCTTTCTCTCGCTTCAGACACAAACTGTCAAGCTGAACCTTGTTGTAACGTTGCCAAAACGTCCCAAGAGGAGAATAGTCATGTATTAGCTGTGGACAGAGGATAGGACAAGGGGAGAAAAGTCAAAAGACAACACAAATGATATAATGAATTTAACAGATGACTAGAATAATGCAAAAGAACTGCTAGTACACATCAAATTAAAGTAATGAATCTGCATGAAAAATCTGAAATGACTTCCCCCAAAGCGACATATATCCGAGTGAAACAGGATATCCATTGAGAAAATAAAGATCTGGAATTAACTGGATTGTAAAAAGCGGCCACTCCATGTGAAAATGATGGCAGATTTAAAAGCAAGTTTACAGTGGTTTGTGGGATTGTGATGGAGTGTGATTTGAATAAACCTGAGGGAGTTTCTCATTCGTCGACTTCATGGCATTGGCTTTCTCCTGACTCAGCTCTTCTTCACTCAATGATGATTTGTAGAAGGGCAGAACCTTCTCGTGCTCCGTCTCCATCTTTCTGCACAGCTCAGAGCGACGCATCAACCTTTCCCCCTATGGAAGAGACAGAGTGGGTGACTGACTGGATGTTGCTGAGAGTATTGCTAAAATGAATTCACTTAGTTCCAGAATGACATAATCTCTACTTCCAAAAAATATACAAAACGCATCCCTGTTGCAAGAAAAATAAAAAAATATTCCTGGTCTACTAATGATACAAGACACAGTTTCTCCTGTTTTTTTTTTATGCATAAAATGCTTAAATGTAAATGTATCATTAAAGGGCATTCTGTGTTCTGATATGGTTTTGCATGTAGCATGAAATTATGATGTTTTTGATATGTCCATGATTCTCATTTTCAGCATGTAAAACATATATAAATATAATAGAATTTTAAATGTTGGTCATTACAGTTATTGGCCAGAGGGTGAAAATACTGTATAAAGCAATCCCAAATTGCATCTCACCAAGTTCCAACATCCTTGTTGATCCTGGAACAACATTCCAATCAACCAATCAGATTCAAGGGCTAGGCTTACAGTTAATGTCCAGTTTAGGCTGATAACAATGGTTAGTGGTTTTTGGACAGAAATGTTGTTGCAGGATCAACAAAATGTAACTATTACTTGAAGGCATAAAGCACTTGTTTGGAAAATTGTAAAAAAAAATTAAAAAAAATTAAATGAGTGTATATATTAAATGTGGGTGTAATAAATGTACCAAAGCGTTTGTCTCCTGTAGTTTTTTAGCAGCATTGTTGCTTTGAATGGTAAGTTTAGTGAGCTGCTTCCTCCGAGTGGTTCGGTCCGCAGCGAGCTGGACTCTGCGATGTTGAAGTTTCTGGGCGAGCTTGTCACGGTCTGAACGAAGCTGCTGATTTGTTCCTTCGCTTTGACTAGAGCTCAGCTGACAGCGCTGAGCTGTGATGGCCTCCTGCAAAAGTTTTGTACAGTTTAAATTTCAATTACAGTAAATCATCAAAATGATGAAATATCACAATTGGAAGGAAAGTGCTTGTCCAAAGTAGTCAGAAAAAACTGAATTTTTGTCTGACCTGCAACTCCTGAATCTGCTTATTATGTGCGTCAATCTCTTTTTCACTCTGTTTATTCTTGAGATCCAGAGACTCATATGCTTTAGACAAGCTTTCGATAGACTCTTTGTGTTTGTGTAAATCCTTCAGCTCTCGCCACAGTTTATCCACTTCTCCTTTCTTCTCGGCTTTTTTAGACATGTTTGCTGACTGTGGATCACAGATTCAAAAGTCCTCAAAAGAGAAGATGTATTTTATTACACAAAATCAGAACTGGCTTGTCAATACAGACAGACATACAGACAGACAGATAGATAGATAACGATAGATAGATAGATAGATAGATAGATAGATAGATAGATAGATAGATAGATAGATAGATAGATAGATAGATAGATAGATAGATAGATAGATAGATAGATAACATAGATAGATAGATAGATAGATAGATAGATAGATAGATAGATAGATAGATAGATAGATAGATAGATAGGCAGATAGATAGATAGATAGATAGATAGATAGATAGATAGATAGATAGATAGATAGATAGATAGATAGATAGATAGATAGATAGATAGATAGATAGATAGATAGATAGATAGATAGATAGATAGATAGGTAGATAGATAGACAGACAGATAGATAGATAGATAGATAGATAGATAGATAGATAGATAGATAGATAGATAGATAGATAGATAGATAGATAGATAGACAGATAGACAGATGGAGATAACATAGATAACATAGATAGATAGATAGATAGATAGATAGATATATAGATAGATAGATAGATAGATAGATAGATAGATAGATAGATAGATAGATAGATAGATAGATAGATAGATAGATAGATAGATAGATAGATAGATAGATAGATAGATAGATAGATAGATAGACAGATAGATAGATAACATAGATAGATAGATAGATAGATAGATAGATAGATAGATAGATAGATAGATAGATAGATAGATAGATAGATAGATAGATAGATAGATAGATAGATAGATAGATAGATAGATAGATAGATAGATAGATAGACTCTGGGCTTCTTCGTTTAGGGGTTACACTTAGCTTCCTCCCGGTCAAAACCAATCAAATATAATCTTGTTCAATAATATTTTTATTATTATTTTGAATTTTTAAAGATTTTTATGATACTTTGCATTAATTATATAATTTTTATGAGCTATTTTTTTCCATTAGAATTAATATAATATTTTCCTATTATAAAAAAAATTTTTTCAATAAATGCAGCATTTCACATCAAAATAGAGTGCAGGCAAAAAAAATAATAATAATTCAAGTGAGAAGAGCGCCATCCAGTGGCTTTAAAAATATATAAAAGTGTGAAATGTCCTGTAACGCCTGTAGCTGCCTATATAAATACATAGAAAGGCTTTTTGATTCCTATTGTTGTTTTAGACATGATTTCTCTCTCTTATTCGTTTTTTTTTATTTAGATATATATTTAGATATTCTAAAATACTTTTTTAGAATAGTATTAGGTTTTGCATTATGATTACAATCAAACAATAACATTTGGTTAGAAAGGGAACACAATGCAAAGATTTGTGTTACTCAGTATTTGATAAAGCTGTACACTTTTTTTCTGCACAGTGGCTGATCTGTAGTTTGTTCCACCAAAAGTTTCTCTGAGTTTTCCTATTTTTTCGTATTTCCCAATAGTTTCCTATGGTCGGTCATTTTTGAGCGGGAGGAAGCTAACGTTAAGTGTGACTATTTTTTTACGACCCTTTAACATATCCGAATCATCTCCTTGATTATTTTGTGTGTTCATAGGTAATCTACAACCAAAGTCACCAAGTTTCATCCCCCTCCGATGAAGCAAAAAAAAAAGAAACATTTCAAAACGTAACAGTTTTCGGTCATTTTTGACCGAAGAAGCCCAGAGGGTTAAACTTTTTCCGTGCAGTAAGCTGTAGAAATTGAAAAAGATACACAAAACGTGTCCATTTCTAATATTTACAATTGTGGTTGGTAAAAATAATAATATTTTAGCGCCACTAGCATTATTTCCCATCGTCTTACCTTGTGATGTCCGCCTGTGAAAGTTGACCGTTTCCTAGCAACCACCAACATATTTCCAGCGGTGCGCGCGTATCTTTCAAATCACTAAAATAACAGTTGATGTCCTTCTGACACTAGATAAAAAGTCAAACGATTCCAAATGTATTCCCCCCCCCCCCCCCCCCCCCGGCAAAATCAATATCATATAGGCCTATTATTGTCCAATAATAAAAAAAATTTCAGCCAAAATCAATATCATATAGGCCTATTATTGTCCAATAATAAAAAAAATTTCAGGCAAAATCAATATCATATAGGCCTATTATTGTCCAATAATAAAAAAAATTTCAGGCAAAATCAATATCATATAGGCCTATTATTGTCCAATAATATTTTTTTTTCAGGCAAAATCAATATCATATAGGCCTATTATTGTCCAATAATATTTTTTCCCCCGGCAAAATCAATGTCATATTGGGCCTATTATTGTCCAATAATATTTGTATATTTTACCACCTTGATGCTTAAATAGGTAACTGTTTATAACTGTTTACTTATTTAAAGTCAAGAGTTTTGTTTGATTATCATTACAACATAAATTTGCTACATTCCAGTAGAACCGCAGCCGCTGCACAAACGACAAAAACTGATGAAGGAAGATTGTCAGCCGATTGCATCAGAAAATGAAAATGAAGAAGCTCGTCTTTAGTCTGCTAAATTATTGTGTAATGTAAAAGAACACTAAAATTACTTAAGTTTGAAACCAAGATCGAACATTTCAAGGTTTAAATAGTGTCGGGGCAGTTTTTTTTTATTTTAAACAGGGTTGCATCGGGTTTAGAGTTTATTTCTTTTGCGATGCTAAATAAGAAACAATAGGCTAATCTTATTCTTGCGACATTTTAAATTTGTATTGCCAAAGAAATTACAGCTAAATTAAACAATTAAAACAGTACAAAACGAAAATTGTCCAAAGAAACATATTAAATTAAAAACATGCGTTTTTCTTTGCCTCTCTCGCGCTGGATCTCTTTTTAACAAGTTTGTTTAGTCTCCCTCGCTGCGCGCGCCGGGTCTCTCTCGAAATTAAACATTTCAGGGTAAAAACACATCATACAGCTGATAATACTGTATATGTCGCTGCGTGTCAGCCATTCAAATCACGAAATAATTATTTAGCCTTTAATTGTTGCTTCAAAGACACAGCATGCCTTGTTGAATTCACCTTACATTATACTTTCTGATATCATCTCATTCAATCCTGTGGTTTTGTAACATAGAAACCTGCATTTTCTGTAAAGCTGCCTTGAAATTATATGTATTGTGTAAAGGGTTATACAAATGAATGTGTGAATTAAATTGAATTGACTTGAAAGTGCCATTGCATGGTTTATGGACCCAATCTGACAATACAGAAGAGCTATCACATTGTTGGCCCATTTGGTTTTATGATGATTTATACCCTGCATCTGTGCTTGAATATAATCATGCACAATTTCAGATATTTTTACTGTATAACTTTGAAATCATGGACCCATGAAGTTGACATAGTACAGTTAGAAGAGCCATTGCATTGTTGGCTCAACTGGGGGCTCTATATCTCAGCTGTGTTTGAGGGAGCGTTAAAGGTGCACCGGGGCCTTTATACCCATTGTGCTTGCCTGTCACCCTGCACAAGATTAGACTTTTTTTTACTGTTGCATTTTGAGGTTATGCACCCATGAAGTTGACAGATGTCAACTATGCAGTCATAGGAGAAGTTGCAGTTTTGATTTCAATTGCATTTTCTGCCCATTACGCGGCGCTGTTTCTCGGCCGGCTCAGAGGATGCGTTAAAGTGGACATGAGTACATTATAGTAGAGCTACTCCTCGAACGAAACCCAAAATTTGAGCAATTATTACTGTGGAATCTTGTTTTTATGAAGCTTTGAACTTTGCACTTTACACAATGCACAATGAGCCGCCTATTGCATTTTCTGGCCATTTCGCGGCGCTGTTTCTCGGCCGCCTCAGAGGGTGCGTTAAATTGGACATTGTCCCATAATATGACAGCTGTTCCTCTAATGAAATCCAAATTTTGAGCAGTTTTTACTGTATAATTTTTTTTAATGAATTTTGCATTTTACATAGTGCTCAATAAGCCGCCCAATGCATTTTCTGGCCATTTCGCAGCGCTGTTTCACGGCCGCCTCAGAGGGTGCGTTAAATTGGACATTGTCCCTTTATAGTAGAGCTATTCCTCTAATGAAATCCACATTTTGAGCAGTTTTTATCCCGCTTCTGGTATTTTTGTGGTTTTGACGAAGACATTTTCCTCTCAGTAACATTCAGATATAAAAACATAAAATTAACTTGCTAGGGTAGCAGATATGGTAATTCGCAACAAACCTCCGTATTCTGTTTAACACACATGTGTCAATTACAAGGCCCGCGGGCCAAACACGGCCCGCCACGACTTTAAATCAGGCCCGCCAACAAATTATGGTGATCAATTTATAATGTGGCCCGTGCGCTGTTTAAAAATACGGCTGTGAATATTACAACACCGCGTTTCCATTACCCTTCAAATTGCGCAAATTGAAATTGCGAATTGAAAATACGCTCAATGGAAACACGCCCATTTCCCAAAAACTCCCGTTTAGGCCTATCGCAAAAAAGTTTTTACGCTCGCAGGAGGTTTTTCAGGCAATTCGAAAAAGGAATATTTCGCAAAACTGCAATGGAAACAGGTTTTGCGCATTTACAGTCAGCTGACTTAGAAGACGCAGGGATAATAATAATAATTATCATCATTATTATAACATTTATTAGGCTACATATGTAGAAGACGCTTTTATCCAAAAAAGGAACAAAGCAATTCGTCACATCTCATTCATAATACAGGGCTAAGATTATCACAAATATAGGCTAAACAAGATTTTGACCTATATCCAAGTGTGTGTGCGAGTGTGGAGCGCGCACTGGATGGCGTGGGCGCGAACACTTGCATTTTCCTATCAACAGTGGAAACAACTTAAAATACACTATCATTTCTGGTCATACAGAAAATAATAATACATTATTCGCAACTACTTTGTGTAAACTCACAATAACAAGAAAACGTTGTGCTTTTGTAAAATAAAATAAAACAATCAGGCGCGCTTCATGGTCTCCGTGAACTGAAGCGCTAGAACTGAAACAAAATATAGCCTAAGCTAAAGCTTGAAATGTCCACTTTAAAACGAACAAATTCGAATCGAAAGCTAATACCTTCTGATTATGTAATCCGTATGAAAGGTGCATTTCTCTCCAAAGGTGCATCCGCCTTACAGTGGAGATGTTTTAGCCGACACTGATTTTTTATTAATAAACAATTAAAATATCTTGTTATTTTTTCATACACATTTATTATAGCCTATAACTCACCTATAAATCACCTTTCTGTGGGCTGTGGACCTGTGGTTATACGGCTCTTCTCATTCAGCACTGCGGGAAAAATATAATTTCCAGGTTCTAATTTGGCCTTAGAAAACCAGTAAAATCTAATTTTTTTCATATTAATTTGTCAATATTTTAAATGTTTAATAAAGGGGCAAAAAGTCATAAACAAAAATCTGAAAATTCGTCGATATTTTTTTTTTTTTTGCGCAGCATTTGGTTTGTGCAGTTCAAATAAAAATTTTGGTGTTCAACTTTGCGTTTTAAAAATACAACCATTCATTTTTCGTTTTGCAATTACGGGTTAAATAAGGAAAAACGAATGGACACAAAAGTACACTGACCGTTTGGACGTAATACAAGACAGAGTTCTTTCTTAAATTCATAAAAGAAACAATAATTACAGGAATACTGGATTCTAAACCTCAAAGAAATGCCACAATCAAGACCTCGGAGCAGAAATGAGGGAGAAACAGCCAGGAACTCTTAGGCTACATGTGCCGTTCGCAGTATAAGGGTCTGCCATTAATGCTTGGATAACACACCACGTCTCCTTCCATTAATAATAATAATGTCTAGAGCGGTGGCTGTGATATCTATAAACCTACCAACATCCGTTACCATGATTTTTGGAATGACTTATCGCGAGAGCATGGGCGGCGCTAGGGAGGGGCTAGCAGGTGCTTCAGCACCCCCAAGAAAGACCAAAGCACCCCGATAGCACTCCCCAAAATAATGTTGCCAGGGAGGCTGAACAGGTCCTTCAAATTAGGTAATGTTGAACACATTTATTTATAGCTGATTTGCTAATGAATGTATCCTTAGTTTATGTTTTATCAACTCTCCTTAAAGTCCTTCCTCTCAAATAATTTGGTCACGGATCATTTTTAACACACTGTCTCAACATGTATATATTTCTCTTTGTTTCAGCTGAAAAGGAAGTGCTGTCAAGGGCTTGTTAAACCTGTCTTCGTGGAGAGGGATGAATTCGGCCATCTTGTGCGTTTATGGAGAAGGAAAAAAGCTGCAAAGGCAAATGTTTCCAATGGTATGTCTGTGTTGGTCTTAACCCTTGATTGAACATTACTGCAGTTACATTTTGCACAGCATTTGATGTTTCTTAAACTTTGTTTTACATACTACACTACCCCATCAGTAAAGCGTCACTTCTGATGTAGAAATAGTTCATACAATTGACCAAGTCAGCAAATTCATGTGATATTGTGCAAGTGCACTCGTACAAAATTCTATAACTTTTACTCCAGCTGCTGTCATTGGCCATTGCCTCAACTCTCTTGCAGATTCTGCCCATTAAGTAGTCGGGACGTTTATATCAGAAAGTTCATATCAAGTCCATTGTATTCTTTATTAACCTTTAGATTATTGGCGCCGTCTCTTCTCGTACCAACAGTACATGATATCTTTCCACATGTTGATTTTTATTGACCACATCTGTTTAAGAAGCAAGAGTCTGGAAATGCTAGTTTAACAAGTTACGTGACGCATCAGATCTTCAAATAACTTGTCCTAATCAGATCACTTAAACGATTAGTTCACCCAAAAATAATAAAAGTAATTACTCACCCTCACCCTCATGTTGTTCCAACCCCGTAAGACTTTCATTCATCTTCAGAACACAAATTAAGATATTTTTGATGAAATCTGAGAGCTGTCTCACTCCTCCATAGAAGCTAAGGGATCGAAACTTGCCGGCCTAGAAAGTTAGAAAAGACAATGTTTAAAATAGTCCAAGTGACTACAGTGGCTCAACCTTGAGTTTATCCAGCGACGAGAATACTTTTTGTGCGCAAAAATAACGACTTATTTAACTCTTCATTTTCTTCTCTGTGGGCCTCTGAGTGAGTTTACGTAGTGTAACAGCGCAGCGCTTCTGTGTTGTACGTCAGAACGTAGGCACGCTATTGGCCGACGCAGGTCATGTGTGTGATGCGTGTGACGTACAACACAGAAGCGCTGCGCTGTTACACTACGTGGCTCACTCAGAGGCCCACAGAGAAGAAAATGAAGAGTTGAATAAAGTCATTATTTTTGCTTGTTTTTGCGCACAAAAAGTATTCTCGTGGCTTGATAAACTTATGGTTGATTGACGAAAGTCTTACGGGGTTGGAACTTGTAACAACATGAGAGTGAGTAATTACTGACAGAATTGTCATTTTTGGGTGAATTAACCCTTTAAGTTCGTTCATAACGCCAAGAACAATAACTATAATGATAACTATTCTAACATCCACAACAAACGGACGATAAAGTTCTGTTTATTATCAAAAGTGTGTGCTGTGGTAATGTTGTCTGCCATTTTAAGTGCTTAAGCTTTTTAAAGTCGAGTAGATTCTGATTGGCTGTCAAAGATTTTATAGTTCATCAGCTGGAAAAAAAAAAAATTTCTGAAAGTGATTCCAACGAAATTGTTCCTCTGTGTCGTTATATGTTAAATAGCTGCAGTGTGGGCTCATCCTTTGTGTGAAGAGGCCTTTAAACTAACAATACTGGCAGCAAGTAATCATGTTTAAAGGAATTAATTTATTAATATAGCTTGCTATTGAAGATACAGCTTTTTCTACCACCTTTCTCTCATTTTTAAAACTTACACCCAAAATTCTGCCAGTCTCAGTTCCTGTCTTAATGTATATGTTTAAACAACAATAGTATTTAAACATGGGTTCAATAGACATTTCTTGTTTTACAGCTGAAAAAGAGCAAGCCAGGCAAACCAGTATTCACCAGGACAACCAGTCCTGTTGGGGATGAGAAATGAACATGGCCTTCTCATGTATTCATAGATACTCATACATACATGTTTATAGCTGGAAATTACTTTATATGGTGAGTACTGACAGTTTTTCTGGAGTTTGTCACAAGGTGACGAACCAGCAGCGGAACTATATATTCCACGGAGGAATGTTTCCACCCGGAGCGCTTTCAACGGAACCCCCAGCCAGCCTTGTATGCATCACTACCATGGCAACAGCAGCCGCTGATGACAGAGTGGCAGCAGGTGCGGCGCATCAAGGGGCTGTTTGATGATTGGGACACACAGCGGTTGAAGCAGATAAAAACCAAGCTTTGGGAGACCAAGGGGGTGCAGTTCAGTTCAGTGCAGTGTTCTGTGTTCGGGTGCTGTGTCCTGACTTTGTTCCGTCGAGGAGGGCTGAGAGTTTCTGTGGGACAAATCGGCTGGTGAGATCGACCGCGGAAGGGAATCCGCTACTAAGGATTGGGTGGTGTGGAACAGAGAAGCAGAGGAGAAGTCGCCTTGGAGATATCAAGTCCCCCAGCTAAAGCCGCTTGCATACTGTTCCATCATCACTGTTGTGGAGAGCGGAGGAAACCCAGGTATCTGTTGTTCTGAGTGTCGTACATTCCAAGCCTGCTGTGTTCCGATTCATCATTGATGCTGTCCTGGAGAACGGAGGAAATCCAGTTATCTGCTGTTCTGAGTGTCAGATAATGTTTCATAATGTTTTTATGAAGTCAGACAGTGTTTGTACATGTGTGCTGAGCAGAGAGCTGCTTGAGTTATATTTTGCTTAGAGGTACAGTATGTCTGCAATGCAATGTTCACGGAGACAGTTGGCATGTTCTTTGCAGGGAAAGGAATGTTTCCACTGATGCAAATGTACCACTAATGTATACAACAAGGTTAGTTCTTAATATGGAAGTGGATTGTGCCATGTTTAAGCATGACGTGTACATATGACATATGTGTTCTAATTTTAAGAAGCTCAGAGCAACATGTTTTGTTACCTTACAAGGAAGCTGTAAGACTCTCTGTGATGTATAAAAACTCAATCTTACTGTACCACCACAGAGAAACATAAGGCATGAGGAGGTGAGAGGAAGGAGTAAACTTAGAGATGATGATGGGGTGAGAAGATAGACAAATGGGGAACAGTTAAATCTAGAATGAGACTTCCTCACCGGTAGCCTTATTGTTATATGCCTGTTTCTCTCTGTCTGACATGACAAACATTTAAATAATAAATCTATTGGCAAAAGTAACTGGTGTAGCTTCCGTGATTCAACATTAAATGGGGGAAGCATGATTTTCAAGTCTACACTATAACTAAGTGATTTTGTAAATAGGCCTAAATTGCAGGACAGTCAACAAGAGGTTCTTAATGATTCTGTGTGCAATCTGCACGTAATATGAGACCTACTGTTTGCGAAGTTCAAATCAGGGACAGAAAACTAAAAGGTTTTGAGCTAAGCACTCACGGAGTTGACCCGGCAGATGTTGAGAGTGTGGACTGGCCGGGACTGAATCTGCTTAGGGCCTGTTGCGGCGGCCTGACGCTGGAGGAAGGCCCGTTCCTTTGCGTTAAGAGGGCAGCATTGCCGTGTCCATTTCCCTATGGCAGGAATTTTAAATGGTCCGGTTTAAAGAAATACGTAGAAGTAGATTGGGAATGTTTCGCCCGCGGTTGCGAGGACCCGTTTGTTTGGCTTGACGCCCTAATTCTGTCCTAAAGATTCCTAATTCTGTGGATGAAAGATTCTTTATCGAACAGAAAGCTCGATTCGGACGTGTTAGGAAGGTACTGCGAGCCAAACGCTGCTAAACTGTCAGAGAAATGAGGTGAGACTGCTGAGTCTATATGTACACGTTTAAATCATGATTGCTGAGTGCTCTCCACCCGTGTTAATTATCTGAACGTGCTTCTCCCGAACTTTGTTAATAAAACATCATTTATTGAGTAACAACAACTCAAAGCACTTTCTGTGTCGTGTATGTAGCTTATGTTCTGTAGAACATGAATACATCACATTGTGTTGTGACTCATCAAGTTGAACTAAACAATAACAAATAAATGAAAGGCTTATTTCCTTTAGGAAGTAGATCAGAACCAACATACTGTAGAAATTGGACAATTTTCTTCTAGAAAGACAAGGTGTTGTTGAGGTGGAGGAAGACTGCAGGTTGCAGTCGAAACATGTCAAGGTAAAGAAAAAGTTTTTTCCTCCACCCGAACACCTTGTCTTTCTAGAAGAAAATTGTCCAATTTAATCATTAAGAAGACAAAATGAACATTTTTGAACAGCTTACTGTAGCTTCAGCTTATACTGTACTGTAGAAAACAGTGACAAAATGCAACACACTAACTAGACAGGCCTTTATAATTTAGTGATATGTTGTTCTTTGAGTGTAGGCCTAGAGTCCTCACTTCTCTCTGGTAGTTTTCCAAACTCCCTGAAAACTGCAGTTGTCAAGGCCCTCCTGAAAAAGAGCAATCTGGATAAGACCATCTTGAGGAACTATAGACCGATCTCAAATCTTCCTTTCATAGGCAAGATCATTGAAAAAGTTGTCTTCAATCAGCTGAACTAATTCTTAATCTCGAATGGATACTTCGACAATTCTCAATCTGGTTTCAGATCGCATCACAGCACTGAGACAGCGCTCATAAAGATAATAAACGATATTCGCTTAAATACTGATACAGGCAAATTATCAGTGCTGGTACTACTCGACCTCAGTGCTGCATTTGACACTGTCGATCACGACATACTTCTTGACAGGCTGGAAAACTGGGTGGGGCTTTCTGGGATAGTCCTAAAATGGTTCAGGTCATACTTAGAAGGGAGAGGTTATTATGTGAGTATAGGAGACCATAAGTCTGAGTGGACATCCATGACTTGCGGAGTCCCTCAAGGCTCAATTCTTGCACCACTCCTGTTCAACCTGTATATGCTCCCAATGAGCCAAATATTGAGAAAGAACAAAATTGCTTACCACAGCTATGCAGACGACACACAGCTCTACTTAGCCCTATCACCTAACGACTACAGCCCCATTGACTCCCTGTGCCAATGCATTGATGAAGTCAACGGTTGGATGTGCCAAAACTTTCTTCAGTTAAACAAAGACAAAACTGAAGTCATTGCGTTTGGAAACAAATATGAAGTTCTCAAGGTGGATGTCAGGAATCTTGGTGTGTCTCTAGAGTCAGACCTTAGTTTCAGTAGTCATGTCAAAGCAATAACTAAATCAGCATACTATCATCTGAAAAATATTGCAAGAATTAGATGCTTTGTTTCCAATCAAGACTTAGAGAAACTTGTGCATGCTTTCATCACCAGCAGGGTGGATTATTGTAATGGACTCCTCACTGGCCTTCCTAAAAAGACCATAAGACAGTTGCAGCTCATACAGAACGCTGCTGCCAGGATCCTGAGCAGAACCAGAAAATATGAACATATCACACCAGTCCTCAGGTCTTTACACTGGCTCCCAGTTACATTTAGGATTGATTTTAAAGTATTATTACTGGTATATAAATCATTCAATGGGCTAGGACCTCAATATATTGCAGATATGCTCACTGAATATAAACCTAACAGATCACTCAGATCATTAGGATCACATCAGCTAGAAATACCAAGGGTTCACTCTAAGCATGGAGAGTCTGCTTTTAGCTATTATGCCAGCCGCAGCTGGAACCAGCTTCCAGAAGAGATCAGATGTGCTCCTACAGTAGTCACATTCAAATCCAGACTCAAAACACATCTGTTTAGCTATGCATTTACTGAATGAGCACTGTGCCACTGTTCATCCGACTGTTTTTACTGTACTGGTTTTGTCTTTGTTTGTTTTCTAATTTCTAATTTATTTATTTTTATAATCTCTGGAAGAGATTTTGAAGGAGAGCGGGAGAGCCTTCACTCCGATGAGGCGAGTGAAGGAGTAAGTTATACTGCTGTATAAGAAGTCGCTGAGAGCGTCGTTAAGGGTAACGGCAGCAGACAGCGCACACGAAGCGTGCTCTGTGGGGGCCCCGCTGGGCATTACTGGTGTAGCACCACCCCAGCAGAGTACATCCCTGGGCTAGAGGTCCAGTGGCACCGTAAACCGTCTCAATCTCTTCCATCTCAGATAGGGGTGGACCAGTACTACTTTATTTTATTTTTTATTCTAAACTGTTTTAATTATTCTTATTTGTTTTGATTATTTTAAATTCTTCTATGTAAAGCACTTTGAATTGCCATTGTGTATGAAATGTGCTATATAAATAAACTTGCCTTGCCTTGCCTTGCCTTGCCTAGGCCTAGAGTCTCTAATCTCTAAAAATCTCCAAATGCTCGACATGAAACTGCGGTCTTCCGTCCGACCTTTTACTATCGTGTCAATTGATTTTGATATGCGCGAGGGAGAGAGAGACCAAGACAGCGCTCGTGTTGTTTGAAGACGTGAGAGTGCGCGCGCGCGGCCGGGGCTCTCTCTCTCTCTCTCTCTCTCTCTCTCTCTCTCTCTCTCTCTCTCTCTCTCTCTCTCTCTCTCTCTCTCTCTCTCTCTCTCTCTCTCTCTCTCTCTCTCTCTCTCTCTCTCTGCTCGCGGCTGTCAAGCGCAGCAGTCATTTTTTTCTACATCACTCACCGATCAAAAAAGGCTTTGGCGGGACAAAAATGTGCTTTGGTGGCCATATGAAACGTGTCATATGGCTTCTCATATTTGTCGTGTTTTCCGAAATATTTTAGTTTTATTCCACAAAGCTTACAAATAGTGTGGCTCTTGTCCAGCTCCCCCTTCAACTTCACAGAAGCCAAAATATTTCCACACGTCAGCTTTTAACGAGGAGGGTGTTTGGATCAGTCATCGCGTCTCTGTTATGTGCACAACACAGACGGTCCGGGCACTGCACTTCCGCGCTTCAGAGTTCCGTCAATATATTACGTTATTATACATATATATGTATGTAACCCAGTAGGTTATAACTATGTTGTTAATCAGTTACCTCAATTTATTAGCTTGTATTTGTTTAATTCAGAGATAAAATGTGAATTAACCGTTCATCTTTGTTTGTGATCATACGTGTATTTGTGCCTTTAAGAGCGCGCGTGCATGAGATACAAGTTTGATCGAGGTGTACATGTGGAAAACGTGGCTTTAACCATCAAGTTAGGTGTTTGATTATTTTATTGGTGTATGTGAATTAAGTCCCGCCCTCACTGGTGTTTTGTGTAATGTGAGTGGTTGTTCGGGACATGAGAGTTTTTGTTGACAAGCGCGAGAGAGAGAGAGAGAGAGAGAGAGACGGAGATTCAGAGAGACGCGTTTGCGGGTACAGAGTGATTTGATTGACGATTTATAAGTTTAAACAACCTTTAACTGTAATGTAGATCCAAGATGAATCGCTTGCGTGTGGGTCTTTGAGTTTGTAGCCAGTGTTTTTATAGTTTTTGTTTCGTGTGGCTAACCTGCCGTGTGGGAGCGAATCCGAGTGTTTTTCGGTTAGTTATCACTGCGCATATCAGCGCATCTGAACTGATAGTTTACAGCGACAGTTATACAACTGACTAAAGACTGTTTAACCTGGTTGTCGTCCTTCACCACGAGGGAGACCTTGAGGACCAGATAGCGCCCCAAATACCCGCGTTATTTGGGGTTCCTCTGGCGGCGTGGGAGGTGCATTTCGTCGGCTGACGAGGGAGAGAGAGGACGAGGAGCTGCGTGAGGCCTGCTGCAGGATTCCGGAGTTGCAGTATCATTGCACGTGGAATTGAGGTATCTTTGTTTGATTGATTTTGTGCTCAGGAGAGTGAAGGGGCCATTTTTCAGTTTCCCGGCCACCACGAACACGAGCCACGATTCAGGCCTGCAACGGGGTGGGTTGTGTGAATGACTGGTGTGTATGTGTGGGCCCACCGCATTAAATATTATTCAGTGCACTGAAAATAATATGTGTATATTTAGAGTATCGTTTGTATAATCTGAGTGGGTTATTGTGTACATTTCTCCCGTTTGAGGTCATTGGTGCTACCTATACCAAGTATATTTGACCTGGAGACTAATTCCAGTAGGTCTGGCAACTGATATAGATTGCCTTTAAAGTTTCAGTGTTTAAATTGTGTCAGATTTTATGGCAATGTGATTTTGTGAATATTTCACATTCTGAAATGAATGTGCTTAGCTAGTTATCCTTCAGTTACTTTATTCCAATTAAATCTTTTATTTGTTCTGTACTTTTACTCGTGTGTTATTCCTTTAAAAGTGTTGGTTGATGTCATTAGTCAGGGGGTGAGAGATTTAATTCTGAGTAACTCGTAAAAGGAAAGTATAGATTATTATTCTAATTTTCTAAAAGATAATTAATTCATTTAGTGACACCAGAGGGGCCTAACTTCAACATCTGTAGGCATTTAGTTATTGAATCTGGAGCGCTGTCCTACTTAGTTACAAGAAAGACAGGTAGGGGGCGCTACATAAAGTGGGGGCTCGTCCGGGATCTCCCTCTGTGAGTCACACAATAGTTGATGCTGAAAGAAGAAAAAGAGGAATTAACCTCAACACACCCCTGTAATTACATCATAATTAACTGAAAAGTGCATAAAGTGTCATCATGGCTCTATCAAAAGACCCCAGTCTCCAAGCAGAGTTGGCCAACTGGTGCAAAGATGCTAGCATTGAAGAGACTCATGCTTTAATGCTGTTAAACGTACCCGTTCACACCGAAGTGGCCGAAATTGAAGAGGCGATGGAAGCTGTAAAAGCTCTAGGGAGAGTTCGTGTAAGGGACACGAGGGAAGGACCCACTTCACATTACCTGCTGGTGTTGTGTGAGTGCAGACAAGCCATCGACCCAAAGCGCATACCTCCTGAAGTGTCACGGGGAGACAAGAAAGAGCCATGGCCAGTCATAGTAATCCAGACAAAGGAATCGGCTGCTGACACCGCTTCTGCAGGTTTTACAGAAAAGTTTGCGAAGTTCCTGATGGAAGAAGGAAAGTCTCTTAGCGATGTACATGCTTTGATTTCTCCACACAGTGCCACCGACAGTTCCCCTGAGTCAATTATACGCGCCATGGGGGAGGTCCTGGAAAAGACAGTAAAGCACTCGAGTGACAGCAACACCTACCGACGCCTGCGCACCTTTTCAGCCGTAGTTCCAACCCCCATGGGTGAGGAGAATATGGAAAATTGGATTGATCAAGCCAGGCTGCTGATAACTGAGTGTGACTGCTCCGAAAAAGAAAAACGACGCAGAATTGTGGAAAGCCTCAAGGGACCTGCAATGGACATTGTAAGAGCTGTCAGATTCTCTGATCCTGAAGCTAGTGCCTCACAGTATCTGGAAGCGTTGGAGAGCACCTTTGGATCATCTGAGTCTGGTGAGGATTTATACTTCAAGTTTCGTCTTATGCGCCAGGGAACAGGGGAGGCCTTGTCTGAATTCCTGAGACGGATGGAGAAGACCCTCAGCAAAGTAGTGGAAAGAGATGGACTGACTCACAGTCTGGTCGATAAAGTACGAGTGGAACAGCTGATTAGAGGGGCTGTGAATTCTGACATGATGTTGCTCCAACTGAGGCTGAGGGAAAGAAAAAATCACCCACCTTCTTTCCTGAGTCCGTTGAAGGAAATCCGTGAGGCGGAGGAGAGTGAATCGGCTCGCCACAGAATGTCTGCAAAAGCTAAGGCCATACATTTCCATGAAGAAGAAAGAGCCAGCACGTCTGTTATCCAGGAACTCAAGGCCGAGCTTCAAGAATTGAGAACCCAAATAAGGGGAGTTGAGCCAAAAGCCATGTCTACTTCATCATTAGTGATTGAAACTAAAGAAAAACCATTCAAGAAGACTGAAAAAACTGATGATTCAGAAGTACAAGAGTTAAAGAAACAGGTCCAACACTTACAGCAGCAGTTGGCAGTTCTGAGTGTCAGTTCTACTCAATACTCACCTCATGTTCCAGAGCAGCGGCCAAAACCATCCCAGTCTGTTTCCACGTCGTTAAGATACCAGTCAGCCCGAACAAGAGATGACTACTTCTGCTACAAGTGTGGAGAAGATGGCCATATTGCCACAAAGTGTCAAGCGCCACCAAATTCTGATCAAGTGATTCAGAAGCTGATTCGTTCTTTGAGGCAGGTAAAGGGTGGAAAGCCTGAGACGGCTGACAATAGAACTACTCAAAACCAAGCCTGTTTCTCCAAAAAGAGCCAGACCACCATCCATGAATCCAGCCGTCTTCCTAAAGGACTAGTAGGACCGGCATACACTGTAAAAGTGAAGCTTAATGATCGTGTATGTCAAGCACTGTTAGACAGCGGATCACAAGTGACGATTGTGTTTGAAAGCTGGTATTCCAAGAATCTGCCTGATGTGCCCATTCACCCGTTGACTGGATTATCCATATGGGGCCTCAGTTATTCCAGTTACCCGTACAAGGGATATATCATCGTGGATGTCACATTTCCCGCCTCTGTCACTGGTGTGGAGGAGCCGTTGTCCATCCTGGCTCTTGTATGTCCTGAACCCCAGGGTCCTTCCCAATTGCCAGTCATTATTGGTACCAATGCCAGTTTCTTCACCCGCCTTGCGGCCCTTAGCCATGATACAGAAGGATCCAGTGTTGCACGTGCTTTGAGAATCCAGACTCGACACCCTGCAATCCATCTGTCACAGCCGAAAAAGCCGGACCCTCTTCCTGATTCACCTGAAGGAGAAGTTCGATGGATAGGACCTGGCGATTGCGTAGTTCCCCCGAGGGGAGAAGTGTGTGCTGTCTGTAAACTGGAGACTGACAAGCCGTTAAGAAAAGAGATTTTTGTGGTGGACACGCCTGAGGACGCTAGTCTTCCAGCTGGAACATTCATAACCCCAGTGGTACTACCATCATCCGCCGTAGAAGGACAACGCATCCAGGTGATGATTCATAATGTAACATCAAAAAATATCTCCATTCCGGTGGGAACAGTAATTGCCAATGTATATCCAACTGACACACTCACTGCCAGGACTGAAGAACAGAGCTCCCAAGCAATAGACCCAAGTTTGTTTAAGTTTGGTGAGTCGTCCATTTCTGAGGCCTGGGAACGGAGACTGCGCCACAAGTTGGCCACCAGAGGTGATGTGTTTTCTGTTGAAGAATGGGATGTTGGATTAGCTCGTGGAGTGGAGCATCCCATCAGACTGAAAGACCCAAAACCGTTCCGCGAACGCTCCAGACGCATCGCTCCTGCAGACATCGAGGATGTACGACGTCACATCAAAGACTTGTTAGCAGCGGGAATAATTACAGAGTCCAGGAGTCCGTATGCATCGCCCATTGTGGTAGCACGGAAGAAGAGTGGGGCAATCAGAATGTGCATCGATTATCGCACTCTAAATGCTCGTACTATCCCTGATCAGTACACTACTCCCAGGATCGACGATGCCTTGGACAGTTTGGCTGGTAGTAAATGGTTTTCCGTGCTGGACCTCCGCAGTGGGTACTATCAGATAGCCATGGCGGAGGAAGATAAAGAAAAGACAGCGTTTATCTGTCCCCTGGGATTCTTCCAGTTTGAACGGATGCCTCAAGGGATCACTGGAGCTCCAGCCACCTTCCAGCGGCTCATGGAGAAAGCTGTTGGTGACATGCATCTCCTCCAAGTAATAGTATACCTGGATGACATCATTGTGTTCGGACGCACCCTTGAAGAACACGAAGAGAGGCTGTTAAAAGTCCTGGACCGTCTGAGAGAATGTGGCCTGAAAGTGTCAATAGATAAGTGCCAGTTCTGCCAGGCTCAAGTTCGGTATGTGGGACACATTGTATCAGCTGCTGGAGTATCACCAGACCCAGCCAAGGTTGAAGCCGTAACACGCTGGAAAAGGCCCACTGACCTAAAGACATTGAGGTCGTTCCTGGGGTTTTGTGGATTTTACCGGAGGTTCATAAAGGATTACTCCGCCATTGTAAGGCCTTTAACAGAGCTCACTAAAGGTTACCCGCCAACATCTGGGCAAAAAAAGCAAGTCAAGTGATGGGAAGATTTACTTCAGAGTATCGGAACCCTTTGGAGAGCGTTGGGACGACACTTGTACAGCAGCGTTCCATAAAATCATTTACTGTCTCACCCATGCCCCAGTACTTGCTTTCGCGGATCCTGCCAAGCCTTATGTACTGCATGTAGACGCTAGTCTGAGTGGACTGGGGGCCGTTTTGAATCAGGAGCATTCTGGAGGAATGAGGCCCGTGGCCTACGCAAGCCGGAAACTGAGTGCATCAGAACAACGGTACCCCATACATCAGCTAGAGTTCTTGGCACTCAAGTGGGCGGTAGTGGATAAGTTTCACGACTACCTATATGGAGCCCAGTTCGTGGTAAAGACCGACAACAATCCCCTGACCTATGTGTTGTCAAGTGCCAAGCTGAGTGCGACGGGTCATCGTTGGTTAGCTGCCTTAGCTACCTATAACTTCAGCTTGCAATACAAACCAGGAAGTGCCAACATCGATGCGGATGTATTGTCTCGCTACCCCTGTGAATCAACTGCTTGCTCTGAATGGAAGGAGATACCCAAGTCAGGAGTAAGAGCCATCTGTCAGTTAGCAGTGGTTGCTGAAAGTGGAAGCTCATCATCCAGACTGGTGGATCCGTTGGGTGTGTTACCTGAGGGTATTCCTGAAGCTTTCTCTTGTCCCACAGCTTTGGGGCTTAGTCAAATGGAACAGTTGAGCACTACTGAGTTGAGGAAAGCTCAAGAGGAAGACCAGGTAGTTGGTGTAGTAAAGCGAGAAGTGGAGTCAGGAAGGATTCTTACTGGTACTAGGAGTTCTGATGCTACCATTGCTCTGTTACAGCGGCAGGGAGACAAGTTAAAGATAAAGAGTCAACTTCTGTACAGAGTCACCAAAAGTTCCTGTGGTAGAGACAAGACACAACTCGTCTTACCCGAGAAGTACTGGGCTACTGTGTTACAATCATTGCACGACGACTCTGGTCACTTGGGAGTAGAAAAAACTACGGAACTTGTGAAAGACCGTTTCTATTGGCCTAGAATGTCTGCATACATAGAGCAGTATGTCAAGGATTGTGGCCGGTGTGTAATGAGAAAGACGTTACCCAAGAGAGTGGCCCCACTGAATCACATACACAGCAGTGGGCCATTCGACTTAGTGTGCATCGACTTTCTGTCAATTGAACCTGACTCAAAAGGTATTGGTAATGTTCTCGTCGTAACAGACCACTTCACACGCTACGCTCAAGCGTTCACCACCAAAGACCAGAAAGCTCTGACTGTGGCTAAGATACTGTGTGACAAATTCTTCGTTCACTATGGCTTACCCTCTCGCATCCATTCTGATCAGGGTCGAGATTTTGAGAGTGGTCTCATAAAAGAGCTTCTAAGCATGTTGGGAATCCGAAAGTCCAGAACGACTCCCTATCATCCACAAGGAGACCCACAGCCAGAAAGGTTCAACCGAACACTTCTTTCCATGCTTGGTACGCTGAATCCCGCAGAGAAAAACAGATGGAGTCAGCACATTAACAGATTAGTACACGCTTACAACTGTACTAAGAACGAAGCAACTGGGTTTTCCCCATATTATCTTCTGTTCGGAAGAGATGCTCGTCTGCCAGTGGATGTGTGTTTCGGGACTTCGCCTGATGGAAAGGAAGCGGGTAGCCATCGACAGTATGTGGAGAAAATGAAATCAGAGTTACAGAGAGCATATCAGTTAGCCACCGAAACTGCCCAGAAAAGTCAACAAAGGAACAAACGGTTGTACGACAAGCGAGTGAAACACCAGAGCTTGACTGTGGGAGATCGTGTGCTGATAAGAAATCTGGCCATGAATGGAAAGAACAAACTTGGAGACAAGTGGAATTCTGTTCCTTACCTGGTGGTGGAAAAGCTAGAAAACTTACCAGTGTATCGCCTGAAACCTGAGTCCGGAATGGGAAGTGCAAGAACATTACACCGAGACCATCTCTTGCCAGTTGGGGATCATGTGAGGTTGACAGATGCTGGAGAACCTACAAGAGTTGTTGCTCCGGCTGAGACCTGGACAAGATCTAGGGAGAGAAAACGGAGAAGAGGATTAGGAGAAAGAAATGTAGTGCCGACAGGGTGTGAGTTGAGAAACTCCTCTGAAAGTGAAGAGGATGACGTGTGTTATTACTACTCGGATAGAGTGGAGAGACAGCACAGTCCAGAGTGTGTTACACTGGAGGACTCTACAATGGAGGATGAACCGGTTAACTGTGGATGGGAGGTGGATAGACCTTTTGACGACATGGCAGAGCCGATGATCATGGAAGAAGGCCCTAGAGAGTTTCCCGATCGAAGTTCAGAGACTAGGGGAGATCCTGGTTTAGAAGGGGGAGAGATGGAAAGAATTAACGCTACTAAAGAGGTAGTAGAGACAGTTCATTCCCGCCCAAAAAGGGAGATACGACCCGTAGTCAAGTTGAGCTATGATTCTCTGGGACAGCCCACTAACAGACCCTTAACTCTGATTCATAGAGGGATGGTCATAAATGTAGAGGGTGGGGAAGGTTCAGAAAGGAAACCCTGTAACACCATGTGGTGTCATCCTATGGCACAATGTGTTCGTTGTACTCGGGTAAACCCTTCTACTGAGCCTAAAGTCACCATTAAGGTGTTGAGAAGTAATCTCATGGGGTCATGAGATGTTTAGAAGGGGGAGCATGTAACCCAGTAGGTTATAACTATGTTGTTAATCAGTTACCTCAATTTATTAGCTTGTATTTGTTTAATTCAGAGATAAAATGTGAATTAACCGTTCATCTTTGTTTGTGATCATACGTGTATTTGTGCCTTTAAGAGCGCGCGTGCATGAGATACAAGTTTGATCGAGGTGTACATGTGGAAAACGTGGCTTTAACCATCAAGTTAGGTGTTTGATTATTTTATTGGTGTATGTGAATTAAGTCCCGCCCTCACTGGTGTTTTGTGTAATGTGAGTGGTTGTTCGGGACATGAGAGTTTTTGTTGACAAGCGCGAGAGAGAGAGAGAGAGAGAGACGGAGATTCAGAGAGACGCGTTTGCGGGTACAGAGTGATTTGATTGACGATTTATAAGTTTAAACAACCTTTAACTGTAATGTAGATCCAAGATGAATCGCTTGCGTGTGGGTCTTTGAGTTTGTAGCCAGTGTTTTTATAGTTTTTGTTTCGTGTGGCTAACCTGCCGTGTGGGAGCGAATCCGAGTGTTTTTCGGTTAGTTATCACTGCGCATATCAGCGCATCTGAACTGATAGTTTACAGCGACAGTTATACAACTGACTAAAGACTGTTTAACCTGGTTGTCGTCCTTCACCACGAGGGAGACCTTGAGGACCAGATAGCGCCCCAAATACCCGCGTTATTTGGGGTTCCTCTGGCGGCGTGGGAGGTGCATTTCGTCGGCTGACGAGGGAGAGAGAGGACGAGGAGCTGCGTGAGGCCTGCTGCAGGATTCCGGAGTTGCAGTATCATTGCACGTGGAATTGAGGTATCTTTGTTTGATTGATTTTGTGCTCAGGAGAGTGAAGGGGCCATTTTTCAGTTTCCCGGCCACCACGAACACGAGCCACGATTCAGGCCTGCAACGGGGTGGGTTGTGTGAATGACTGGTGTGTATGTGTGGGCCCACCGCATTAAATATTATTCAGTGCACTGAAAATAATATGTGTATATTTAGAGTATCGTTTGTATAATCTGAGTGGGTTATTGTGTACATTTCTCCCGTTTGAGGTCATTGGTGCTACCTATACCAAGTATATTTGACCTGGAGACTAATTCCAGTAGGTCTGGCAACTGATATAGATTGCCTTTAAAGTTTCAGTGTTTAAATTGTGTCAGATTTTATGGCAATGTGATTTTGTGAATATTTCACATTCTGAAATGAATGTGCTTAGCTAGTTATCCTTCAGTTACTTTATTCCAATTAAATCTTTTATTTGTTCTGTACTTTTACTCGTGTGTTATTCCTTTAAAAGTGTTGGTTGATGTCATTAGTCAGGGGGTGAGAGATTTAATTCTGAGTAACTCGTAAAAGGAAAGTATAGATTATTATTCTAATTTTCTAAAAGATAATTAATTCATTTAGTGACACCAGAGGGGCCTAACTTCAACATCTGTAGGCATTTAGTTATTGAATCTGGAGCGCTGTCCTACTTAGTTACAAGAAAGACAGGTAGGGGGCGCTACATGTATATGTATATGTATATGTATATGTGTATATATATATATATATATATATATAATATATATATATTTTTTTTTTTTTTTTGAAAATCGATTTTTGACATTTGCGAATCGATTCAGAATCGTCCACGTCCGCATCGCGATGCATAGTTATTATGTCTTATTACAAAATCTAATTGTGTATTTACCAAACACAATCCTTAATAAATAATATTCACCATATTTTGTTATCCAACACCATACAAAACTTTACTGGATAATACAGCATAAATACAGCTAAAGTAGCATATAAAGACTTATGATATTTGAGAGAAATAAAAAAAGGGTTGTTATAATCATGATATTTATCTCCCTATCAAAATCTTCTTCCATGTATATAAGCAATTTGCAATTGTTATCGAGCACAGTACAGTACAAATGATGGACAAAAGATGTGATCAAATCAAATAATTTTATTTTCACAAAACCATGAACCCAAGTGTGTACAGGTGATGAAATTCTTTTTTGCAAACTCTGCAGAATGACAGTATGGATGACAAGTATAGCATATTTACACAACACATACAGTATTCATATACACAGCATATGTTAGGGACTCAATACAAGTAGAGAACAATCTATGGTACAATATTATACTACACTGTAAAAAAGGATTCGAGGCTTTTGCTTCCTCAACTCATTTTCATAAGTCAGTTCAACTAAAATGTTGAGTGTACTTAAGATATCAAGTTTACCTGTGCCCAACTACTTCGTTGAATCAGAGTAGTTCAGGCAACATAGATTTCTTAGTTGTATGATGAGCGGCCCCTGCATGAATAGTAGGGAAACCCCGCAGAGCAACGGCTTACAACGCGTGCAACCTACGAGAAACCTCCATTTTGGATCAAGAGTTCCTGAGGTAAGCTTGAACTTCTATCTTTCTTGTTTGTATGAAAATGTTTGTTAAATTAATTGTGTAAACTAGATACATATTACACAGGGTTGTCAGTGGCCACGAATTTGTCCTTTGTTTTACGAATTCGTTCCCTCTATAACGTTAGTTAAGTCTTGTCGTCGAATTAAGAATTCATTCACTTAACTTATTAATTTGTTCCCTCGTTTTATTAAATTGTGGCCACGTTATACTACGTTCCCTGAACTTCCCTCATTTTTAATAAATACGAGTGAAGGAATTATAATGCAGCACGAGGGAATTATTTTTTTAATGTGTGATCACAATTTAATTAAAACGAGGCAATGAATGAATATGTCGTAGGGAACGAATATAGAATAAAATATAGAATACGTAAGTTGTCTCGTTTAGTGCTGTTTCAAACCTTAGATATCAATAAAACATCCAACAGTAATGTTAAATTTACCTCAGAAAAGCCATAGGGTATCTTGCTAAATGTATTACATTTTTTTTTAATACTTTTATCCTAGCTTGTTGAACATTGGTGACCTTGAATGTGCTCTTATTATGACTGTTGACTAAGGGGGTGTGAGTCTAAGGGGTGTGGTTCGTTCATAATGTTTTTCAGGTGTTGCAATTTAATAAAATGACTGCATGCTCCTGTGTGAGTGTGCACGACAGTCAAACGAAACCCGATGGCTCCGTGAGTTTATTCCTGCGTCATGTTTTAGCCGGTTTTCTACCCTTTATGTTATGATGGCGAACTTAACAGGTTATGGGCCCAGGAAGGAGTTTGGAAGCCGGTGGAACCGTTTATGTTTTGACGGGGATGAGAAAAAGTATGAACTGTGGGAAACTAAGTTTCTTGCGCACCTGCGTCTGCTCAGTTTGAAGAGCACCATACTGAGCGAACCACCTGATGATGACGGTGTAGAAGAAGACGCGGAGAAAAATGAGGACGCGTATGCAGAACTGATTCAGCTGTTGGATGATAAAAGCCTTTCCCTTGTGATGAGAGATGCAGCGGATGATGGAAGAAAGGCGCTAAAGATTCTGAGAGAACACTATGCTGGTAAAGGGAAACCACGAGTGATCAGCTTATACACAGAGCTTACGTCTCTTCAGAAAGCTGTCAATGAGAGCGTCACAGATTATGTCATTCGCGCAGAGACCGCTATTACAGCTTTGAGAAATGCGGAAGAGACTTTAAGTGATGGCTTGTTGATTGCAATGGTTCTGAATGGCCTACCGGACTCTTTTAAGCTATTTTCCATCCACATAACCCAAAGTGATGAAACGATAACTTTCACGGAGTTCAAAACAAAGCTGAGGAGTTATGAGAGCACAGAAAAGTTTAGTGCTGCTTGCTCAGAGGATGACAGCGTGATGAAGGTGAAAGCAAGAGACGGGTGGAATATGAAATTGACCTGTTTCAACTGCGGACAGAAGGGACATAAGGCTGTGGAGTGCATTTCTACGAGTGAGCATAGAGAACAGCGACAGTGGTGTAATTTTTGTAAAAGTTCCACGCACAGGGATGTGAATTGCAAGTGGAGAAAGCGGGACAACGTGAAGCAGGTGATGGATGAGGAGGACCATACCTTTGCTTTTAAGGTGGGCCAAGTGGATGCCGTCCTGGCCAGCGAGGTGAGGGAAAAAGGTCTCATGGTTGATACAGGAGCCACGTCGCATATCATCCGGGACATGACACAGTTCAAGGACTTTGATGAAAGTTTTGAGCCACATAAGCACATCCTAGAGCTGGCTGATGGAGAGAGGACCAGCGGTATCGCCTTGAGGAAAGGTACGGCCAAAGTTCGCCTGAGAGACAACAATGGTCAAGTGGTGGAAACGATGCTGATGGGGGCGTTGTACGTCCCATCTTTTCCACAGGACATCTTCTCAGTCAAGGCAGCGACGTCCCAGGGAGCGACGGTCATTTTCAAAGAAGGTCAGAACAGACTTGTTCATAAGAACGGTGTAACATTTGACATTCAGGTGTATGATAGACTGTTCTATTTAAGCACGGTTACAGACGATGTTGATCAATGTCATGTATGTTACGATATCCACACATGGCATGAAATTCTTGGTCACTGTAATTATGAGGATGTGTTGAAGCTGGAAAATGTCACAAAGGGGATGAAAATTAAAGGTAGAACTGAAATGTCTAATTTAAAATGTGAAGTGTGCATACAGGGAAAGTTTGCTCAGAGCAGGAACAGGGAGGCAGATGAAAAAGCAAAAGTTCCCCTTGGACTTGTGCATACAGACTTAGCTGGACCTATGGAGCCGGTAGCAAAAGATGGTTTCAGGTATATCTTGGCCTTTACTGATGACTATTCAGGTGCAATCTTTACATATTTTTTGAGAGCAAAGAGTGATACAGTCAAAGGAACCGAGAAGTTCATTGCTGATGTTTCACCTTATGGTAAAATTAAATGTATGAGATCTGATAATGGCACCGAGTTTGAATTTCAGTCCCTGCTCAGCAAAAATGCAATTAGACATGAAACCTCAGCTCCCTATTCACCCCATCAGAATGGGACAGCTGAGAGGAGCTGGAGAACTTTGCTTGATATGGCAAGGTGTATGTTAATCGAGAGTAGCTTACCAAAAATGTTATGGACGTACGCAATCCAGACTGCAGCTGTTATTCGCAACAGATGTTATAACAGACGTGTAGAACAGACCCCATACTATATGCTGACTGGAAAGAAGCCTGATCTTTCAAGAATGAGAATATTTGGGTCAGAGTGCTATGCATACAAACAGAACAAGAAAAAGTTAGACTCTCGATGTGAAAAAGGGATTTTCATTGGTTATGACAAGAATAGCCCTGCATATCTAGTTTTCTATCCAGACTCAGGAAAAGTGAACAAAAGTAGGTTGGTGGAGTTTATCACAAAGAGTGGGACAGAATGCCACACTCAGACAGATCAGTTAACGTGTGAAGATGATGTGCGTAGGGAGAGCGCCGAAACTCACCTATCAAAACCTGAGAAAATAGAATTAATAAATCCCCAGGACATAAGATCTGAAACGTGTGACCCAAACCCCAACACAGGTGAAAGGGAAAGTGTTGAGAGCAGGCGTTATCCACAGAGAGAGAAGAGGCCTCCACAGTATTTGAGGGATTATGAGTGTGGAATAAAATGTGATGATGACCATGCACTAGCCAGTATTGATTATTGTTATAGAGTTGCATGTGATGTACCCCACACTCTAAAGGAGGCTATAAGTTCACCAGAGTCAGAATTGTGGAGTAAGGCCATGCAGGAGGAGATGAACTCTCTTAAGGAGAATGATACGTTTACCCTTACAACACTACCTGAAGGTAAAAATATAGTGGGAGGCAGATGGGTCTACACATTGAAGGAAAACCCAGTTGGGACAACATACAAAGCTCGGTATGTGGCGAAGGGGTATAGTCAAGTTGCAGGCATTGATTATAATGAAACTTTTTCTCCAACTGCTGACATGACATCAATACGTAGTTTAATGCAAATTGCAGTTCAATATGGTTTAGAACTGCATCAAATGGATGTAAAGACTGCATATTTGCACGCCCCTATTGATACTGAATTATATATGGAACAGCCAGAAGGGTTTGAGGTCAAGTCAGAAACAAGTGAGAGGCTTGTCTGTAGACTTAACAAATCACTCTATGGTTTGAAACAGTCAGGGCGGAATTGGAATAAAATGCTAGATGATTTTCTGATTCAAAATGATTTTATTCAAAATCCTGCTGATCATTGTGTTTACAATAAACAAATTGGAGGTGAGAGAATCATACTGATAGTCTGGGTTGATGATCTTCTTATTGCAGCAAGTGATAGTCAGATACTCAGAAATGTGAAAAGAATGTTGGAGGAAAGATTTAAAATGAAAGATCTTGGTAAACTTACACATTTCCTGGGTATTGATTTTGCACAAGGAGATGGTGAGATAAAAATGAACCAGAAAAGGTTCATTATTAAGATTTTGGAGAGGTTTGATATGATTAATTGTAAACCAAGGTCAACTCCATGCGAAAACAGAATGCAATTTGATAATGAAGGTGAACGTGTTGATCCAAAGCGGTATCGAGAAGTGGTTGGTAGCTTGATCTATCTAATGACTTGTACTAGACCAGATCTAGGTTTCATTGTCAGTAAGCTGTCACAACACTTTTCTGAACCAAAGAACCAACACTGGGTAGCAGCTAAGCATGTATTGCGATATTTAAAGGGAACTGTGAACAAGGAATTGTCTTATAGGAGAAATGATGTAAATCTTAATCTCTTTGCATTTAGTGATGCTGATTGGGCAGCAGACCAAAATGATAGAAGAAGTACAACTGGTTACTGTTTTAGTTTGTCTGCCACTGGTCCTGTTATTTCTTGGAGATCTAAGAAACAATCCACAGTTGCTCTTTCCACATGTGAGGCGGAGTATATGGCTTTGGCAGCTACTGCACAGGAAAGCCTATATCTTGTCCAGTTATTAAACAAAATGGACAATGAATGTGTTTACACACCAGTGACAATTTATGAGGACAATCAAGGGGCAATTGCTTTGTCAAAGAACCCCATATGCCGTCAAAGGTGTAAACATGTTGACATTAAGTATCATTTTGTTCGATCTGCACTTGAAGATGGAAAGATAACTATTGAATATTGTCCTACAGCAGCCATGGTTGCAGATATTCTGACCAAACCTGTAACCAAAGTCATGCTTGATAGATTTGTGTGTTTTATTTTTGGTGTGATGTAAATGTACATGATAAATGTATGTTATTCAGCCTAAGAGCAAGTGGGGGTGTTGAACATTGGTGACCTTGAATGTGCTCTTATTATGACTGTTGACTAAGGGGGTGTGAGTCTAAGGGGTGTGGTTCGTTCATAATGTTTTTCAGGTGTTGCAATTTAATAAAATGACTGCATGCTCCTGTGTGAGTGTGCACGACAGTCAAACGAAACCCGATGGCTCCGTGAGTTTATTCCTGCGTCATGTTTTAGCCGGTTTTCTACCCTTTATGTTATGATGGCGAACTCAACATAGCTAACACACAACGTAACGTGACAGTTGCATACGTTAATGTATTCGTGGGCCTACTTTTTCTTTTGGTAATTTCATGCCTTGGATATAATAACTGACAACGTAACTTCGACGTGGCATGCCCGTAATTTCAGTACCATCACAAGTTATTTATGCTCTGATGATCGCAGCATTTGCTATTTAAAATGTGCAATGAAACGTCAGACACAATATTGTTGAATTTGCTCTTTATACTATATCTTTTTGACAGTATAGTGACGTGAAATGCAGCGCGCGCGCCTCCACCAGGCGCACTGTTTTTTTTGTTTTGTTTTTTGCTCTGGCACTTTTTACTTAAACTGCGACCTGAAGAAGGAATTCGTTTTTATGAAGTGAGTCTTACACTTCACAATAATAAATAGCTTTTATAAAAATTTATAAAATAAAGTAGGCCTATATACTTGAACTCTGGAAAGAGGCTAAAAACGTTATTTTATGTATAATGCTGATGGCCAACCGTTTAGTTGTCATGCTAACCGCGCACTATTTTTTTATTTATTTTTTTGGCACTTTTTACTTAAACTGCGTCTGACGAAGGAATTCGTTTTTCTGAACAGCTGAAAAGGTAAAAACGGACAATATAGTGTAATTGATAGTGTAGTATGCAACTATAATGTTTTGTTTGTTGAACTGTTGTATAAATCAATATTACATATTACTACAATATTGCATTACTGAAAGCCCTTCACAACCTCAAAAGTATTTAGAAGTCAGTATGACTTTGACTGACTGTCTTTTTCTTCAGAGCTGGTGGCTGCACTGAGACTACAGAGCAACCTGTCCTGTGAGTCATATGAACTGGTAAGTACTGCACATTTTCTTCTGCCAACCAACGCAGCATTATAAGGCATTACAAGCTAAAACACGGACACTTTAATAGATCTTGCCCCTTACCTTGCATTTACAATGACTGTTTGTGCTCCTTTAAGACACAAGTTGCTCTTAAAAAACATTTGTTGAAACATTTTCCAGAAAATGTAACTAGACAACAGTGATAATGTGTATGAAATGCATGGAATTCTGTGTTAGAAAAATCAAAAACTTTTGGGCACCACACATTCCATTTTTTTCAGGATGCAAGCAGTAGTAGTTGGCTTTTTCAGTTAGCACAAAAAAGTGGGAACAAAAAAATTGAATTATTAAAACCATCACAAAGTGATGGTAAGTGACACATCAGCGGCATGCTTAGTCCTACAGTTGTCACAGTTTGTCTAACGTTCTTGTTTTTGTTGTGTGTCGAGACTTCAAACCAGAAGAGAAGAGCAGCTGCTTTGCTCGGACTTCCATATTACCTAAAGGAGGATCCCAACAGTTTCATCCGTGTCTGTGAGGTGCGTGAGTTGATATGACATGGGTAGCCTAACTGTTGTCACAGTAAAAAACATTTATTAAAGGTATAGTTCACCCAAAAAAAAAAAATTGGTGTTATTATATGGTGTAAATATACTGAGAAATATATGAAATAATATATTGCGTTAATATATTGTAACATTTAAGGCAATCGGTTTCCACGTTATCTAAGTACACTCAACTAATTACATTTTACAGTGTAAATATATTGTAAATACATTTTTTAATATATGAAAAGCCGCAATTTCTTATGTATTATTCAATATTTTCACGTGTTTTTTCATATATTTTTCAGTGTATTTACACCATATAATATATATTGATCATAAAAATTCTCATGATGCTTCATAACATTAAAGGGATAGTTAACTTTGAAATTAATTTTTGGTATGTTTTAGCTTACCTCAAGGGCATTCAAGATGTAGGTGTCTTTGTTTCCACAGTAGTTTCAATTTTGATATTTTTACGTAAAATTTTTCAGATATTTTTAGGATATATCTTGTCTGTCAGTCATATAATGCAGGTCTATGGTCACCACCTCAAAGAGCATCCACAGAGAAGTCCAAATTAAACATGATTTAATGACTCGTAAATGTAAGTACACATTGATGGCCTAAGACACGAAACGAGCTGTTTGTGTGAGAAAACGAACAGTATTTATATCGTTTTTACCTCTTGTAAACACAGCCACGTCCAAGTGATCTGAGGGCGCGGGCGCTTCGGTCTGGAAGTGATCTCTCGCGCGTGTACGTCACTCATTGTTTACACAGAGATTTCGGAAGTGTTACCTTTCACTGTGAAGATCTAATGGTGCGTTCACGTGCTATGGTAATTATGGTAAATACCAAAAGCCGACGTGGAAAATACACATGAACACCCCCTCATGTGGTATTTTCCACTGGGCAACTCGTAGAATATTTTGATTCACGAGTTGCCGAGATGAGATAATAACCTTTTGTGGATAATAACCTTTGACCTTTTGTGGCGGAGAGCAACGCGAGTGCGAGAGTCGTGAATGGTAAAAATATGTACTATTCATGATCTAGAAAATATACAGCATTATTTACCGTTTGAGTTTTGATAAATAATTTTCTTGCTGTAGCAATGACTTAAGCAATCTAAAATAGTTTTAGCTAAATAACAGGTCTGGATCTCCATCTTTTTACCACATTACGACAACAAAAGCACTTGAACGCAACACACTGGTAAATACCAGTTCACAAGTGGAAAATATCATATTTTCCATAGCACCTGAACGCACCATAAACCTATTTAGATATACATGAAATCGCAATGGAAGACGATTTCGATATATCAACAGACAACGTTGAATTTTTTTAGATCACTTTCGGCGCTTGCGCAGACCGAAGCGCCCGCGCCCTCAGATCACTTGGACGTGCTGTGGTTACAAGAGGTAAAAACGATATAAATACTGTTCGTTTTCTCACACAAACCGCTCGTTTCGTGTCTTAGGCCATCAATGTGTACTTACATTTACGAGTCATTAAATCATGTTTAATTTGGACTTCTCTGTGCATGCTCTTTGAGGTGGTGACCATAGACCTGCATTATATGACTGACAGACAAGAACGCTTTGACCTAAAAATATCAAAATTGAAACTTCTGCGGAAACAAAGACACCTACATCTTGGATGCCCTTGAGGTAAGCTAAAACATACCAAAAATTAATTTCAAAGTGAACTATCCCTGTAAGGTTGAACCACTGGAGTCACATGGACTATTTTAACGTCGTCTTCACTGCCTTTCTGGGCCTTGAAAGTGGCAATAACGTTGCGTCGTTATGCATAGTATCTTAATTTGTGTTCCAAAGATGACGAAGGTCTTAGGGGTTTGGAATGAAATGAGGGTGAGGAATTAATGACTGAATTTTATTTTTTGAGTGAAGTAACCCTTTCAAATATATTGTAACAGTACATGCTTAGTTACTAAATACTTCATTATGTTCTTTAGATTACCAGTTCCCGAAAAAGAGGCTACAAAAGAAGTTGACGTTGGCCTTCTCATTGTTACTAAGGAAGGCAGAAGCAGGCAAGCACTACTGGCAAAGGAGATAGTCGATATTGCAGCTGTGCTGGAAGAGAACATCATCATACGTGAGCTAGGAGATGTTGCAAATGCCTTTTCCTCACTTATGGGTCCTCTTTACTGTCTTGACATAGACTATCCCAAGGGACTGAAGTACACATTCGAGATGGTACAAAAAGTTTTCATGGGCATCGGCAGTGGCAATTGTTCTGTGAAAGTTCATGGACTCCGCAACAAGTTGCTTCAAGGCAAAGTGTAGTGGCAAGTTGGCCAAGTTAATAGCAGCAGTGTTCACTAAAGACTGCATCACACCACCCTTTCCATATAAGTATTATATGGGATAGGCCTGTATAAGTTACAGACGAAAGTTTAATGCAGAGGTTCTAAAAATGTTATTAGAATGATATTGTGTTCAGTTAATCTGCTCAGAGATAACCTGCTACCAAAATGTTTGTGCAATTTAACTACAGCACTTTTAAGACAGTATGGTTTTATATTTCCCAAGTTCAAGGCAGATTTTTATATTTATATTTTTCTATATTTACTTTTGTGTACTAGAGCTCGTTTGCATTATTTTTTTTAGATAAATGTTCATGTAACATGTTATGAAATGCCCATTTTCAGCTTGCAATTAACTACAGCACTTTTAAGCCAGTATAAGCTTTTTTTTTATTTCACAACTTCAAGGCTGTAAGATTTTAATTCTATATTTACAGTTTTATGATAAATGTCCATGTTAACAGAAAGGTTAATATGAAATGTCAACGTTTAGCTATGTGTTTTAATGGTAAGGTGTTTTAACATGCAGTACATTAATACAAAGAAGGATTTTGTCTACTTTGAAATAAAATAAAATAACATTCTGCATGTTCTTCTATCCCAATGAATCATTTTTATGTAAAGCAAGGCAAGTTTATTTATATAGCACATTTCATACACGATGGTAATTCAAAGTGCTTTACATAGAAGAAATTAAAATAATCAAAACAAATAAGAATAATTAAAACACTTAATAATAAAACTTTTCTAATGTAGTACTTTAGAAAACAGAAACTTAAGTTGTGTGGGCAAATTGCGTAGTTCAGTCTGTTGAATGAACTTAACATTCCAACTAAAATGAACTATTCTTGAAAAAGTAACCTGGCTGCCTTAAAAAAATAAGTTAATTCAACTAAATTAATAGTTTAGCCAATTTTTATATTGTTTGCACAACTAATAATTATAAATTGACTCAACAAGATGCTTAGTTTAAACAACTCAAGATAGCAGACAAGTTTGTTGGTGTCACTAATTTTATGTTGTCTTAACTGGGATTTAGGTTTACACAACTTTTAATGTCTTGTTGGAGTAACTAAAAAACTAATTCATTAAACTTTAATTAAAGTTGATCAGACTATTTTGTCAGCTTCACCTTTGTTACCCCAACATATAATTCTAGGTTTAAAGAACTCCAATATATGTACAAACAACTGAAGTTTTTTAGCTTACTTAACACAACATTTTAAGGCAGCCAGGTTACAAATTATTTTAAGTTGAATGAACTTGTTCGTTTACACCCAAAACCACGGTGACTTTGAGATTTATCAATATGGACGTTGGCGTACGGCACGCTCAAATCCTACGCCAGCTCAGGAGGTGGTGTACGCACGTTTTGAGTTAGTGCGGAAATGTGCAGAAAAACAATTCCTAACACCACAAAACGCACTGACAAACTAAAAGATATTATATATTATGACCCACAGTAAAAAACAACAACAACATAGTAATTATAAACTTCAGTGTTTATTTTTGTGCAACATGGACTTCAATGTTTAATTTGTGTGACTTTACCAAAGCATTTGATTTGTAGCCATATGTATTCCTTCAGTTGCGAGCCTGTGCGCTTTACCCTGACGTTTCATGGTTAGGCCCGGCAGGTGCGCACGGACTGAGTTCGGTAACGAAAGGCTTTCAATGACCAAAAAATAATTCAGACTGACAAAATAATAAAAAATACATTCTTCTTCTTTTAAATAATAATAATAATACAAATAATAATAATGACATTCTTCTTCTAAATAACAAAAAGCGTCATTAATAATACAAATCATACTTATAATAAGAAGAATATTACAAATTGTCATGCAATTATTAATGTGAATGAATGGTACTCCACATCACATCATCATCATCACTATTGTAGCCTACACCCCAATACATGTAACGTGATTCGAAATTGAATGCTAATCATAGACTGTAAGATGCTAATTCAAAAGACGTGCTGTAAAATAATGCATTGTGATAGGTCATTTCGGCTTCACGTCAGAGAAGTTTCTCTTCTATGCCGTCTTCCGTGTGTCCATGGCGTAAAATGAGGGCGTGGGGGAAGCGGAGACTTGAATATATAGGGGCGTGTTATTCTAATGACGATCGTTTTTAGCCGCGGGATTTATCAAGGGCAGGCATTGCGTACACCTGGATTTCAAAGGTACGCACAGCTTCATAAATCAGGCGGTGAGAGGAGTGTAAGCATAATCTTACGCCAACATATACGCCCGTTTCTACGCAAGAATGATAAATGAGGGCCATTGTCTCTGGACCATTGACAGAATTAAATGATATCTTAATAATTAGGTAAGATATCATTTGCAAAGGCCATTTGTCTGCTTATCAATTTTTTTTATGAATTATTGGTTTGTCACAACTTGGGCTATTAATACTTTAACTATTTCTCATTTTACATTTTCACCCGTTCACATTAACACAAATCTCAAAATCTTTAAGCTTTTGTAGTGTGCTGTTTATTAAACATGCTTATTTTTAATTTATTTTAAACAGGGGCTCCCTCAACAACAATTTTGCATTGACTGTGGAATCTTCATGATGATGATGGTGAGTGAACAGTTTTCCCGTAAAATATAAATTTGATTCATGATCTTTCACAAAATGGCCATTAATGGTGTCTTGCCCATTTCACACATGCAGCTTTTTCCTTTCCTTTCCTTTACTGGCATTGGACTTGTGTAAATGGAATAAGGCCCAAATGGTGGCAGCACCGTGTCAGCGCTCTTTGACGCAGCTTTAGTTTATTCCCTTCTCCTCAGTTCCACCTAAAGCAGTTTTTGTTAATGTAATGGAAATCATACTGTTGTGAAAGAGGATTCTCTCTTTTTATTTTCACATTTAATTCACATGCACCCCCCCCCCCCCCCCCCCCAAAAAAAAACAGAATTACAACTTTAGTACATTCACAACTTTGCTATATTTGCTGTACTCCTGGTATGCTGTCATGGAGGCTCCATTTGATTTCACAATTGTAAGTATAACTTCAATGCTCATAGATATGGTTATATTATGTGGAATTTGGTTTTTGCTTTTGTCCAGGAAGTCCTTCCTGATATTTCTTCCCTTTTTACCTTTGGGGTTTTTTGAGAGAGTTTTTATTTTCTTACTTCTATGGGGGTTTAAGTCAGGGATTGTCGTCCTTTTTTGCTTGATATAAAGTGGGCCTGTTAAGCCCTATCGGACTGGAAAATTGAGTTGGGCCTCAAAATTAACTTGCAACTTGAACTGTAAATGTATTGTACTCCGTTCTCTTCTTCAGCATGACATGCCGTGCTTAAGGAGGTGGTGGTGCACAATGTTGGTGGAGAATCTTGAGATTGAAGGGTACCAGTGTCTTTACATTTTTTTTTGATAAATTTGAAATATCATTAGCAGTAATCTGCCGCAGCAAGGTCATTTTTTTTTTTTTTTTTTTTTACTTATTACTACAGCCATGGCCGGAGGTTTGCCCACTTTACCGAGCAGGGCATACAGATGGCCAGGGGAAGTCTGGACCCAATTTTCCGCATCCCTAAAAGAAGAGGAATATGATGAGGTCACCATGGTAAGAATTATGGCGCAATTTTTACAGGTCCAAAAACTTGGTCTAAAGTAATCATCTTTCTTGTGCTTTTACATGTACTAGGCTATTATGTAATATGCATCTCACTCCCTTGTTTTAAAGGAACCTGTCCCCTTAAAACGCTGCAAGGCGAAGGAGCCATGCAGAGTCGAGTCCTCTCCAGACGGAATTGCCATTTTGCAGGCATGTATCTGTGAAGCACATCTAGGAGCCATAGTTTAAACTCACTCACAGGATCACAGTTAGTTATATGTGCACTCCATGTAGACATGCCAGCTTGCCACTTCTTACATACTGTAGCTTAATCCAAGATGCAACAATAACTTCATATGGCAGAGGTCTTCAACCCTGCTCCAAGGGACCCACTATCCTGCAGAGTTTAGCTCCAACTCTAATCAAACACACCTGACCTCTTCAGGATCGCTTGAAAATCACAGGCAGGTGTGCTGAAGCGGGTTGGACAGGAGCAGGGTTAAAGACCTCCAGCATATGCTATTAGCAGGACACAAATGAGCAGGCGACAGAACATGCCAATTAAGAGGCATGTTCATCCTTCACCCTTTCCTGGTCGATGATGATGATGGAGACCCGTTATTGAGCCTACTGCTTTTGTAGTGACTCGTGTTTTATGTTCACAGCTGCCTGAGGAAATTTTGCACATGATCTTCATCCTTGTGGTACTACAAGATGGTGATCCTGCAATTTGCACCCTTGCTCTCACATGCACTCGGTTCTGGAGGATAGTGAGAGAGGAATCCTTTCTGAAGGAAGCACACTTCTGCTGGCTAGACAGTAAGTTATGTCTCTTTCCTTCTGTCCTCCTCTGAGCTATAGGTGAAAGTCTCCCACTCACAGGATCACGCACTCAACTAGGACATGCCGGCTCGCCGCTTTTTACATCACAGCAAGGGCAAAGAAAAGCTACTCAATCTGTGTCCCGCAGATGCCAGCAACACAACGCATTAGATGGCCCTGGAGTGGTCACTTGCTATTATTAAAATGTAAATGCATGTTGTACATAGATGTTGCCTAATTTATTCTTTTCTATACCAGTATATGACTGTTTCCTTTGTGATTTTTGTGCAGCTGTGGTGCTTTTGAGTGACGATTCTACATAGGCCCAGACATAGACAGTTAAGTGGACAAAAGTTATGATTCAAGTCAAGGTTCTAGTGCTAAAATTAATTCTCACAATTATAATCTTGATTTTATAATTTATGATAATTATATAATATGATATATTAAAATATGATAATTTAATCATCATAATATAATCTACACTAGACTAATGCTTTTTGTTTTTGGCAATAAGTGTTTCTTTTAATTGCTAAAAAAAAATATTGTGGAGGCACACCACTAATAAAATGAATACTGAAGACACACTGCTACCAGAAAATTTCGTATTAAAAAAAAGAAAAAAATGCAAACATGTTTTACACCATACTTCTTTTGTCATCAGGTGTGGTAAACTGGAACTCCTTTTCAGAGGACCATAGAAGGACCTACAGAATTCCCTATCTGATCTCTCGTTGCATTCAATGTCATATGTACAAAGACTGTGAAGGATACTGGGGATGTGGACAAAGAGGAAAACTACAAGGGTTCTACTCTGAAAATGATTTTGCAGGATACTGCATCATGGACTTTTTTATTGCGGCTGGAGGCACGGTCTGATTTTCTATGACCGTATTAGTGCCTGAAAGACAGAACTTATAGATTGGGTTTGCATAAACCCTTGTGTTGCCCTTCAATAAAAGTGTTTGTGATGAGTGTGCTTGTAGTTAATTTGTCTCAAAGTATCATAAGATGTGTTTGACAGCGGTGCATTTAACTGTTCATTAATGATGTCAAAAATGAATTGTCAGCACATCAGGCATACAATACGATATGGAAAGATGTTTAAAAATATTTGTTTAAAAAAATATATTTAGAAGAAAAAAAAGTTTTAGACAAAGCCCAATTCCACAAGGACAAATTGAAAAAAAACAATACATTGCAATATGGTTTCTAGCAATACATTATCAATACATTGGTGCTAATGCAGATTCCAACTTGCTTTGCTGTATATACAGACAAAACAAGAATTTTGAAGATGTCATCTCAGAGGTTTCTGTTATGTTAAACTCGTGCAAGAGCATATGGAACTGTGCTCGCGGTAATTTGGAAGTAGGCGTAACTTGAAGGGGCGTGACTAAAAGTGGGCGTAACTTGAAGGGGCGTAACTTGAAGGGGCGTGACTTGAAGTCTTGCTAAAGTGGGCGTAACTTGAAGTCTTGCTAAAGTGGGCGTAACTTGAAAGGGCGTAACTTGAAGTCTTGCAGACTGCAGACAGATACTATTGGCTCCGCCTCTCGACAAAACTCGGACAGACAGTCACGTGCTCATATACACTTTTTCCACCGTGACAGTTCTGTCGCGATTCCCGCTTGTGTCCATTCTCTAACCGTGTAGTTTGCCGATAGTGCCGATAGACTTTACCTAAGGGATTCCTTATGCGCATGCGCGTGCGGTCTGTGTTTGTGTTTGTAGCTCCGTCGAATTGATTCATTAATCCTTGATTTTCTTCTTTACCACTCATTTATAAACAAGCACTTTCTATTTTTACATCGTGTGAACTTATCCTCGATACTATTCCCTATAAAAAACAATCGGATTGCTTTGATATCGCTACTTAGATCCAACTTTGCGAATCTCGGCTACTAGCCTTTCAGCCCGCTAGCATTTCACGCGTGGCCTCGCGCCTATTGACCGTCTGATTTTACACCCGTTTCACTGAAAGGATACAGGTTATATCCAGCATTCCAGTCCTAAATTAGTAGTGATATTGGTAGTATCACTACTAATTTATTGTTCATCTGTTATAATGGCGAACATATCGGATGTATGTCTAACGTTACCTCTGAGTGCAGGTGAGGACACATTCGAGCTGATTTCGGTACGATTGGAGCTGGAATCGGTGGAGAAACAGATCCGTGGTCTGCTAGAGAGACAAGCCGAGCTGCGGGATCGGCGATCAGCGCTTGAAACGTCACGCGCCGATGCACATAAGTCAGTGGCTAGTAACTTTTTGACTCCGACTTCGTCTACTCCGTGCGTTTCTCTGCCCAGGAGGACGCGATCATCTCTGGCATCATTCACTCCGGCACCGACCCAACACCATGGACCCTGGGTGATCCCACAGCGGAAGACACGAGCCAGGACCAGAGCAAGAACCTCCCCGCCCCTCCCGGTCTTCGAGATCTCCACCCGGAACCGCTTCTCCCCTCTTCGCGAGTCGGAACGCGACGACGCCGTGATCATCGGCACTTCCATGGTCCGTCATGTCCGTGCTACCTCAGGTAAGGGTAAGGTGCGCACTCACTGCTTTCCTGGTGCTCGTGTTCTTGATGTCGCCGTACAGGTTCCCGAGATCCTGAACGGTGACGAGCGCGTCGGAGCTGTGGTGCTGCACGCGGGAACGAACGACATCAGGCTGCGGCAGACGGAGGTTCTGAAGAAGGACTACAGCAGCCTGATCGAGACGGTGCGCAGCACAGCGCCTGAGGCAACGATCATCGTGTCTGGACCGCTTCCCACGTACCGACAAGGACAGGAAAGGTTCAGTAGATTATTTGCACTAAATGAATGGTTTATGTCATTGTGTAATGAACAGAAACTGCTCTTTGTAAATAATTGGAATCTGTTCTGGGAGCGAGCTAGGCTCTACCGTGCTGATGGCCTGCACCCCAGCAGAATCGGAGCGGCTGTTCTGTCGGACAACATCTCCAAGACGTTACACTCCGTATGACTAGTAAGTCAAATTCCAAATCACAGTCTTTGCTGTCTCAACTTAATTGATATAAGTAGTGTAGAACATTATATAGAAACTGTGTCTATTCCTCGTCTAGTGAGGCCAAACAATCTAGTGTAGGATCTAGGAAAAATCTTATTATAATTAAACCAGAAAATCTAAATATCAGCGAACAAAAACAATTTCTAAAGCTAAGTCTCCTAAACATTAGATCGCTCACACCTAAGGCGGTTATTGTAAATGAAATGGTCACAGATAATAGCTTCGATGTACTTTGCCTTACTGAAACCTGGCTTAAACCAAATGAGTATTTCGGTCTAAATGAGTCCACTCCGCCAGGATACTGTTATAAGCATGAGCCCCGTCTGATCGGTCGTGGCGGCGGAGTTGCAACAATCTATAGAGATATTCTTAATGTTACTCAGAAAACAGGTCACAGGTTTAATTCGTTTGAAGTACTTGTGCTAAACGTTACGCTCTTAGATGTAAGAAAGAAATCCCTATTATCTCTAGCCTTGGCTACTGTATATAGACCTCCAGGGCCATATACTGAATTCCTAAAAGAGTTTGCAGACTTTCTCTCAGATCTATTGGTCAATGCTGATAAAGCAATAATTGTTGGAGATTTTAACATACACGTGGATAACACAAATGATGCGTTAGGGACTGCGTTAACAGATTTATTAAACTCCTTTGGGGTCAAGCAAAACGTCAGTGGTCCCACTCATCGTCTAAATCATACACTAGATTTAATTATATCACACGGAACCAATCCAACCGATATAGATATTATACCGCAAAGTGACGATCTCACTGATCATTACATGGTAACTTTTATACTACGCACTGCTGAAATTTGTCATGTTGCGCCACGTAATAGACCAGGCAGAACAATCCTTCCGACCACTATAGATAGATTCTCAAATAGCTTACCTGATCTATCTCAGCTGCTAAGTGAACACAGTCAAACAGATGAACTAGAGGAAATGACTAGCAGTTTGAGCAAAAAAAAATTCTAGTACATTAGATATTGTTGCACCAATTAGATTCAAAATGGTAAGGGTGCTTTCACACCTGGATCGATTTGTTTTGTTCCGGAACAGATCCGAAACAGAATACTTTGTTCCGAATCAATTTAATACGTCACTCTGTTCACACCACACTGTTGTAAAGCGGTCCAAATCGCGCACCCTTCGAGGGCTTTCCTTACGCCATTACGTCACTACCTCATGCGTGCAGGTCGCGCATTCCATTGGGGGACATCGCCATGACAACAATAGCCTAACACAAAACGAATCGCGGGTTGACTTGGTGCTACGAAGAGGTGAAATGCCTCATAGATATTTGGTCGGAAGAACACATCTCCCGGATGTTGGACACTACACACAAGAACACCGAAGTGTACAAGAAGATCAGCTATAAAATGAAAGAGAGGGGTTATGAACGGTCCGTCGAGCAGTGCCGCGCAAAGGCGAAAAAACTCCGACAGCAGTACGTTACATAAAGGTACGAGACCACCTTGCCAAAAGTTGATTTGTTCCGGTTCGTTGTGTTCTCACTGCAAACGAACCGCTCCAGGGTTCGTATGGAATTGAGCCGAGACCACCTCTTCTAGGCGGTCTCGGCTCGGTTGTTTTGTTCCGATTCAGAGTGCGATTGTTGTGTTCACATATGACCAAACGAACCGGGCCAAAAGGGAAACGCCCCTTTGTTTCGGAACAACGTCTCCAATCGATCCAGGTGTGAAAGCACCCTTAGAGAGAAAACTAAAGCACCATGGTACAATAGTACTACACATGTTATCAAGAGAGAAACTCGTAACTTAGAGCGTAAATGGAAACAAGCTAATTTAGAGGTCTTTAGAATCGCGTGGAAAGACAGTGTGTCACGTTATAAAAAGGCTCTAAAAGCAGCCCTAATTATGGCCCCTCAAGAACAACTACAAAAACTACACTGGTGTTCAGGGACAGGCATTAAGCTGGTTCAGATCGTACTTATCAGACCGTTACCATTTTGTCTGTTTAAATGGGGAAAGAAGATAACGTCAGTAGACTATGGAGTGCCGCAAGGATCGGTGTTAGGCCCTCTGCTATTCTCAATATATATGCTGCCACTTGGCAATATTATAAGAAAACATGGAATTAATTTCCACTGCTATGCTGATGACACTCAATTACATATTTCATCACGACAGATGAAAACATTAACTTATCTAAATTGACAGAGTGTCTTAAAGATATAAAATGCTGGATGACGTGTAATTTCCTGCTATTAAATCCAGATAAAACTGAGGTATTACTTATTGGTCCAAAAAACTACCCACAAAATCTCTTACAATACAACTTTAATTTAGAAGGATGTCCTGTTACTTTATCCACTACAGTAAAAGACCTGGGTGTTATACTAGACCACAACTTGTCTTTCGAAAATCATATTTAATATGTTACAAGAACTGCCTTTTCCCACCTTAGAAACATTGCTAAATTACGTTACATGCTATCTGTTTCCGATGCAGAAAAGTTAGTTCATGCATTTAATTTTTATCCCGTCACACATTCATGACCTCGAGACTAGATTACTGTAATGCTGTATTAGCTGGTTGTCCTGCATCCTCAATAAACAAGCTACAGTTAGTGCAAAATGCAGCCGCTAGAGTTCTTACTAGGTCAAGAAAATATGATCATAACACCGATTTTATCATCTCTGCACTGGTTACCTATTAAGTTCCGTATCAATTACAAAGTACTATTACTGACCTATAAAGCCCTAAATGGTTTAGCTCCTGTGTATTTAATGGACCTTCTATCGCCCTACAATCCATCGCGTTCTTTAAGATCCCTAAATTCGAGGCTTCTGGTCATTCCTAGGATATCTAAGTCCACTAAAGGAGGGAGGGCGTTCTCACATTTAGTTCCTAAACTCTGGAATAGCCTTCCTGATACTGTTCGTTGCTCAGACTCGCTCTCCCAGTTCAAAAAGACGCATCTCTTCAGCCAAGCATTCATATAATGCTTACCTTTTATACCACTGTTGAATCAGATCGAATGCATTAATATTATGAACAGCAGCTACGCTAATTATTTCCCATCTGCTTTTCTGCTGTTATCTCAGGACGCTAGTCCCGAGGTAAATAGCGTTCGTCAGCTCCAGTTTGTATCCAGCCTCTCACGGAGACTTCAGATGCCCCAACACCTCCGATGAGACGACTCGACGCCTGTGAAGAGACGACTCAATGCCGGCGATATGTTATGCCCTAAATTAATACATGATGATTAACTGTATTTTTCTATGTACATTTCTGAAAGGCACTTTCTGTAAAGCTGCTTTGAAACAATATATATTGTGAAAAGCGCTATTCAAATAAATTTGAATTGAATTGAATTAGTGCTGCACGGATCACAATCCGCGGGTCGAGCGGGCCGAGTAATAAAAACATTCTATTCAATCGAGGGTGGATGACAGCTAATTGAGTGTAATAAAGACACTAGTGATGTTACGTATGACACTGAAGCTTCGATGCGCGTATCACAGATGCGACACAATTTCTAGTGAAGCCCCGTATCGGGGTGTGTATTGGTTTCCCCAGAGTCACGTGATCGATGACAAACGAAGCCTCACTTTCTGTCCAATCACGTGCGCGTTTCGCTTTGGGTGTCAGAAGGCTCGAACTCCAGATCTTCTCATTTAATGAGTTTCCATTACAGATTTGCGCAAAACTTTTGCGATTTTTTCTAAATATCGATAAAAAACTATTGCGAAATGACGGCGTTTCCATTAACCGATGTTATGCGACTTTGGACGTTTGTAGGTTTATAGCACATGTGAATAGACGTGCAGCCACCGCACTAGACATTATTATTATTAATGGAAGGAGACGTGGTGTGTTATCCAAGCATTAATGGTACGGAAAGACCCTAATACTGTGAACGGCACATGAGGTGTTTCTGTGTGTTTCTCCCTCATTTCTGCTCCAAGGTCTTGATTGTGGCATTTCTTTGAGGTTTAGAATCCAGTATTCCTGGAATTCTTTTTCCTTTTATGAATTTAATAAAGAACTTTGTCTCGTATTCTGTCCAAACGGTCCGTGTACTTTTGCGTCCATTTATTTTTCCTTTTTTAACCCGTAGCCTATTGAAAAACGAAAAATGAACGGTTGTTGTATTTTTAAAGCGCAAAGTTGAACAACAAATTTTCAATTTGAACTGTAGTACACATCAAATGCTACGCAAAAAAATAAATATAGACGAATTTTCAGATTTTTGTTTATGACTTTTTGCCCCTTTATTAAACATATAAAATATTCACAAATTAATATGAAAGTTTTTTTATTTTACTGGTTTTCTAAGGCCAAATTAGAACCCGATGATATTTTTCCCGCAGTGCTAAATAAGAAGAGCCATGTCTCTGGAACCATAGCCGACAGAGAGGTGATTTATAGGTGATTATAGGCTAATGATAATAAATGTGTCTGAAAAAATAACGAGGCATTTTAATTGTTTATTAATAAACTAGTGTTAGTGCCGACTGCAAACATATTTTCTTCTCCACTGTAAAACGGATGCGCCTTTAGAGAGAAATGCACCTTTCATATGGATTACATAATCAGAAGGTATTTGCTTTCGATTTGAATTTGTTCGTTTAAAAGTGGACATTTCAAGCTTTAGCCTACATAGGCTATATTTTGTTTCAGTTCATTTCTGAGACATGTTCCAGTTCACGGAGATCATGAAAGCGCGCCTGATTGTTTTCTTTTATTTTGCAAAAGAAGAACGTTTTCTTGTTATTGTGAGTTTACACAAATAAAAGTAGTTGCGGATTATGTATTATTATTTTCTGTATGACCATAAATGATAGAGTATTTTAAGTTCTTTCCACTGTTGACAGGAAAATGCAAGTGTTCGCGTCCGCGCCTCCGTCATGCATTGCGCGCTCCACACTCGCACACACACTTGGATAGGCTATACGTCAAAATCTTGTGTTTATTTGTGATAATCTTAGCCCTGTATTATTATTGTCTAACCTGTATTATGAATGACATTTGACGAATTGCTTTGTTCCTTTTTTGGATAAAAGCGCCTTCTAAATATGTAGCCTAATAAATGTAATAGGCTAATAATAATAATTATTATTATTTGCGTTTATAACTATAAATGACTGCACTTAAGACAGTAATATGTTTATCATAAAATAATTGATGAATGTATTATTTTTATATAACCTTTTACAGTTTTGGAAAATGAGTTTGTGTTATATTTCTTTTTTTGTATGAGAAGTCTTTTTTTTTGCTATTCTATTATAGCCTACTGAGCTTTTTCCGATCGAGGGAACAGTTTGTACTCAACCATGAGTAGGCCTACGGTTTATAAACTTGAGGGGACGGATTGCAAAACCGTCGCCACAGATTTTTTTTTCATTTAGGCTATTTTATTTTTTTCACAGACGCTCCATATTATCTAAATGTTCCGGGTCAAAATGAAATGCAGAAATCAAATTTCGCAAAGTTGTAGGCCTATGTCAATTAGGCCTATTTGATTTTCAATTAAATAAGCAATAGGCTATATAAGGAAAATAAGTTTGTATGTGAATATTTTTTCACCAGTCTAAAAACTAATAAAGAAGAAAGCATGTTTTTCGTTTTTCATACGAGTTAAAGGAAAAACGAATGGAGGCAATAGCCTAACACGGACCCCAAACACACGCGCCTTCTAAGTCAAGTGACTGTAATTGCGCAAAAACTGTTTCCATTGCAGTTTTGCGAAATATTCCTTTTTCGAATTGCCTGAAAAACCACCTCATGCGAGCGTAAAAACTTTTTTGCGATAAATGGGAGTTTTTGCGAAATTGACGTGTTTCCATTGAGCGTATTTTTAATTCGCAATTTCAATTTGCGCAATTTGAAGGGTAATGGAAACGCGGGGCTCAGTCTGGTTGATGGGTGTTTCAGGAGAGTGCTGTACTTTGAAAGTTAATAAATATAATACATTAAATAACCTAAATTTATTTTTCACTACTTAGGCTATTCTTTTGTCTTTTTGTTTTTTTGTAATATCTTTGCACTTTTGGTGATTTTAGGTAATTTGGTGTTGGTATTTGGGATTAGGGTGGGCTTAGGGGAGAGGGGATAGGGTGTTGGTGTTTGGTGAAGGGTTTGTATTTAGAGCAATGGCAACAGCCAAAAAAAGGAAGACTTCCCCTATCTGGGAATATTTTGAGCTTATAGCTTCCAATGTGTGTATGCATATATATATATATTATTTAAAAAATGTTATTGTTGTACATAATTTCTTACTTTCATATAACTCTTTTAGAAGGTGAGATGCTTGGTGTGTGACAAAGAGCTTGTTTATGGAAACAACACATCATGAGACTGCTCAGACCCACAATCCAAGCACACAAAGTAGGACTGTTGCTTCATGATTTTTATTCATAATTGTGAATGCATTATCATGATTTCAATTAATATATTATGTATATGGCCAAATCTGCCCATTGGCCTCTGTCCACCATGGCCTCCTAATCATCCCCATATATACTGATTGGCTTCTTCACTGTCTCCTCTCCACCAGTAAGCTAGTGTGTGGTGAGCGTTCTGGCGCAATATGGCTGCCGTCGCATCATCCAAGTGGATGCTGCACATTGGTGGTGGTTGAGGAGATCCCCCCCTCTATGTAAAGCGCTTTGAGTGCCTAGAAAAGCGCTATATAAATGTAATGAATTATTATTATTATTATATATTTCTTCTTTCATTATAGTATCTCGCAAGCAAATGGTTGATGAGGCATTGGTCAACATGGTCATAAAAGACTCACAGCCATTTACAGTGGTTGAGGATGAGGGTTTCAAGGGCCTCATCCATGCCCTTGATCCTTCCTATATAATCCCAACCAGACAGGTGAGGATAGCAGCAGAGGTTGATTTTTATGTATAATCTATATAATAAATCTTTATCACTAATAATATAATTTTACTATAACTGTTTTGTGAACTCAAAAAGGCTTTAAAGAAAATGGTGGCTTCAAAATATGAAGAAGCAAAGAGGAAGGCCAAGGCAGACATGGAAAAAGCAACTGCTGTGTCTATAACATCGGATATGTGGACTTCTATCAACATGGATGCATATCTTGCAATAACCTGCCACTACATTGATGACAGTTATAAGCTGAATACAGTGTTGTTGGATGTTGAGAAGTTCCCAAACAGGCACACAGCGGAAAATATGGCCCTGGTGAAAACGAATGTCATGATGGAGTGGGCAATCAAGGACAAAGTGAAGTGTCTTGTCACAGATGCAGCAGCAAACATGATTGCTTGTGCAAGAATTCTGCAAGTGAGACATTCAGTTTGCATTGCACATGCACTTAACACCATGGTTAAAAAGTCTTTTGATCAGGTACAGCTCTGTGTGACATTCGGAACAAAGCTAAAAAGGTGGTCACCTATTTTCGAAGCAGCACCTCTGCCAAAGAAATGTTGACCCATGTGCAGCAAGAGATGAACAGGCCAGTTCTTAAACTTGTGAATGAAGTGGAAACACGCTGGAACAGCACTTTTCACATGCTTCAACGGCTGCATGGGGAAAGGCAAACTGTGGGAGCATCCCTTGCCTCACTTAAAACTGATATAGCTCCACTTCATGCCCTGGACTATGAAGCCATACAGCAAGTTCTGTGTGTTCTCGCCCCATTCCACCAGGCCACAGTAGAGCTGTCCGAGGAAAAACGTGTGTCTGGCTCCAAAGTAATTCCTTTGCTAAAAATGATTCACCATTCATTACAGGTTGAACAACTAAGGTATTTATTTTTATTTGTGTAGAATACTCTTAATTATTAAATTATTGAATTATTGAATTTGTATTTTTGCACAGAGTAAATAATTTTCTATTTCATAGGTTAACCATGCAAATAACAAAGGAATTAACTGAAAAGCTTATCAGGCGTCTGAGGGAGCATATCTGGAATATGGAGTCGCTCAGTATAATGACCATGGCAACTCTGCTGGACCCAAGGTTTAAAAAGTTGGGTTTCCTTAACCAAACTAAAATGACAGAGGCTGTCAAACGGCTAAAAGCAGAATGTGGTAATGTCATCAGGGCCGAAGATGAAAGACCATCCACATCATCAAGCACTCAGTCAACAGAAGCACCATCATCAACTCAACAGCCCACACCAAGCTCAAGTATTTATTTATTTTTATTTTTATTTATTTATTGTATTTTATAATTGTTGACCGTTGATGTGTCTTATATTCAATCAATGTACATGTACAGTCACTCCCAATAAACATAATAATAATAATTTTCCTCACACTTGTAAGGTGGAAACCTTTGGCTTCTGTTGGACAGTGCTGTGGAGCAAAGCTCAAATGCCACTTCTGATGCGATCGTAGAAGTGGATAAATACCTTACAGAGACAAACATACAAAGAGCTGAAGATCCACTTGAATACTGGAGAATGCAGAAACATGTCTACCCCCACCAATATACATTGGCATTACAGTTTCTTTGTACCCCGGCCTCCTATGAGCCATGTGAAAGAGTCTTCTCTAAGGCTGGGGAAGTACTGTCTAAGAGGAGAAATAGACTCAGCCCCAACACTGTGAAACAGCTTTTATTTCTTAATAAAAATAATTAAAAACTTTATCACATTTCTGTCATTCCTACAGTAACATAAGCACTATCACTGCCAAGTGTCATAAGCACATTTAATAACAGATGATCCTATCAGACAATGTTCTTATTCAGAATCAATTGTTCTTATTCAGTGTGTGTGTGTGTGTGTGTGTGTGTGTGCGCGTGTGTGTGTGTAGAGAGAGAGAGAGAGAGAGAAATAGGCCTACATTAAATCTTAGTGAATCTTATAAGCTTATATTATATTTTATTGTCACACTTTAATAGGAAAATGAATTTGTTTAATGAGCAAATCAAACACAAACATGTAAAGCTTTTATTTGTACACATAACATTGAAACTATGGAGTGTGTTGTGGTTGCTTCATCTGCCAGAGCTTCTAACACAGGCTTCTGGCTGCTTTATTTTAAATAAGCACCAGATGGCGCTGTTCTCGACACTCTCGAAGCTTTGAATCTTTTCCCGGAACAGTCAGGGGAAAGCCTCATTGATGCACGAGGCTTCATTTCCCCATCCCTAAAAGACACGGAACTCCCATCATGCTACCAGAGAATGTCTAATATGGGGAGAACTCCCACTCACAATAAACTTCCGGGGTCTGAACTGGTTGCAGTTCCACTCTAGATCCATATGAGGGCGCTCACAGGCGGAGTGCAGAATGAATGGAGGTCTATGGAGCAATACCCCTAAAAATCCACTTTTCTCAGGATATAATTTTTTGTCTAGTAATTTGAATGTTGTATTCGAAAGAAGATGCAACAAAATTACACATTACTGGGTGTTAGATTTTTTAGAGTCACTTATTTGCTTTAAAAAGTCTTTTAAAATGTCAATGACGTCATACACATCGTACGACCAGAAACCTGCTTTACGGCAATCCTTCATTCACCGGTGCTTTCGCGCATAGACAGACGAGAGAAGCCGCGAAATTTAAAAATACTACTGTTATTGTGTCACGAAATGTAGTTTTAATAGTTTTTCAGTCGACAATGTAGTTGTTTAAAGCTCAAATCTGTGGTTTATTTATAAAGATAGCGCCTATTTAAAAGTTTGATCTGACGTGTTCGGAGTTGTGAGGACCAGTCTTTCACCGGGTCTCAGCGCTCTGCACTCCGCCTGGAACAGCCTTTCCTCGGCTAGTGCGTCTGACGTGTGCCGCTGGCTCTGATGTCTCTAGTAGTGGTTAAACGAGGTATAATTCGTCTTGTGTATATCTAACGGGAGATCTTTGGGCTTATTAATCGTATCATTTGTTCCCTGGCAAATCGTTTTGGCTGAGGGCAAAGTGAAGTTTCATAACTTTATATTTTGGCTATTTTAACGTTGTATCCTGCTGTGTCTGAATGGTTTACTTTATTTCTTGTCTTGTATAACTTATTATACCTTTTAGGCTACTTATACTGTTATAATGTCTCTTACTGATCAATAAAACTGAAATTTAACAAAAATAGACAGGGTTGTGTCATTTTATTTTATATAGCCTATATTTTATATAGCCTTTTCATTACTATTTTATTTGCTGTATACTGTTTGTTTATTTTATTGACTAAACTATTTACTATTACTCACTGTATTATATTTACTATTTGCACTGCATTGTAGTTGTACCATATCGTATTACCATAGATAAAGGATCCATCAGTTATCTTTGTTATTGCTAAAATCGGGTCAATCACAGAAAATGCTTTTTCCACAAAGCGGCCAATAGGGCGTCTGTGTATTTATTATGTTTATGCTTTTGCACTTTCTTTTCTCTCGAGGCATCAACTACACATCTGACACGGGTGAATATCTTTTTTTACAGTCTATTGTATATAAAGAGTTCAGTCCGTTTGTCCCGCTTCGGATGCCACAATGCCATCAAGCGGTGTCTCTGGTCGTAATCAGTCCTTCACTGACCAATCAGCGTCCATTAGCAAAATGCTAGCGTGTTATGGGCAACAACAACTCAACCTGTAAGAAATCGAAAGGACATAAGCACTCGTTCATTCAACTTTCGACCTATAACCCATGTTGAACTTGCAGAACCTACATTCAAATCTGAGATTTCTCAATGACAATCGGGTAAAAGATCATGATCATGACTTTTCATTCTACTCCTCAGTCCATAAAACATATTCAAGAATTGACTTTTTCCTAATAGATTCAAGATTGTTGCAATGTGTAGTTTCAACTCAATATCATAATAGATTATTATCAGACCATGCCCCTGTTTCTCTTCATTTAAGAATACAATTTAGTAGAGGAAATTATGCCTGGAAATTTGATAATATGTTATTAAATGATGTCAAATTTTGTGAATACATTTCTAACAAGTTTACATTATTTTTAGAAAACAATGAGGAGATGTATCTGACTCGGTCCTGTGGGAGGCAATGAAGGCAGTCATCAGAGGTGATATTATAGCATATCAAACTGCAAAGAATAGAGAGAATAGAGCCAAATTGAATAATATTGACACACAAATAACAAATTTAGAGATGGAATACAGATCAACCAGTTGTGACTATACTTAAGAAAATAGTTGCGCTGCGAAGCGAATATAACTCGATTCTTTCTAAGAATATTTCAAGACAACTCATGTAGGCTATATTAGGCAAAGGCAGTTTGAAATAGGTGATAAACCCCAAAAACTACTTGCACGCCAATTAAAGCATTCTCAGGCAACTCGTGCAATACATAAAAATAAAGTCGGATAATGGGAAGATGATTGTTGATCCTAAGGAAATTAATTGTTGCTTTGCTGATTTCTATAGAGAAGTCTATGAATCAAAATGTGAAACAAGCTCGGAAGTAATAGAAGATTTCTTTTCTGATTTGGACCTTCCCATTCTTAGCACTGAAGCAAAACAATTTTTAGACAAAGAAATCACACTGGAAGAAATAAATGAAGTAATATCACAGTTACCTAATAATAAATCGGCCGGACCTGATGTCTTTAGTGCTGAATTCTTTAAAAAATTCAGGAATAATCTTGTACCTGTAACCCAGTAGGTTATAACTGTGTTGTTAATAAGTTACTTCAATTTATTAGCTTGTATTTGTTTAATTAAGAGAGAAAATGTGAATTAACCATTCATCTTTGTTTGTGATCATACGTGTATTTGTGCCTTTAAGAGCGCGCGTGCATGAGATACAAGTTTGATAGAGGTGTACATGTGGAAAACGTGGCTTTAACCATCATGTTAGGTGTTTGATTAGTTATTGGTTTATGTGAATTAAGTCCCGCCCTCACTGGTGTTTTGTGTAATGTGAGTGGTTGTTCGGGAGATGTGAGTTTTGTTGACAAGCGCGAGAGGAGTGAGTGAGAGACACGGGGAGGAGAGAGACGCGCTTGCGGTGAGAGAGTGATTTGATTTAATGATTTACAAGTTTTAAAAATCTTTAACTGTAATGTAGATCAGAGGTGAAGGACTGACACAGAGATGAATCGTTGGTGTGTGCATCTTTGAGAGTGCCGCGAGTGTTTTACGGCCGTTTCCAGTGTTGTTAATCTGCCGTGCAGGCGCGAATACAGACTGTTTAGATTAATTATCAATGCGCATATCCGCGCATCTGAACGTTTAAGCTAAAACAACAGTTACCAGACTAAAGACGGTTATCGCCGTTGTTTCCTTTTCAACGAGGGAGACCTTGAGGACCAGATAGCGCCCCAAATACCCGCGTTATTTGGGGTTCCTCTGGCGGCGTGGGAGGTGCGTTTCGTCGGCTGACGAGGGAGAGCGAGGACGAGGAGCAGCGCGAGGCCTGCTACAGGATTCCTGGAAGTGCTGTGTGGTTGCACGTGAAATTGAGGTATCGTGGTTTGATTTGTTTTGTGCTCAGGAGAGTGAAGGGGCCATTTGTCAGTTTCCCGGCCACCACTAACACGAGCCACGTTTCAGGCCTGCAACGGGGTGGGTTGAGTGAATGACTGGTGTGTGTGTGTGTGGGCCCACCGCATTAAAGATTGGTTCATTCTAGTGCTGTCAAACGATTAAAATATTTAATCGCGATTAATCGCATTAATGTCATAGTTAACTCGCGATTAATCGCATTTAATCGCACATTTTTATCTATTCTAAATGTCTCTTGATTTCTTTTTGTCCCATTATTTTTTTCTCATTTTAATGCTCTTATCAACATGGAAAAGTGGATCGGCTTGCTTTGTGCAAATGTTTTTTATTGAAAACAATATTGGCATATACTGTTCAATTTCACACTAAAACATTATCACTTGGAGCAAATAATCTCTCACACAATATAACACTGTCCATCAATAAAAGGGTGAAATAAATACTGACGAGGTCCTGATATTGACGAGGGGGCGGAGAATTCGCATCAGCTCTGTGTGTGTGTGTGTGTGTGTGTGTGTGCTGGCCATCATCAAGTGGTATTCAGACTGGACGTGCTGCGATGATGATAGCTCAGTTCACAACGACAAAACACACAGATCACTTTGGTCTTGTCAATGGAACCATTTGGCAACTTTTTAAAAGTAAACTTTCCATTCAGAATCTTATTGGCATCCATTTCGGCGTCTCACGCTCGTCATCCACTCAAAACTGGACGTTTTGAACGTTCCTATAACATTCAGAAATAACGTTTTTATAACTTAATGGGAACGTTATGAAAACATTCTTATAACCTAAAATTGTTAGCTGGGGAAGAGGAGAGATTCGCGATTGCACTGAACACGTTTTAAGTGCAGGCATATTCTCTGAGTGAGCCCAGAGAAAATTCTTACAAGAGCAGCGTGTATCTGAGAGCGCGCGCGACTCGAGCAGAGAGATTCGCGCTCGCGCATTCGGCTCGCAAGCCCAAACAAGTGTGTGCGGCGTGCCTGTTGTTTTGTTTCCGGTCTAGCTAGATCCGCTTGCGCTTTCAAAACGTCCTCGCGCGCCGCAAGCCATTGAAATGAATGGGTTTCATAGCGCAGCGGCCCGCATGCCGTCCTGTTGCAAAAGCATGTGAAAAAAAAACGACAAAGTTTGCTAGGCCAAAAAGACCTTTAATCGCGCGATAAAAAAATTAACGCCGTTAAAATGGGTTTGCGTTAACGCCGTTAATAACGCGTTTAACTGACAGCCCTAGTTCATTCTTATTCAGTGCACTGAAAATGTGATTGTTTATATTCAGAGTATATTTGGTATAATTTGTGAGTTATTGTATACATTTATCCCATTGAGGTCATTGGTTTAATATATACTGATTCTATTTGACAGGTAACATTATACTAATTTCAGTAGGTCTGGCATCTGAGATATTGTCCTTCGGGGATTAAATTGTGTCTCATTTAGTGTGTATGTGATTGTGGGAACACTTCACATTCTGAAACTCATTGTTTGAGCCAGTTAACATTTGATAATTCTATTCTAATTAAATCCTTTATTTGTTTTGTACTTTTACCAGTGTGTTATTCTTTCAGAAGTGTTTGTTGACTTCATCAGTTAAGGCGCGTCGAGATTTAATTCTGAGTAACTCGTAAAAGGAAAGTATAGATTATTATTATAATTTTCTAAAAGAGAATTAATTCATTTAGTGACACCAGAGGGGCCTAACTTCAACATCTGTAGGCATTTAGTTCATGAATCTGGAGCGCTGTCCTACTTAGTTACAAGAAAGACAGGTAGGGGGCGCTACATACCTATAATCCAAAGATTGATTAAAAATGCAACAACACAATGTAAATTTCCGCCAACAATGTACCGAGCGAGTATAGTATTAATTCCAAAACCAGGACGGGATAAACAGAGGATGTCTTCCTATCGACCGATTTCTCTTATTCCCATTGAATCTAAGATTATAAGCAAAATTCTTGCGAATAGGCTGAAAAAGTCCCGAAAAAGACCCAGAATAGATGGTAATGAAACTGAAAGACTAACACCTGTGTAGGTGTTGAGCTACATCTAATTGTTTTGATAGTATGTCATTATTTCGATTCTGAATATATTTCAATATGGCATTACAGTTTTTTTCGATTGCTTAAGCAAAATTTTGAAAACAGGGCCCGGTTTGTCAAAACACTACACACAACTAGAATGTACATTTCCAGAAGAAAATGTGAAGTGGTGCTTGCAGTGGCAAAACTCGCCGCTCGGTTGCTAGAGTGTGGTACATTATTGCATACGAGCCAACAACCATGTCTGTACGATGTTCTGGTGCTGAGATATGGCTTATTCATGTGTTCAGGTGGTTGCTAGGCAGTTGCTAGGGTGTTCTGGGTGGTTGCTAAGGTGTTACTAGGTGGTTGCTAGGGTGTTGCTAGGCAGTTGCTAGGGCGTGGCTAGGAAGTGTTGAGGTGATTCATGATTGGCTGTTTGCTGCCCCGAGTCAAACGAGACCACCCTCGTGTTTCTATGACAATTCAGTCCGGAGATATTGTTTTGATCTCTTTCAATGGAAGTCTATGGAACTTGTTGCTAGGGTGCTTTAAATGGTTGCTAGGGCGTGGCTTGGCAGACGCCAATGATGAAACTCCAAAGGCTGCTTGTCAGTATGAACGATATAATACAACTCCCATGCCTGTGACATTCAGAATGGAAGATATCCCTCTATGGATTTTGGTTGCTAAGGTGCACGACAATGGTTGCTAGGGAGGGACTAGGAAGTGTTGAGGTGATTCATGATTGGCTGTTTGCTGCCCCGAGTTAAACGAGACCACACTCGTGTTTCTATGACACTTCTATCCGGAGATATCCTTTTTATTTCTTTCAATGGAAGTCTATGGAACTTGTTGCTACGGTGCTGTAAATGGTTGCTAGGGCGTGGCTTGATAGCTACATAATTATTCTGAGAGACTGATTGGTCGTCTGAGTAAAATGAGCCCGCCCCCTTGTCTCTATGACACTGTGATCCACAGCTATGTTCAATACAAAATCCCAATGCAATTTACCATAGTAGGAGAAACGCATGCATTTCATGGGCCGTCCTACACCATTGTAAGTCAATGGGGCAACTTTGGGCAGCTCCCCCTAGGGCGAACATCGTACCCCCGATCTCTTATTAAAAGTCATAGCACACTTCTCCTCAATAGGCTGCAGGATTTGACGCCTCATTCATGGGTCTGTGACAAAAGCTGCGGGCGGAGGAGTGCGCCAAACTTTTTCCTGAAAATAGTAAATGCTATACTAGAAAATTTTCAATGGGAAAAATTTGGGCAGCTCCTGCCCCCCAGGGGTGCAACTTTTACCCCATTGTGAGGTATTTTCTTACAGAGCCTGTCAGCCTCTTCAAATGTGGTGAATCGCAGGCTTCTGTGAAATCCTCGCTCGGAGCTATGAGTCGTCAAAGTTTTCGCAATGTTAAGTCTATGGGATTTTTCGACCGCTTTTTCGCCCCTGGGGCGACCATCGTACCCCCGATCGCTTATAAAAGTCATAGCACACCTCTCCTCAATAGGCCGCCCGTTTTGATGCCTCATTCGTGGGTCTGTGACAAAAGCTGCGGGAGGAGTAGCGCGTCAAACTTTTTGGCGGACTTGAAAAAAGCAATAGTAATAGTGTTGCCTTGCTTTCAGCTCAAGCACCACTAATTAACACAACCCTACACCAAAGTAGCACAACACTTCAGATCATTTGCAGAATGGAACACTTTTGTCAAAACTATTCAATGTCTTATAAAAACCTTATTTTGTTGTCATAACATAAACACAACCATCATATGGTTTGACTCTGTTTGAATCAGTTAAACACTCCTGGGCTCAACCTAAAACACTTTTAGCATTTACAGAGAAAGTGTAAAAATAAATTCACCAACACCACATGACACAAATTTTGCAGACTAATGAAAATATTTATTTCTTTTCATGTACTCAAGTCAGTCAATTCTGAACATTTCAACAAAAAAACATTTTCCAGTTTTCATACAGTATTACTGAACGTACCATTGTACTGTAAGCTTACAGTAATACTGTAACAAATTACATATCCAGTTCAGTACTAAACATCTCTCCGCCTAGCTGGTTCTGGCCACAGGGCCTCGTCAACATCACAGGCTGTATTTTCATTTGCAAGGCAACGTGGGAAGAATCTTTTCGAGTGACGAATCCATCCTTGTATGGATGCTGCTTCAATTTGATCACAGGCTTCCTCCATAGCTTGAATGAGGGGCATCTGGACATAGGGCCGGAGATCATAAACCTTCCACCGCCATGTTGAGAAGAACTCCTCGATGGGGTTTAGGAAGGGGGAGTATGGTGGAAGATACTGAACCGTAAATTGTGGGTGTTGATGAAACCAGTTTTGGACCAGAGCAGAACGATGGAAAGCTACATTGTCTCAGATGACAATGTATTGCATCTGGTCCCTTTGGTTTGCTGCTGTGATAATATCGTGTAATCTGTCTAAAAATGTAAGAATGAGGACAGTGTTGTAAGGACCCAAGTTGGCATGGCGGTGGATGACCCCATTCTGTGTAATGGCAGCACAAAGGGTAATGTTACCCCCACGTTGCCCTGGTACATTGACAATAGCCCTGTGGCCAATGATGTTTCTTCCCCTTCTTCGCACTGAATTTCTTTCAAATGGCACTTTATACAGTTGTTTCATCAGAACTTGATGTTTTTTAAGGATACGGGCTATTGTTGACAGAGAGACCTGTTGGACATTAGTGAAAATGAGGTGATCATTGACAATATGGGCTTGAATTTCTCGAAGTCTGATTGCATTATTGGCCAAAACGAGGTTTATGATCTCTCTCTCTTGCTCCTGTGTGAATATGGGGCCCCTCCCTCCTTGGTGCTCACGACGTTCAATCCTATGTTTGCCAAACAAAATACATAGCTTACTGTAAAATGATACATGCAGTAACCAATGGATTTTCTGTTGATTGAAGAGAAGTTTCTCACCTGTGCTCTTGACGAAATGTCAATTGTTGCATGAATTTTGTTACACAGATTTGGTTGTCTTCTTCTTTGTGCATGTCCTACCACTCCTCCAGGTCTTCCTCTTCCTCTTCCACCTCCACCTCCACCTTGTTCTCTCCGGATTCCCCCTCTCATCCGCATTCTCCCTCTTCCTCTTCCACCTCCACCTCCACCTTCACCTTGTTCTCTCCGGATTCCCCCTCTCATCCGCACTCTCCCTCTTCCTCTTCCTCTTCCACCTCCACCTCCACCTTCACCTTGTTCTCTCCGGATTCCCCCTCTCATCCGCACTCTCCCTCTTCCTCTTCCTCTGACACCGTCCATTTTTTAACTTACCTGTTCCCTTTTTACAGTACTTAAACCTGAATGGTGTGTCTACAATTAAGCACCAGTGTGTGTGCACACCTGGTGGCTGTGTTTAACCAATTGGTTCATGGGTGTGTTCATTTGATAGCCTTTGCTTTGAAATTGCAAGGAAATTACATCATGATAAATGTATGTGTCAAATGCATACAAGTGTGTTTAGTGTTTTGCAAATCACTGTGTGTAATGTTTAGCAAAAAGTGTGAAGCTGACAATGTGCTTACAGTTGTGCAAATCTAGGCCGGTTTTTTGCTCCTTGAGTGTAAGGTTTTGCTAATTGTGGGAAAGTTCTAATTTTAGTGTGTAAGCAATCGAAAAAAAACTGTAATGTAGAAATATAGCAAAATACTGTCTTATTCATTTGTGTATTATGTTTTCAACAGTTTTGAAAAGAGTATATAAACATGCAAATTAAAAGATGTAATCATCGAATGCATTTTGTGTCAAAGCAATGATAAATGATCCAAAGTGTAGCCCACATAGACTGCTGTTGTGCTCACTGCACACTGTGTGAAGAGTTTTGAAAAAGTGAGCTATTGAGAAATGGGTCCTGGCTATTGTAAAAACAAAACTCAAGCAATGGAGTTCTGCACTGGAAATGATTTGTTTTTTAGGATAAACTGCAGAAAGAAGAGAAGAAAACCTCTCGTAATGTGGCCAAGCTGCGGCAGCAGTGGCGTGCTATTTCAACACAGGCCGAGACAGCAGAGCTACGCGATGACATCTCAGTCCTCAGCCAGAGCTTTGAGAAAGTCCTCGACTGCAAAGACAAAATCATTAAGGTGACTGTATATAATATATAGACTTGACTCTCAGTTTTAAATTCTATAGCTTTCATTACAGAGTCTGGGAGTAACAAACGTGTGTGTGTGTGTGTGTGTGTGTGTGTGTGTGTGTGTGTGTGTGTTTTACAGAGTTTGGTGGATGATCTGTCTGAGAGGGCGCAGCGGTCAGAGCGGGCGCGCAGTTCTCATCTGCAGAACGTGGACTGTCTGTTAAAGCTTCATAAGAGTCGGCTGGCAGAACTAGCGTCCAACTTCAACACCAGTGTCGGAGAACTTAGCTCAGAGTATAATACTGAGAGGTAAACACACAAACAATCACACGAAAGGAAGGGTTTTGTTTTCAAGGGAGTGAATTTGGCCAGTTTGCCAGTTCCTGACTATTTAAATCGGGTCATTCCTTTTAGGATATACCTTTTAACTTTAGAAAATGACAATGCTTTGGTTGTAAAGAAACAAATTCATATAAAATGGTATACCAAACTTTCAGAAATAAATTCAGGTCAAGCTTGGGCACTTTTTAATTATATCTTTATTATTTATGCAATGACAAGAAGGTTAGGTAACACTTTTATTTTAATAGTCCGCTTTAAACATTCTATATACTATAAATGTAAGTATCTTTGCAACTATGTCAACTAGCAGTCATTAGAGTAGACTGTCTGCTTCACAGATATACATAAATGCCCCATTAGCGGCCATTTCAGTGGGCCACTATACGTAAGCCGTCCGCCATACTGGAACGGTCAAAACCAGTCTGTGAATGTTCACCATTCGAGAGCAAGTTGACTGCAACCATAGTTAGACGCAGTTAGAGTCACTTTGCAAGTACATGTTAACATATTGTACTAACCCTAATAGTCTATGAGAGAGAGTTATTTGAAATGTAGTGCAAATTAATTAGAGATAGTAGAATGTCTAAAGTGGACTATCATAATAAACTTTAACCACAAGGTTAACAACAGGATTGAACCCAGCTCTAAAAAAGAAGTAAACTCGAGGGTGTCAGCTTGAAGTTCATTTCAATGTTGTTGTTGAATTTGTATATTTTTCTGATTATCTATTGAAATATTGATATTATCATGAGGATTTATGAAATTTAATACAAGAAACTCCAACTAATACCAACACTGCTTAATTCACAAGAGTATTAATAACAATGATGTTTTCCCACCAAAAGTGATGTCATGAACAGGATTTCACACAAAAAATGGTATAATATTCTAAACAAAAAGATCTATATGGGGACATGAAAATGCACTGCGAAGGATTGAGCCGATGTAGCATCATCTGTATGTTATTTCTTTTCAATTCCAGGGAGCAGATTCTTTCACAGCACCAGCAGGAGAGTGTGGATTTGGAGAATGAAATGTTTCACATGGAAAAGCACTACGCTGATATAGACAATGAGGCGAGACGTGACTACGAGGTTAATGTCCATCAAATTAAACAGCAGGTACTGATTTGATTATGTTTCTATTTATTCATTTGGCAGATGCTGTTATCCAAAATGACTTACAAATGAGGAACATCACAATTTGTCATAGTGCCGTATTCATGGGTTTAGTAAAAACTAGAATTAGTCAACAAGTTAAGTCAAGCAAAGGTAAAATACAAAAAAGAAGAAAAAGAGAATATTTTTTAAAAATATAATAGAGTAAATGTCTTGGTTTACAAAATCATAATTATTGCATTAACCTAAAATATGCAGTGCAATTCAAATATAAATAAATCACGGATTACAAAAATACAGATTACACAAATATACAAATGTATGTAGGAGTTTACATGTGTACACTATACTACTTATCAAAAGTTTGGAAGAATAAAGATTTTTTTCTTCAAATGTTTTTGATAGAAGTCTTTAATGATCACCAATGGAGCAGAGGTAAGGGAGCACACTGACCAAGGCGGCCAGACAGAGTTTAGAGTTTTGAAAATGTGACTACAGATTGGACAAAAGGATGTTAGCAGTTGGGGAAAAAACATCATATAATAATATGTTGTTGGTTTTATTTTTGCAGAACAAAGAGAAACATCAAACAGTGAAAGCTCAGATGAAAAGGGTTATGGATATGCAGCAGTTCATGGATGAAGTTTTGGTCTCTGGTGAGAGTTTTCAGCAACAAAAGCTTCCGGTGGAGTCTTCTTCTTCAACTCTACAGACCCCCGCTGCCACTGAGAGACGCGCTCAAAAGCGCCATGTGCTCAAAAAAAAGCGCTAAGCAGCGAATATTGTGCAGAAACAGCTTGTGAAAAGTGTGTTTTTTGGAAGCAATTAAAATGTTTTATGCCTCTGGCATGCAGTCGGTGAATCTGTTTAATGCAATGATCTCAGTATATTTTTTATTAAATTTAGGATTTTAGGACACTTCCTCAAATCCCACAGCCTTTTCTTACAACTTTATATTAACTGGTGCAATTATGTAAATGTGTTGACCGATGCTGTTTCATCACCTCAAGATGCCGCCAAATCATTGAAGATTGTCCTTTATACATCTGGAAAACAGGTCGATGCATTTTAGAATGAAAGGTGAAGTTGAAAATAGACTACATTTTTGAATTATTTGAAGACATTTTGCATCTTGTCATTTAATAACAAATAAGCTCAGCTATAACTATAAGCTCTATCTCTCATGATGCGTGATGTCTTTAATAAAGACTTGCTGTATTAATCTAGTACAAAACAGGGCAACAAATAACATGAAGCTATGTTTTATGGAACGTGTTAATAATGCATAATATTATTATGGAATCTTCTGGCCAAAGAAACGCATCAAAATACTGAAATGTTTTATTTTGCACTGTAATAATAAAAATCAAGGCAACATGAATAGTTTTTTTTTTAATCTCAAAATGTCGTCAGTAATTTGTTATTTAGCCAACTTGCAAAACTGTTGTCGGCTGTTTTTTTAGTGAGAAACAAATCCTCAACCTCAACATTACCTGTATCATTTATGCATGTCGCAATGCATGCTGGGAACACACACACACTCAAACACAGACCTCTTTACACAACAGCAATGTTGTTCAATATAAAATGCTCAGCACAGTCTATCCTTTCCAAACGGTTGAAGACAATGCTGTAAGATCGGCTGACTCTTGAAAATCTCCCAACCTTTTAAAGCTGTTTGACCTTTAACCCTTCCTCTCCGCTGCTTGCTGATAATGCTGGACTGGTCACCTGGAGGAGAACACTCTTTCAAGAGCAGAGAAAGTCAGAATTACCCTACGTTTTGAGAGGCAGTATGTAGTGCTTAGTACTTGATTTAATTTTGGCCAGCAGAAAGACCTTTCACCTGCAAGACATGAAGTATCACATTATCTCGACATTATCTCGATCATTTTAAAAAGCGACTTGAATTGGACTCAAGGTAAACATTTGTGTCAGTCCATGCATTCCTTGAGAATGATGCATGTACGATTCACTTCTGAGACACACACTAATGTACCTAGCTAACAAAAATATGAATGTTTTGCTAACATTCTTATTAAGTTATGAAAACGTTATTTCTGAAAATTGTCTTGGTTATAATAACGTTAAGGGAACATTCTGAAACAAGTATTAACATAAAACACGTTAGTCAAACGTGTAAATGTTTCAGAAAAAAAACCTTCCATGAACAATTACTGGTATAACTTTTTTTGTGCTAACATTGTGAGAACGTTATTAAAGCCCACATAACTCTGAACGAACGCTCTATTTGCGTGACTGGAAGAACGTTTGTCCATAACTTGGAGAGAACCTCGCCAGAACGTTAGCCAAGTTAGCTGGGTCATAAGGGCAGTGTTATTTGCATCACACATACTGAGGCAATTACACAATGAAAGCAACAGTAGTTCATTTTTAATCAACAAATAAAGACAAAACTCACTGATTTGGATATTCACTCCTAATCAGTGGTGTGCACAGACCTCCTCAGGGGCGGAGGGACCAAAAAGGGCACTACATTTTTATTTAATTTAATTTAACAGTACCTGCATTTTATTCTCTCTTTTCAGCCAACTTGTGAGAGGGATGCTTCCTTTGCCTGCATCAGAGAGTTCCTTGATTTTTTATTTTATTTTATTATTTCTTTCTTTGGCATTCTAAGAAAATATGTTGATACAATTATTAGAATGCATAACACATCAAATGAGAATAGGGAAATGATGATGATAATATTACTTAATATTATTTACTTTACCAAACAAAACAGTGAGAATAAAGAAGGTAATTTATTTTTAGTTTTGTTGATGTTGTAAATTTAATGCATGTATTATATGTATGAAAGACAGTGTTAGCTATCATGAATCAGTAACACTTTACAATAAGGTTTCATTAGTTAAATTAGTTAACATTAGCTAATAAAGAACTGCACTTCTACAGCATTTATTAATCTTAGTTAATATTAATTTCAGCATTTACTAAAACATTAAAATCAAAAGTTGTATTTGTTATCATAGTTAATGCACTGACTGTGACATAACATGAATAAACAATTAACAGTTCAGTTGTATTATACAGTAACAAATGTGTTGCTCGTGGTTAGTTCACACACACACACCCAAGGCGATTCATACGTGAATGACGATTTGCACTGTAAGGGGTATACAGTCAAAGACCCAGAACCAGATATGAAGAATGAAGACCCGGAGTCAGAATTATAAAAAATTAAAGAAAAGTTTTACTGAAGATAGGTTGCAGTTTCATCAGCAGAAGTCAGCTTCAAGACTCACACAGGAGTTCGTAGGCCGCCCCGCTTACAGTTACAAAGATCACAGCAGTTATACCATTTCCAAGGTCTAAGCTACGTCATTACTTCAGGTTGAATGATTCTCATTGGCTAAGAAACATGAGAGCCTAAGCAATTTAACACATGTGAGGAGATAGGGGTGCCTATCGCCATTAGTCAAAAGATAGTTGTCGTCCACTCATTAGATTTAGGTCTGTGGTGGCCTCGCAGGTTAGAGAAGGGCGCCGGGGTGTCTGGTCCGAACGTCCAGAACCTACATAGAATGTCATACGCACACACACACACACACACAAATAACAGACACTAGCAAATAACAGCTCCCATCAAGGCTGAAGAGAGTCTGAGCTCCTTATTATCAGTTAAGTATACCAAAACATAATGCTAAAACATTCACTCGTTTGGGAGAAAAACAGATAACTGGCATTTACTCCCAAGGAAGGAAATATACTGGAAAGAATACATTTTAATACAACAATTAAAGGTCGATAGTAACGCTCAATATAGCTTGACCATATGTCCAAGGAAGAATCATATGTGTCCACGCTGCCTTTAGGACCCTCTACTGATCCCAGAGAAAGAGACAAACGGCCTTGTGGGTTACGTGGCCTTCGTGTCCTGCGTGCAATCTCAAAGTAAGATTGAAATGCACCTAAAAGAAACTGGTTACTAATACTTACACCACATGCATTTAAGAAAATATAATTTCACAAGCACAAAGAATATAAAAATGATTATGTGATAATGAATATATTTGATTATTGATTTTTATAAAGGAAGTATATAAGCATTCAAAAGGATATATGATTATAGATGTATTTGAAGAGGCAAGGGATTTTGACCAACCCTTCAGAGTGTACATGAGTACAGTCCAGCGTTCGAGAACTCGCATGTGCACTAATTCCAGTGTGAGGCTGGTTGGGTCTTGGGTGATCACAATGAGGGTGTCGGGGGCTTCTGGGTAAGCTGCCCACGCATCCCATGCAGTTTTTTTGCCAATTCCATACATTGCTGATACAACGTCACATCCTTTGAACGCATGGAAGAGGGGCAGTGCTTGTGCAAGGGTGAGGGAGGCTGTACTAATAATGATGAAGAGTGATTTTTTTTTATAAATACATGATGTTTAAGTATGTATTGTATTTTTGTGTTATTTGACTGATCAAAATGTAATATTGATCCTTAACATGGTGAAAAGCCTAATATAACTTTTCACTGTGGCATAGTTCTGAATTTGTGTTCATTTAAAGCCTCAACAATGGTCCTTTTGGTCACAACATGTGATTTTTGACACTATAGTGATAGTGACCTGTCCAATCAACAAAGAAAAGCATACATTGGAGGTAAAAAATATGGGTCTAGAGGCCGGAATAATATTTCAATGTGACTTTTTCCGAGATATTGACAGTTTATTTGCGCTAAATATGACTATGATAATAGATTTAACAAGGAAATGGACTTAAAATAAGAAGAATATATCAGAATTGGATTCCTTGTATCAAACAAAGTAGAAAAAAATACATTATACAACAATTTAAGACTAAAGGAAGCTGAGATATAACCTTTTCTCTTTTCGGCGGGGGCCAATTTGGATTTTATGGATAACTGCCACTAGGGGGACCACCCCAACTTGTATCCATGGATTTTTGAAAACCACATTTGATTTTTTTTGCAATGACAAGAAGGTTAGGTAACACTTTTATTTTAATAGTCCGCTTTAAACATTCTATATACTATAAATGTAAGTATCTTTGCAACTATGTCAACTAGCAGTCATTAGAGTAGACTGTCTGCTTCACAGATATACATAAATGCCCCATTAGCGGCCATTTCAGTGGGCCACTATACGTAAGCCGTCCGCCATACTGGAACGGTCAAAACCAGTCTGTGAATGTTCACCATTCGAGAGCAAGTTGACTGCAACCATAGTTAGACGCAGTTAGAGTAACTTTGCAAGTACATGTTAACATATTGTACTAACCCTAATAGTCTATGAGAGAGAGTTATTTGAAATGTAGTGCAATTAATTAGAGATAGTAGAATGTCTAAAGTGGACTATCATAATAAACTTTAACCACAAGGTTAACAACAGGATTGAACCCAGCTCTAAAAAAGAAGTAAACTCGAGGGTGTCAGCTTGAAGTTCATTTCAATGTTGTTGTTGAATTTGTATATTTTTCTGATTATCTATTGAAATATTGATATTATCATGAGGATTTATGAAATTTAATACAAGAAACTCCAACTAATACCAACACTGCTTAATTCACAAGAGCATTAATAACAATGATGTTTTCCCACCAAAAGTGATGTCATGAACAGGATTTCACACAAAAAATGGTATAATATTCTAAACAAAAAGATCTATATGGGGACATGAAAATGCACTGCGAAGGATTGAGCCGATGTAGCATCATCTGTATGTTATTTCTTTTCAATTCCAGGGAGCAGATTCTTTCACAGCACCAGCAGGAGAGTGTGGATTTGGAGAATGAAATGTTTCACATGGAAAAGCACTACGCTGATATAGACAATGAGGCGAGACGTGACTACGAGGTTAATGTCCATCAAATTAAACAGCAGGTACTGATTTGATTATGTTTCTATTTATTCATTTGGCAGATGCTGTTATCCAAAATGACTTACAAATGAGGAACATCACAATTTGTCATAGTGCCGTATTCATGGGTTTAGTAAAAACTAGAATTAGTCAACAAGTTAAGTCAAGCAAAGGTAAAATACCAAAAAGAAGAAAAAGAGAATATTTTTTAAAAATGTAATAGAGTAAATGTCTTGGTTTACAAAATCATAATTATTGCATTAACCTAAAATATGCAGTGCAATTCAAATATAAATAAATCACGGATTACAAAAATACAGATTACACAAATATACAAATGTATGTAGGAGTTTACATGTGTACACTATACTACTTATCAAAAGTTTGGAAGAATAAAGATTTTTTTCTTCAAATGTTTTTGATAGAAGTCTTTAATGATCACCAATGGAGCAGAGGTAAGGGAGCACACTGACCAAGGCGGCCAGACAGAGTTTAGAGTTTTGAAAATGTGACTACAGATTGGACAAAAGGATGTTAGCAGTTGGGGAAAAAACATCATATAATATGTTGTTGGTTTTATTTTTGCAGAACAAAGAGAAACATCAAACAGTGAAAGCTCAGATGAAAAGGGTTATGGATATGCAGCAGTTCATGGATGAAGTTTTGGTCTCTGGTGAGAGTTTTCAGCAACAAAAGCTTCCGGTGGCGTCTTCTTCTTCAACTCTACAGACCCCCGCTGCCACTGAGAGACGCGCTCAAAAGCGCCATGTGCTCAAAAAAAAGCGCTAAGCAGCGAATATTGTGCAGAAACAGCTTGTGAAAAGTGTGTTTTTTGGAAGCAATTAAAATGTTTTATGCCTCTGGCATGATATACCTCAAAAGGAAAGTCGCCCTTATCATTATCCATCTTTAATTGACCCAACTTTAGAAGACATCAAATCACGCCTATTATTATTTAGCGATGATATACCTCAGAAGGAAAGTTGCGTATCTGAAAGAGAGCTGAAGGCAGGAAATAATAGTTTCAGTCGCCCTGATTATTATCCATCGTTAATTGACCCAACTTTAAACTACATCAAACCACGCCTCAGAAAAAAGCAGACTTTGGATACGTGGTAAGATATAAAAATACATGTCTTTATGACACAAAGCGATAAAGCTACTGTGATGATCATCAGTGGCTATTATAATTTTATGGATTGAGTGACCTCTTGATAATCTCACTCTTGCTTTCTCTGTTTCACAGTGACCGTGAAAGGCTAGAAGCTGAAAGGCTAGTGCTGAAAGAGAAATTGAATCAGTTTCCAGTGAACATAGTAAGTGGCACACAGAACCAGCACTACTTCTCCCGTACTTTTGTCTTGCTCATTAAATATTTTAATATGGATCAATAGTGTGATGCTGACTTAAAAATCACATCTCTATTGCAGACAAGGCAATATCGGAAAAAGCCGATGCCACGCAGCTGGCTTCCAAAGAAGAACCAGAGGGATGAAATTCCTTTAATGATGGAGGAACCAGAGGAAACCATAAAACAGGCGCGTGCCGATCTAAAAAGAGTCCTTGATCAATGTACTATTCCTATAGAGATGAGAAGCGGCTCGAACCAGTGGGACGAAATTCTTTAAAGAAAGAGGAACAAGGGACGCCATATTCCAGGGGAAAAAGCCGATGCCTCCAAAGAAGGTTATAAAGAAAGAGGATCCAGTGGAAACCAAAGACCATTCCTTAAGGCAGCTTTATGCCGATGTACACAGACTCCTTGATGAATCAACTATCTTAGATCCGTTAATCTATGGCAATACGCAATTGCACATACGCAAGCGCAAGCTCAGGCCCCCGACATTTCTCTTCAGTTGTGAGCCATGCCTAGAGTCTAGACTGAGACCACAACCACCGCCTCAAAGACACCCAGAAGGCATTGCGACGATGAGAAGAATGCTATCATAGGATTGAATGTGTTTTTTCAACCATCAGTAAATAACGTATTCGGTTACTAACATAACCTCAGTTCCCTGAGTAAGGAAACGAGTATTTTAGCGGAAGTGCACTGCAAACCAATCATGGTGCTTCGCGCCTCGCACGCGCCGAAACCCGCCAGAACGGGCATGACGGACTTATCTTCAATGGCACCATTTATTTTCAAGTATTACAGCTGTATCTTAAATGGCATCTTTTTATGAATGAAAGCCAGTATCACTAATATTATTTAACTCATTTAAGACTGTTCTTGTGAGGATACTCGACAAAACGGACATTCTGGCATAAATGTGTGTTTTATTGTTCGTTCAAGTGCGAAAGAGAACTCGATACTGGCGCGCGTCTTTCTGTGCGCCGTGTGTGTGTGTGTGTGTGTGTGTCAGGAGGACATTCACTGAAAGCGCGATCTCTTTTGTCTTGTCGCGCAGGAATGGTTTAAATCATTTGGGTGAATGAGCGTGATCATAACCCTAGCTAAAGGATGACAGAAAGAACGGATGCTGCGTTAAATATTTTAAAACTGGACAAAAATGAATCGCATGCGTTGACAACACTTGTCATACATTGCTGACAGAAAATACTGCAGTTTGAAGTGGACTCGTTTTCATGGTAGGCCTACACAGAATGTTTTTTTTAGTAAGCTACAGGGAATGTTCTACATTTAATATTTAACAGTCTGAATTTACCCATTATCCTGAGCTGAGCTAATTTCCTGAATCAACCAACTCGCATCTCCTTCCTTTCTTTCCATCCATGATGACATTAGTCACCTGTTGTTGTTTCTGGGGTCTCATCACGACTGTGTCGCAATCTATTTTTTTTTATAGTATGATCGCAACCGCTATCCCTGCTCATTAGAACTTTCAGTGAGCTATTTTACACAGGCTCGGTCCTGCTCCTCCGTGGCAATGACGGCGTGCAGTTAAACATCATAACAAACGAATCTGAAAGTGGGGGGGACCTTACAATTACACCCGGGCTTTATGAACTTGTGCTCCATGCTTTCACCGATGACGCTAACGTGACGTATGGATCTCAATCACACTGTGTTGCCAGGACCCGCCCTGCTCTGCTTCCGATAGGCTTGTAACGTTAGTTTGAGCTGCGATCCTCTCATATGATTGGTAGGTGAAATCAATTGACTCGAAAATATTAAACCTCATACAAGTTCCCAATTTTTTTTTTAAGCCGGATCCGGCTTAATACTTTGAACCAAACGCTCAGATTCATGCAGGGCTTAGACACTCGCATGATTCTGACAGATTTCACATTCCAAAAGCACCAAGAGTCAACACAAAACACAACAAATGTTCACACTTTGTGACCTCCACCTCCAGCTCTCCCGGAAGCATGTTTAAGCGTCTCAGCCATAGCAGCCCTGATTTCAACTTCTGTGGCAGTTTTACTCCACTTCATTACTGCAGCTGCAAAAGAAAATATATTAGATGGTGCATTAATAAACCATGTCTTACATCATTAAGGCTCCTACACATTGTATTTACATTTAATCAATTGACAATTACATGGATTTGCATACCTTCCCAAAATAAATACAATTGGTTGGCTAAATTATATATATATATATATATATATATATATATATATATATATATATATATATATATATATATAAACCTGAAAAATAGGGATGCAACGATTCCGCTTTTTCAAAACCGATCCGATACAAAAATTCTGAGTATCGGCCGATGCCGATACTAGCGCAGTTTTTTTTTTTTTTTTAAATCAAGTAGAATTTCTATAACTCTGTTTGTTGAACTGATCATTGACTTGTAGTCAAGACCACCTAAACCGAGACCAAGACCAGAGGGTATCGAGACCAAGACCGAGTCGAGACCGGAACAGACTAGTGTTGAAGCTAAGCAATAACTTGTAGATAACACAAAATCTGGTAAAACGTTACACATTGCTCTTTGTATTGTTGTAAAATACATTCATGAAAAACAAGATAACAAAAATAATTTTTTATATAGCCTAGTCTACTATAAAAGTGAGACATGTTTAAATGTATAGCACAGCTGTGTAATGAGGCAGCAACATATGATAGGACAGAACAAGAAAGGCTATTAATAATCTTTCATTGCCCAAAAGTATTATGATATGAAAGGCTCAATACTAGGGGTGTGACGGTTCACAAAATTCACGGTTCGGTTCAAAACGATACAGTGGCGTCACGGTTCGGTACGTTTTCTACATCTACATCTTGAAACTTTCAGGTTTATAAATGAAGGATGAACAAATAATGTTTTGGTCATCACATTAAAAATAACATTTAAATATATATTAATATATATATTATTTAGATAATATTTGAGTTTTGAAGTGCTGGGAAAAGATGTGTGAAGCACTTGAAATCATTTCACTATTCCAGCCAAACTTCCATGGTTACAGTTAGTGTTAGTATATTGAATATATGGTGAATGTTGTTGATCTGTGGACTTAAAGCCTATAACTAACGTTAGTTCATTCACGGCACAATGTTTCTCCTGGTTTCCACGTCAGCGCTGTTTGATCTAATAGAGATCTACGATTTATAACGGAGAAATTTGAATGCTTCTCACTAGATCTCGCAGCGATGTTATTACAGGGCTCCAGACTAACTTTTCTCACTAGGAGCACAGTGGCCCCCAACTGAAAATTTTAGGGGCACCACCAGAAAATTTAGGAGGACACACCGTAAATCAACATACTAACCAAATATTTCTACTAATTTCCAGTGTGTTACTCATAAATACTTTGATAATAGATGCAGAAATTACAATGCCTTTGCCCTCTGATTTAACATTACAACCTCTTGTCTTCTAAAAGCAACCGGCAGTGGCGTTGCTTTTTGATTTATTAACATGTCACCGCATACTCTATGCTTGAGGCTAAGATTGTGTTAAACTGTTGTGTTTAAACTGTGAAGTGCCTGCACTGTCGGCAAACTTCGTGTTCCCCGCAGTTACGGGGTAGCGACTGCAACATTCGCAGGTCATGGAGTTCGTCTCCTTCCAGTACTACCTTAACCAGCTGAAGTCTCGCAGCCAGTCTTCACGAAAATGGTGGGTTTGGCCTTTTTCGCCACAAAAACCTCTTGAATCATCTTCCGACTGTGACACTGCACTAGCTGCAACGTGTCAAATAGCTCACGGTTCAGTTTGTATCACTGTTTTAGGTTCACGGTTTTAGGTTCACGGTTTCGGTATGTGCTATGTTCTGGGAAAACAAGACTACTGGCAAATAAAATAAAGAAAATATGAACAAATAATCTAACCACAAGCAAAAGCACAAATAAATACAATAGAGCAAAGATACTAATAAAATAAACGATGCTTTTCAGGTAGGTCCAACATTAGTTTTCAGGTACAGAAATTGAATAAAATAATCAAATGTAAAATAACATTGCATATTTGACTAGGCCTATATAAATTAAAGATTAATCCTTATTAAAGTTACAAAAGCTATTCAATTCAGAGCTGATTCAGTAGGCCTACACAATACTGTGAGTGTCTTTTCTTGACCATATAAGTTCACTTAAAGAATAACAGACTATGTCTGCTAGGATACTCATCAAGACGGACATGTTGACATACTTTTTGTGTGAATTTGTCCATTCAAGTGCAAGACTTGAAAGAGAACTCAATATTTGCGCGCTGTCTGAGATGAGTAGCCTACACACACACACACACACACACACACACACACACCCGCGCGCACAGACACACGCGCACAAATCTTCTAGACGCGAGTTCTCTTTCGCGTCTTGCTCTTGAATGTTTACATTGGCAAATGTAGTTTAGTATAATAATATAATATAATAATAGTATATATACACTCACCGCCCACTTTATTAGGTACACCTGTCCAACTGCTCGTTAACACTTAATTTCTAAGCAGCCAATCACATGGCGGCAACTCAGTGCATTTAGGCATGTAGACATGGTCAAGACAATCTCCTGCAGTTCAAACCGAGCATCAGTATGGGGAAGAAAGTTGATTTGAGTGACTTTGAACGTGGCATGATTGTTGGTGCCAGAAGGGCTGGTCTGAGTATTTCAGAAACTGCTAATCTACTGGGATTTTCACGCACAACCATCTCTAGGGTTTACAGAGAATGGTCCGAAAAAGAAAAAACATCCAGTGAGCGGCAGTTCTGTGGGCGGAAATGCCTTGTTGATGCCAGAGGTCAGAGGAGAATGGCCAGACTGGTTCGAGCTGATAGAAGGGCAACAGTGACTGAAATAACCACTCGTTACAACCGAGGTATGCAGCAAAGCATTTGTGAAGCCACAACACGCACAACCTTGAAGCGGATGGGCTACAACAGCAGAAGACTCCACCGGGTACCACTCATCTCCACTACAAATAGGAAAAAGAGGCTACAATTTGCAAGAGCTCGCCAAAATTGAACAGTTGAAGACTGGAAAAATGTTGCCTGGTCTGATGAGTCTCGATTTCTGTTGAGACATTCAGATGTTAGAGTCAGAATTTGGCGTAAACAGAATGAGAACATGGAACCATCATGCCTTGTTACCACTGTGCAGGCTGGTGGTGGTGGTGTAATGGTGTGGGGGATGTTTTCCTGGCACACTTTAGGCCCCTTAGTGCCAATTGGGCATCGTTTAAATGCCACGGCCTACCTGAGCATTGTTTCTGACCATGTCCATCCCTTTATGGCCACCATGTACCCATCCTCTGATGGCTACTTCCAGCATGTCACAAAGCTCTAATCATTTCAAATTGGTTTCTTGAACATGACAATGAGTTCACTGTACTAAAATGGCCTCCACAGTCACCAGATCTCAACCCAATAGAGCATCTTTGGGATGTGGTGGAACGGGAGATTCGCATCATGGATGTGCAGCCGACAAATCTGCGGCAACTGTGTGATGCCATCATGTCAATATGGACCAAACTCCCTGAGGAATGCTTCCAGCACCTTGTTGAATCTATGCCACGAAGAATTGAGGCAGTTCTGAAGGCAAAAGGGGGTCCAACCCGTTACTAGCATGGGGTACCTAATAAAGTGGCCGGTGAGTGTATATATATATATATATATATATATATATAAATGAGACATATACCGGTAGGCTATTACTAATAGTGTCTACACTGTTGTAAACCCACAGAAACATGAAAACAGTGTGTGTTATGATCATATCCCAAATTAAAAAGGTACAATATTACTATTATGTTGATAAAAATAACGACTAGTTTCAACTTTTAATGCATAAATCATTCGTTTATTTTCCGGAACCTACACAAACAACAGCGCACCTACGGTGGCCTGACAGTGTCAGAATGTGCAACGTAAAACAGGCATCCTGAATAGCAGAACTAGAACTGTATATATGTATACTGTATATACCCCCCCCCCCCCCCCAGTAGTCCAGCTGGAAGTGTGCCAGGATCGGAGACGTGGTGTGGAGACGCTTCAGTTCGTCAAACCCTGCCTGGCATTCAGAAGTCCAGGTCCAGAAGTCTTGAGCAGCATCCTCAGTGGGGCCGTGACAGAGGAGTACTGTGGCAGGCAGTGGCGGTTCTACATTGAATTACACCCTGGGCGAGACCCCCTTCGAACTTCGAAAAGTAGGCCTAATACACAATGAAATCTATTCACCAAGTTAATAACATTAAAGATGATGGCCAAATTTTAAAGGAGTGTGTTTTATGTTATCTAATAACATGTACACGTTCAAATAAACTTTTGACAAAAAAGGTTTTATAAAAAGATAAACCTCACATATTTCAGCCTTTAAATCATCTTTATAAAAAGAATGGGTCAATAAAGATAAATTCCTGACATTTATAATGCACAGTAGCTTATTTTTTATTATTGATAGTAAAATTCGGTCCGATTTTCCCATGGCTGTCGTTGCTATACAACCATGCACTGCGCTCTCCACAACGACAAAGAAGTTTTAGTAGCTAATGGATTTCCACCACAGAAAAACGCTTGCTGTAGCTCTGCTAAAAGATTTATTTACGGAGAAGAGAAAAACACCCACGTGTTTGGGTGCACCCCCATACTGAAAAGATTAAAAATGTTCATCTCGCTGCTCCTGGAAAAAATGAGCGCGTCGCTTCAATTATGAGCGCGCTTCCCGTGCGCCTACATTTGAAATAACGACCTCGAGCGCGCAAAAGACGCGATATGTGAACGGCCCCTTGGTGAGCTACCTCCAATCTGGAGACCCCCTTGACATAGCTTCTGTGCACGGCACCTTCTCAGCAAGCAGGGGCGCCATTGCCAATAATTGAATTGAAATGATAGAAAATAGAAAACCTTCGCGGTGCAGAGGATTTTTTTTAACTGCTCGTGCCGCCCCCCATGTGACATGAAAAAATGCCGCCCCAGGCGACTGCCCGGTTCGCCCGTGCCTAAAACCGCTACTGGTGGCAGGAAACGCATGCAGTAGGCTGTCATCCCCAAGAACGAAGCCAGCTGCGAGGCTGTCGTGGGGTTGGGGATGGGGCTGATGGCTGCCACATTCGACTGGAGAGGGGCGATGACATCTGCCGATGCACGGAACCCTACAAAATCAATTGCTGGTGCGGAGAACATACACTTCTCCGTGTTCAAAGTGACATGATGGGAGTCAAAGACCTGTTTCAGGCGGGCGTTGTGTGTGTCAACATCTGGCTCGTGTACCACAATGTCGTCCAAATAGGCCACGGTACCGGGATAGCTGGCGAGGATTGTGGACATGATCTTCTGGAAACAGCTTGGCGCTGAACTGAGCCCAAAAGGCATCCTCGTATAGCGGTACAGGCCAGTATGGGTGATAAAAGCCGTCAGGTTCCGACTCTCCGGGTGCAGAGGAATTTGTAAGTAGCCCTGACGTAAGTAACTTAGAAAAGACCTGGGAGCCGTAGAAGTGGGTTACACCTACGGTGCCCTCACAGTGTCAGAATATGCAACGTAAAACAGGCATCCTGAATAGCAGAACTAGAACTGTATATATCTCCATCTCGCTGTAATGAGTAATGCATTTCTGGAGACAGTGGCTACTGTGAATAGAGCAGTTGGAGTCCAGGGAAGACTGGAGGACAACCAGGAGAGACTGGTGGCAGCAGGATAGACTGCACCGGGAGAGGCGGGCTAGTAACCCTACCCTCTAGTTTTTCAAGAGGAAGACACCCAAAGTCTACTACGAAGAAGAAACAAAGAAAACAACCCGACGACCCTCCGAGAGGCGGGATGAAAGAAGGGCCAACAAGGACGGACCACACGGTAACGAACGCAAGGATATCGGCAAAAGAGAAGATCCCAAGGAAGTGTGGGTGCGGCTGGGAAAAAACAACAACTCTGAGGGGACTTCACATCCACATGGGAAAGAAGAAGTGTGGTGGTGGTAGCCTAATGCAACCTTGCACTGCCCTGGTAAGGGCAGGTCAGACAAATGGGATCCAAGGCCGGGTTGACAACCATAGTGCCAATGGGCCCAATGTTGCAGAGGCAGGGCAGGTTGAAAGGGAAGAGGAAGAAAGGGATGTTGATGAACCCCAAGAAGTGAACCCAGTAGCACCCCCGAGTGACTAAAGAACAGAGTTGAGCCAAAGGGCCAGGAACCTGAAGAATCCACTCCGAAGGAATAAGATCAAGTGGCCAAAGGCCAACGAAGCTGAGGAGTGGAGAAAGTTGGACGAACATCTGAGTGGGCTGCTGCAAAAAGCTCTGCGCGGGTCAGTGGTAGCCAAGCTAAATCTGTTCGGGGAAATCCTGTATGAAGAATGCAGCAACAGGTATGGCGAGGTGACCATCAGAGAAGACGCAATAAGATCAAAGGGAAGGAGGGAGAAAGAGATTGATGACCTGGTGGCAAGTAGAAGGCAGGTTCGCAAGCGTTGGAGGAAGGCAGAGGAGTCTGAGAAGGAGGGCCTGAAAGCTCTCTGGGATGAGATCAGAAGACGCCTTGCTAACCTGCGGAGAGCAGAACGCATTAGAAGACGGAGGAAAAGGAAAGAGAAGGAAAGATCAAACTTCTTCAGGAATCCATTTCGGCATGCACGTGGACTCCTTGAGGAGAAGACAAGTGGAACCTTGGATATCTCCAAAAAAGAACTACAGGAGCACATCCGCACTCAGTACAGTGACCCAGCAAGGAACAACCCCCTAGGTTCGCCAGGGTATGTGCCTAGACCCTCAGAACCATCAGCCCTGTTTGACGTATCACCACCCAAGCTCAGCGAGGTCAGGCAGGTGATCCAGCGGGCAAGATCTGCTTCAGCACCAGGCCCGAACGGAATACCGTACAAGCTGTATAAGAACTGTCCAGGAGTGCTGAAGCTGTTATGGACCCTGATGAGAATCACCTGGTCTAAGCAGACCATACCATCTGAGTGGCAGAGGGCAGTGGCAGTCTCTATTCCCAAGCAACAGAACGCCAAGACCATCGAGCAGTTCAGGAGCATAGCTCTACTGAATGTGGAGGGGAAAATCTTCTTCTCCGTGATGGCAAGAAGAATGTCCACCTACTTCACGGAGAACAACTACATTGATACCAGCTGCCAGAAAGCCGGGATTCCAGGTTTTCCTGGCTGTGTAGAGCATGCTTCCATGATTTGGGAACAGATCCAGACCACTAAGAGGGAGAAGAAAGATCTGCATGTCATATGGTTAGACCTAGCCAATGCCTATGGCTCAGTGCCGCACCTGCTCATAGCCTACGCTTTGGAATTCTTCTACATCCCAGACAACATCAGGACCATGATCATGAACTACTTCCAGGAAATGCACATGTGCTTTGCACTGAAGAAGTTCACCACCGGCTGGCAACAACTGGAAGTAGGGATTGCAATGGGATGCTCCATTTCCCCCATCCTCTTCGTGGCAGCGTTTGAGGTCATTTTGATCGGGGCAAGGCAAGTGGTGGGTGGGGTCCGGTTGCCTTCAGGCCAGAGGCTCCCGCCCCTAAGGAGCTATATGGATGACATCACCTGCCTCCTACGAACTGCCCCATGCACATCTAGGCTGCTTAAGAGGCTGGAGGAGCTGATCACCTGGGCCAGGATGAAGTTCAAGCCGCAGAAGTCAAGGAGCCTCTCATTGCGAATGGGGGAGAGAAATGACAGACTTACCTTCACCATCAGCGGGGAAGACATCCCCCGCATCGTGGATCAGCCCATCCGAAGCTTAGGAAGACTTTATACATCTGGTCTCTCAGACAAGGAGATGGGGAAAAACATCCTTCTGAAGCTGTCAGAAGGCCTATCCAAGATTGATGCAAGCCAGCTACCTGGAAAGTACAAGGTGTGGTGTTATCACTTCACCCTGTACCCAAGGGTGATGTGGCCTCTGAAGCTGTGCGAAGTCACCTCATCAGCCGTAAGCCGGATGGAGGCAAAAGCCAACTCCTTCATCCGTAAATGGCTTGGCCTACCACGGTGCTTCTCAGCTGCTGGCCTGTATGGATGGAACTCACTCCAGCTACCCTTGAAATCCATCACCCTGGGCTATAGGCAGGAGAAGGCAAGGCTGGTGATGGAATTAAGGGACTCCTCCGACAGGACAGTGGCTGATGCAAATGCCAGAGTTGAGACTGGAAGGAAGTGGAGGGCCAAGGAGGAGGTGGAGAAGGTGATGGGAAGACTGCAACATCAAGTCGTGGGCATGGTCCAGACAGGACGGGCAGGTCTGGGATGGAGCAAGCCACCCATCCCATGGTCCAAGGCAAGCAGGAAGGAGAGGAAGGACCTTGTTGTTGCAGAGGTCACCAGGATTGAGCAGGAGGAGATCAGAGTGAGGTCTGTAGTACAGGGGCAGCAGGGGCGGTGGACAACTTGGGAGGGTGTCACGAGCCGAGCAATCAGCTGGCCAGAGCTCTGGAAACTGCCGCAGGCTCGGCTCAGTTTCCTCATTAGGGCAACGTACGACACCCTCCCGAGCCCTAAAAACCTCCACCAATGGCTTGGAACAGAGCAATCCTGTGACCTCTGCGGGACCATCAATGCCTCACTCCAGCATATTCTGTCTTGCTGTAAAACAGCACTGACACAAGGGCGGCTCAGATGGCGGCACGACCAAGTGCTCAGAAAGCTGGCAGAGGTGCTGGAGAAAAGTCGACAGGAGGCAAACAACCAGAGTCCATCAGAGAGCCGATGCAGGATCCACTTCATTAGGCAGGGGGAAGACGTAATTCATACCAGCAAGACACAACCTGCCAAGCTTTTAACACCAGGGGCGGTGTGGAAAATGGAAGTGGACTTGGGAAGGCAGCTCCAGTTCCCACAGGAGATATGCAGCACCACCTTAAGACCAGATGTGGTGCTGTGGTCTGTAGCTGTGAAGTCAGTAATACTAATCGAGCTGACAGTGCCATGGGAGGAGGGTCTGGAAGCTGCCTACGAGAGAAAGAAGGCGAAGTATGCAGACCTGGTTGCGGAGTGCAGGGAAAGTGGATGGAATGTGAGGCTGTACCCGGTGGAGGTGGGAGCCAGAGGCTTTGTGGGCAGATCAATATCACGTTTGCTCAAGGACCTGGGACTACGGGGAGCCACACTGAGCAGATCCACCAAAGAGCTCTCTGAGGAAGCTGAGAAAGCAAGCCACTGGCTCTGGCTGAAACGACGAGACAAGTCGTGGGGAGTAACATGAAGTTAGGTTTTGCTGCAGGGGGTGTCAGGGAGACGTCCCTGTTCACTGCCCCGCCACCATGAGACGTTCTGGGTTAAGGGGCGAAACGTCAATGAGCGGTGGTCCCCAGCTGAAGACCCTGCAGCAAAACCGTGTGGTATGCAGTCAGGTTTAAGCCTGCCTCAGAGAAAAGGACGCCTCTGCCATGCATAGTCCACAAAAGGCACCGTTGGAGGTGCGACAGGCCTAAGGCCCAGCAGAAAGACCATCTCGCTGTAATGAGTAATATATGTATACTGTATGTATTATGTGAACACAACAAGTACAGATGATAGAATTTAGCCTAAGTATTAGGCTAATATTCAGACGTTTATACACACGTTTATCCACACCTACGTTATCCAGACGTTTATATAATGCACTTTTATCCACACGTAAGTTACGTAAAGTGAAAAACATCCTTTCTCAGCTCCGTCGCCACCACGCCGCCACGCCGCCGCGCACTTTGAGCGCAGCTCCAACACGTGACCATGACGTCTAACGTCTCAGATCTTACGTCTGACGCCTGAATACTATGGGATTTCGGCCAGGCGGCTGGCGAGCGTATACACGTTAGTTCACCTCTCAGTTTTTTTAACGATCGCCAAAAAGTGCACAAATCACACCTCATACATCGCTCGCTCTCACACACACACACACACACACACACACACACACACACACACACACACTGTTACAGGGTATCCTGTTGTACTGCCTACAAGGTGGCAGAAGCTCCACCTTGTGGAAAACTTGGGTATGTTAACATGTAACAGGAAGTCAGCAGTTGTTGTGTGCTGCGTGAGCATGTGAGTTCTGCAATATATAAATACACGGATCTTAACCCACTGTATGCGTAGCGTCCTTATTCACCTACTTGCAACATGGTGTCAGATAGATTAGGACCCAAAAGTGAGCTTATGTAGACCATCGCTAACGCGACGCGTTTTGTTTGTTTACTGGAAAGTTAAGTTTGCGGCAAACCAGTTAACGTTAGCCATAACATTGTGACTGTAATATGGCGTCGTCCATTCCGCCACCGGAGCCGATGAAGATGCCTTGTGACCTGAGCAGCAATTGGGCAAGTTTTCGAGCTGAGTTTGACGATTACTTACTGGGGAAAGCCTTTATGTGGCAGAGGGACAGCGACGGCGGCCTATCAGCAGGCCATTTGAGCAGACCATCAAACCTGCACAGAGCATGAGAGGGACAGGCGAGTGCAGGTACTGTGGAACTCAACACAGACGTGGGCGGGACCAATGCCCTGCTTTTGGGAAAACATGCCGCTCGTGCGGCACCCCTCAATCACTTCGCTAAAGTGTGCATGAGAAGAGGCCAAAACACACGCCAGTTGCACACTATGGACGCCCCCTCTGAAGAGGACCAAGATGATGATGGCGGCAATCTGGGCCAGATCTACACAGCACTGAGCATAGGAGCAGTGAACACACAGGGTAAGAAGTGGTTTGTCAACCTCCCACTGCAGAATGGGCCCCAGAGATGCCAGCTCGACTCTGGAGCAACCTGCAACGTGAGCATTAAGGACAAAATGGTGTACAAGCCAGGACCGGAAATGTACATCAGTGACACGCTCAGCAGAGCTGCTACCCCACCACAGAGCACAGACACACAGTACAGGTGGGAAATGGTCTGCAGCCTGCAGCTGGAACAGTACGACACCGCAGCAATTCAGCAGACAGACTATCTGAACGTCACCAGCCAACGCCTCACACAAATCCAACAACACACAGAGAAGGGTGAGTGCCTTCAGATGCTCAAGACTGTTGTGCTTGAAGGATGGCCAGACTGCAGAGAGGAGACGCCCATAGTGATTAGAGGGTACTGGGCCATCAGAGACGAAATCAGTGTGCAAGATGGCATACTCTTCAGAACCCAGCGTGTTATCATTCCTAAAAATTTGCGACCGGAAATGCTGAGACGGATCCACTACAGCCCGTGACACTCTATTCTGGCCCAACATGCAGGGGGAAATCAAAGACTTTGTGCAACAATGCTCTGTGTGCAATGAGTATGCACATGAACAACAGAAGGAGACCATGATGTCACACCCATTACCCACACGTCCCTGGCAGATAATGAGCATGATTGCAGGTGAGGTGACGCGGCAAGGCTTGGGCGGGTGAGTCACTTTAGCTTTCCATCCTCGAGGGGAGGCATCGCCTCGTAACCTTTTTCAACAGCGCCGTCGACAGTCGAGAGCGTTGAGAAAAATGAAGGCTTTAGACGAGCTGAATGTGGTGCTTTCCACGACTTCGTTAGCTTGTCGTGCACCTCAGGGAAGAAAGGTGCAGGCCTCTGCTGATGGGCCTGTCGGCGCCCCTGCAGGAACCACTCGAGCCCGAAGTGTTCGACGGCCTTAGTTAGCACGCGGGGAAGCTCTGCGTTGAGGCTGGATCTCACATCACTCGTGCTAGCTTGCGTTGAGGGGGCGGGGTCAGACCCCGTCCATTCCTCATGTTTGGATGCAGCGAGAGAAAGGCTGTAATCCTCGTCGTCCTGAAGAAGGCTTCTAATCCGTAGGTCAGCGAAGTGAAGACTTACTGAAGGAGATTAAATCTGTTTTTTGGCGAAAATGGGGCCTTTTTATAGCTATAGGCCACGCCTAAAATACATTATTTTGTGTTCAACAGAAGAAAGAAACTCATACGGCGTTGAAACAACTTGAGAGTGTTGGGGAATTTCATTTGTCTCATACATGTCTCATACATGGGTCTGAATATAAAATGCTGTAATGCTAGAGAAAACCAGGTCTGAATGCTGTAATGCCAAGCAGAAAAAGTAGGTCACAGGGCATGTGAGGATAGGGCACATGAGAACATGGACAAGAGAGTGGAAAAATACCCAAAAGACTTGTAGCACAGATGCAGGTGTTGGGAAGCACTGGAAGAGAAACATATTGTATACAATGTAACGATGTACCACCAAGAAAAAGATACTAAAACAAGATGTCCATTGAGTAAACGACTGCTAAAAGCAAGAGGTCCATTGTGTGAAAAGAAAAACTAATACAGATGCCCATTATGTGAAAAGATACTAATACAGATGCCCATTATGTGAAAAGATACTAATACAGATGCCCATGGTGTAAAAAGATACTAATACAAACGCTAATTGAATACTAAAGATAAGAAAAAGGTATAAGACTAGAGCACTGGCCCATGAAAGATCAGATGAGTGGCCGTCATCTCACTTTGTTGAACTGCTCAATAAAGTTATTCTTCTGAGACCTGAAACTTCGACTCTGAAAGATTTCTTCTGAGACCTGAACCAGACTTTGAAGAATTGAACCAAAGATCGAGAATTTGCCACAACATAATTGGCGGTGCTAGCCAGGAGCGGGAAGGGGTCAAGCAGCCGTGGTGGGGGCCCAGCAGAGATCTCACAAAACAAAGAGCCGGCATAAAAATAGGTAAGCAGCTTTTGCTTATTATTTTGTTTTGTGTGATCACTGCTGGTAAGCTGTCACCCTGGTAAGTAATTGTTTTTAAATACTAGACTCCACCGTAAAAAGAACCTAAACAGACAAAAATTAATTGAGAAGAGGGCAGAGGAGAGTCGAGCTTTCAGGTCCTGGAGAAGCGCATGTGTGTGAATGAGTGCATGAATGAATGTGATTAACACCTACAAGAGGGGCTGTAGGGGGTAAACAACACAAGAAGGGCTGTGTTTTACCTGAGTGAATGTTAAAAAACCTGTAAGAAGGGCTACAGGGGGTAAACAACACAAGAAGGGCTGTGTTTTACCTGAGTGAATGTTAAAAACCCTATAAGAAGGGGTATAGGGGGCAGATCACAAGAAGGGCTGTGAATTTGCTTGTATGAATGACAAAGATATAAAGAAACGCTATAATTGTTGTTAGTGTTGTTAAGTGTAAAAGTGTGCCGGCTGAGGGATAGCGTAAAAAGTGGAAGATCTGCAGAAAGAAAAGAGAGAACATTGAATTACAATATATCAGTTTAATAAAAATATTAATCAAAACAGGTGATTAATTTAAAGAAAAAGTTAAGAGAATAGTTAAAAATTCCCCAGATAGAGAGAAGGGGTGCCTTCTGACTGTAGAAGCAGACGGAGTGGCCTTGCAGTCAAAACTGGGCACACTACCAAAAAGCCCCTGAGCTACTGATAAGAGAGAGACTGAGTTGAGGGAGAAAGAACAACAGTAATAAAATTGTGCACAGTGAATAAGAAGCTTCAAACTATGAATTAACAAAATAATTGAAGAAATTGATGGATGGCAAAAATCTAATTGGCGAAAGGAAATCCCAGAAATATAGAAACTATTAAGCAAAGAATATCCCAAGATATTGGTTTCGTCGTTTGTTTGGTCACCTGCCAGATTGCAAGCTCTGTGACCCTGACAAAGAGACACAACCTCTACTAGACAAAAAGTAAAGTCTATTAGTATATTAGGAAAAGCAGTGAAAGTGTGTGAGTGTTGTAACGTGAGAAGTGTGTGTGTGTTGTGGGTGTGAGTGTTGCAACGTGAAAAGCGCATGTGTGTGTGTGAGCGCTGTAGCGTGTGTAACTATTCCAGCACAAGGAAATGCGTTTGGCGTAAAGAAAATACGCTTTTAATGCAAAGAAGTGCTGCACTTGTATATGTTTGTTTGTCTTAAACGCAAGAAGTGCGTGGTGCGCGAGAAGTGCGCCAAAAAAGCGCGAGAAGTGCACTTGGGGGGCTGTTAGTCTTTATTTGTTTGTTTGTTCTAGATGTTTTGTTTGTCTTAAATGTAGAAAGTGCACTGAGTGTTTGGTTATTTTTACCAAGACTGAGTGGTGAGGAGGGCAGTGTAGAGAGAGGTTAATTAAATATATACATATATGCAAGAAGTGCATTAACTAAATAAAAAGATTATTAATAGATAACTGAGATAAAATAAGGTGGTTAAAAATACAAGAATAATAATATGTTGTAGGAACATCTATAAGAAAACATAGACAAGAGGTGCCTTTTTGCTTATCTCTGGACACACTGCAGGTCCAGTCTGGGCGTATTGCCAGCAAAGCACTGTAAGCGCTGCGATCCAGACAGAGAGAAACAGTTTTTGCTCGACAAGAACTGAGTAAAGAAGCATTGTTTTTGCATTTGGTATAAGATATCAAATAGCGAGTGAATGTATGTGTATGTGTATGTGTGTGAATGAAATCCCGGGTGTGTGAATGAATATACTAACAAACTAAGTGTATCTGAGTTGAGATAAAGAAATAAGGAGGGAGAGGAGTGACAGAGAAGGAGAGCTTTTTATTATTTTATTCTTTTTTTTTATTCTTATTCTTTGAAAAAAAAAAAAAAAAAAAAGACACATGTGGACCAGAGTGAGAGATCATTATGAGGCAGAGGAGAAGAGAATATAGAGAGAAAGAAAGGACGAAGATGATTTTAAACAGGCATTAAAACTAACCAAAGGCATTGAGAATCACTTCTGGTTAGAAAATGAATTTATAGATAACGAAGGGCAGAGACAGGAGTTGACAGACCAAAGGAAAAGTGAGCTCTTTAAAAATTGACAAAGATCACAAACTTGGATCAGCTTGAGCAAGAATGGCCCTTAGCGGATTGGCGTAATGTGATCAAAAAACAGTTAACTCTTGAAACCCTGAGACCACACCTGAACAAATTCAATCCATCTCTTACTTATTTGTATAGGGAAGGAGATATAACTGTACGAGGCCAGTGGTTTGAGGAAAACATAGCCTTTTGAATTAATATACCTGGGGGAGAACATAATTTGGCAGCGCAGTACATAGAACAAGATAGAAGAAGTGACGCGAAGCCATTGTCTAAGGTACCAATACGAACCATTTTGAAATATTTTAAGAAAACAAAACAAATACCTGAATTATTAAATATTAGCAGAAGACTAAGTGATTGTGCCTTAACTAATTAAGTGGGGTACAAATAAATAGGTGCTGAAACGATGACTTCGGTGTCACCTCAAGAAAAGTCCCCCGTAGAACAGCTTGCATCACAATATCCGATATGCAGGGATACAATTAAAAACTTGTCAAAAAAGTGGGAAAAAAGGACCAAAAAATTAAATACTAAGTGGCCAGCAGAGGGAACATTTGATTTGGCTATGTGTAGGGAAATGGGAGCATTGATAAAAAATCACAAAGCCCATGATAAGAGCAAGAAAAGAGATGAGAAACGGGGAAAGGAACAAGAGGTGTTGAATTTATTTAGAAAAAAGGGAGCACAATTGATAAAAGAACTTAGAGAGAGAGTAGGGAAAAAAGAAAGCATAATAGAGACCCCACCCCCATATGCACCATCCTATGACTTGACTGGTAAACAGCTCCCACTAGTGACTGGAACAGTGGCTATAAAAAGCAAAGTGAATTTTGAAAATGAGAGGGAAGAAGAAATAAAGGTAAAACAGGGCTGTAGAGGAGCAGAGGCTGCAGACATGAGTGACCCTCTAATTTTATCAAGATGGGATGCTGTGAGCCATGAGGGGAGTCAGGGAAGTGACTTAGACCTCAAACACCTGATTGACGCTCACGGAAGCCCTACATTGACTAACCCGTATTTCCATGCAAGTCAAGCTTTGCAGGAACTCGGAGGAAAGATGGGGAAGAAGGTGGAGGTTGACAGACAACAACGAGCCAGACTTGACCGAGAAGAAATAGAACGAGATATACGGATAACTAAAGAACAGATCGACCAAGAAGCTGAAGCCATGCGAAGACTCCTAAGAGACTCCATGAAAAGGGACCAACAGAGACTTCGGGAACATCAAAGACGAAGATCTCATTCAGCCAGCCCTCACAGGGAATACAAGCATGTGTCTGGAACCCTCCTTTCAGAAGAAGCACCCCCAAGCGAACCACACTGGAGGAGAGGAGACAATTTGAAAGAGATACCAGCACGCAAACTGAGTCCATATAAAGATGAAGAGGAACAACTGGAAGAAGATCCCTTACAATGCCCCATCCTGATCAAAGGACATCAAGGACAGTACGTGCTATGGGCAGGACAAGATCTGGAGGGACTGATAGCCCGCCTCCCTGACCTACATGAAGGGGCTGGCAAATGGATCAAACTGCTGGAAGAAGAGACAATGGGAAAGATACTGGCCATTGGAGATGTCAAGGCCTTGCTGGCAAAGAGCGTTGGAAGTGCAAAGACTAATGAAATCCTTAAAGCCTCTGGACTTGGAGCTGCAGTCGATTCGATCAGGATGGATGCCACACCATTAGACAGGCACAGAGCTGCAATATGGCGGGCTCTTCGAGAACATTATCAAACTCAGATGGATCCGAAGATGCTAAAAGGGGAACCAATAGGAGATGAAGAAAATCCAGTCACCTATGTTCAAAGACAGTTAAGAAAGTGGAAGCAAGAGCTGGAGAGAGACCCTGAACGGGATCCAGTAATAACAGCACTGTTCAGATCCGCCATAATTGACGCCATGCCTCCCTCTGTAAAAGCCAAGCTGGAAGATGTGGTCGGGTTAGGCTCAAAGACATTAAAGGAGTTCAACGACCATGTGGCTCACGCAGTGGAACAGTACAGGAAGAATGAACTAAAGCTGAAGAATCAAGAAAGAGAGCTTCAAAGAAAATTGACTCAGCTACAACTGGATGAACTGCTTAACAAGAAGAAGAAAGTACAGGCTGCAGTAAAGGAAGTAGAAGATCAGTCTGCAGTGATGGCTGCTGTGAACATACCAAGTCAAGTGCCACATGTCATACAGCAAGCTCCAGCCAACATGGGTCAGAATGTGCCAGTCAACGCAGGAAGCCCACAACAACCAAGTGCACCCATTGTGATCTACCTTCCTGAACACCAAGAAAACAGAAACAGAACAATGCCAGGAAGAGGAAGACAATACAACAACCAGCAGAGAATCCCAGACCAACAAGTCATGTGCTGGGGATGCAACCAGCCTGGACACACCAAGAGATACTGTCCAGTCAGTCCATGGCCTCGAGATGACTCACCAGGTCAGATGAATCAACGATGGCAGCAGAGACCTGAGAATCAACAGCACCAAGTATCCGGACCCGTCAACCCATGGCGTGGTCCAGACCAAGGATACTAGGGATGCCCAGAAAATCCTACGGGGAGGGGTCAGCTGCCAATGTTATCATTCAATGCTGACCAAGAACCTATGCTGCGGGTTAAAATAGAGGACAAGATAATACCCATATTGCTTGACACAGGGGCAACATTCACATGCCTTTCACCTCCCCAGGTCTGTAAAATACGTCAAGACAGTAGGATTTTCGGGACTGACGCAGCTAATCCAAATGACAGCCCCTGTCAGCATAAAAGTCAAAGACTCTGAAATAAAAATTCCTATCCTAGTGTCTGATCAAACACCAGTCAATTTGTTGGGTAGGGATGCGATATGCAAACTAAAATGACAGATATGGTGCTCTCCTGAAGGGATATACATAGAAAATGCAGGTATAAAACAGATGACAGTTATGGGTAGAGCTGAGCAACAAGAACCACAGACAAACATATTCTGGATAGGGAATTTAGATTGGGGAGTATGGGATACACTTGAAAAATGGGGAAGATATATAAAAGAGCAACTTCAGAAACCAGTTCCTCCAGAAACTGAATTCCATTGTACAATGAGATATGATCCCCTTAGAGATCCAAAAATGGAAAAAGAGTGGTTAGAAGGAACTAAAGGACAGACTGTGTGTCTGACTTCAAATTACATAATCGTAGGACCAGAGGGAGCAGCGTTACAAATTGAACACTGTGAATTCACTAATACTTGGTTTAGAGTAGATGATTCAGTACCACATGTTACATTATTTATAAATGAGGGGAGTCAAGCACAAGATCTAGGCCCAATGATGTTAAAGGCAGAAGGAAGGCTTTGGGAAGCCACTGATAACCCTTTCATTTTTCAAACAAAAGATATGACACATCTTAAAATCATCTGCACAACCAAAATGGTAGGGATTCCAAAATTAATAGTTGAGACAGTAGAGAAAAGCGAATTGAAGTCTAGAATGGACGAGCTTATCTCATCAATGGAACAACAAGTGCCTGCACAGTTATGGTCAAAACATGACATAGATGTAGGCCTAGTAGTTAGATCAGCAAACCCCATTAGATTTGTAGTTAAACCAGGAGTTCAGTTACCAAGAAAGCAACAATACCCATTAAAACGTGAAGCAGTGGAAGGGATAAAGAAAACAATTGATGGATTGGTTGAGGCAGGAGTACTGGTTGAGACAATCAGTTATTGTAATACCCCAATTTTACCAGTTAAAAAAGCCAACAAGTCAAAGTGGAGGTTAGTGCACGACGCTATTGACGAATGTTCCACCTGCTGCCAATAATTTGACTGTGATTGATCTCTGTTCTGCATTTTTCAGCATTCCATTAGCGGAAGAAAGCAGACACCTTTTTTCCTTCACTTACCAAGGTAAACAGTATACATACATTAGAATGGCTCAAGGATTTAAACACTATTTACACTCATCATAAGACTGCTGAATTATTAGAACAAGGACGAGTTGTTTTGACACAGGCCAGATGCTTAGCATATTCTACATTGACAACTTATCCTGATATCACGATAAAGCGATGTACCACAACAAATCCAGCTACTTTTGTCCCGCTGGAGGGGGAAGGAACACCTCATGAGTGTGTTTCTGTCTCTCTAGCTTTTACTCGTCTGAGACCAGATTTGGAATCAACACCAATTGTAGATGCAGACGTAGATTATTTTGTTGATGGCTCATGTTTTAGAGACCACTTAGGTAACCATGCTGGTTTTGCTGTTGTACAAAAAGATGGAGACAATTTTACTCCTGTATTAAGTCAACATTGTGAGCAACCTTGCTCAGCACAATTGGCTGAACTTAAAGCACTTACTGAAGCTTGCATATTGGCTAAAAACAAAGCAGCCAACATTTATACTGACTCTGCATATGCCCATGGCGTATGTCATTTATTCGGTGCAGTGTGGAAGCAAAGAGGATTTAAAAAGAGTGATGGAACCCCAATTCAACATGGAGACCAAATTACTAAATTGATTACAGCTATGATGTTTCCTAAAAAATTGGCCATAATTAAATGCCAGGCCCATAAGAAAGGTAATGACTTTGTCATCAAAGGCAACAATGCGGCTGATATGCATGGAAAACAAGCCTCTGGATGCCAATTAGCTGTAATGGCACCCTAAGTCCTGATCCAGCCTCTCCCCACCGTAGAAAGTATTGCCCAAATGCAGTCCAGAGCAGCAACACCACCTGATATATATTATTGCAGCAAAGGGGGGCGACAAGAGATGCAGACAACATATGAAGATCACATGAAGGTCATGTGATAGCCCCCACCCCATTGCTTAACATTTCAATTCTGGATTCCCACAGTTTTGTTCACTGTGGAAGGGGGGAAAATGATAAGGAAGATTAAAAGACAAGGATTCTGGTCCCCATACTTACAAACAAGGGTAGATTAATTTTTAAATTAATGTGAAATTTGTGCAAAAAAAAAAATAATGTCAGAAAAGGAACAGCAACCCAAATAGGCTCTATTCCAGTTCCAGAAGGATATTTTAAGCATCTAGTAATGAATTGTGTAGACATGACCGAATTAGTAAGAGGAAGAAGATACATGTTGGTTATTATAGACAGGTTACAGCCAAGATGGATACCATATGAGTTTAAAGCTAGAGACGAGGCAGCAGCAGGACTTGAATATGGATAACGCCAAATAAGAACATATATTACAATCAGCAGAGATTCATCAACTACATAGATCACTTGATGTCTTAGGTCACCAACTAAAATACACTAGCAGAATGACATGGCAAAACAGACAAGCCCTGAATTGGTTATTTGCAGAAAAAGGAGTATGTGTAATGTTTGGATCTGATTGTTGTACCTTCATCCCCAATAACACAGCCACGGATGGATCATTTACTAGGGCCATGAAGAAGATAAAATAATTAAGACAGGAAGTTGCTACCAATGCGGGGAGAGACGGGAGCTTGGGATACTGGTTTGATTCCATATTTTGATCATGGAAAGAATGGCTTATTAAGGTGGGAATAATAATAGCAATGACTATTGGTGTTGTTTTTGTGCTGCTCTGCTGTGTTGTGCCTTTTCGAGACTGTCCTCCTCCGAAAAACGACCCCATTTGTCGTTTGTGCATGCAGCGTATTACGACCTATAGTGGCGTTTTAAAATGAAGCGCCCTCTAGCAGTCTTATATATCCTCCTGGGACCCAAGAATAGACTTTTGTCCACTGTAGTGGACATTATATTTTAGTGAATTTCTCTGACATCATACATGTCACATGACACAACCTGGGTGTCCTGTAAAGAGCACATTCAGGACTTTTCAGAGATACCAAATGTTTGGAGGTTTCACCATGAAAACAACTTCTCCTTGGTCTTTAAAAATGTCTGAGATTAATTTAGTGATCAAATGTAGCATTCTTATGGAAATATGATAATATAGTGTAATTATAATATAAATTGGACTACTTTTCAAATTGTATTTCATAAAACAACATCTCAGGAAAATGTTACGGGGTTTCAAATAAAAAAAAAACTTTCTGTTACAGAACAGGGCATTGATTTCAAACGTGTCCACTGTGGAGGACATCAGGACTAAAATCATGTTTATCAGGCATTCTGGGAGACACAACAAGTGAATATGGAAATAAATTATACATCAATATTCCTATGAAATGTTAGATATTATTATTAAAATGTTGCCAATTATTACTCCAATTATTACCCTTATTCTTTCATTAAATGTTGCTCCAAGAACACATTAATGTGCAAATTAGATACAGTGTATAGATACATTGCATTGAATGGGAATATTAACTTATGGCCATTTTACCCACATATTGCAAAAAGTAAAATGGTGTATCAATTCATTCCATTATTTCTTTCATAACATAGTTGAGAATAATCTTTAAACAAATTTTGGTTGAAAAAATCCTGAAACCCCAAAATGTATTGGTGATTGAAAAAAAAATCCCATTGTTTTTGCCTATACATATAATTTCATGTCATTTTATTTTTTAAACAACTTAGTCCTGGCGTCCACTACAGAGGACATAGCATAACGTATGAATAAAATATTATTTTATATATATGTTTTTTTACCATTTGTTTATTGTGCTCTAAACAGTGTGATGACATGGGAAAAAACTAAATTCAAAAAACTTTTTTTTTCTGGGTCTCAGGAGGATATGGCAGTCTCGTTTATCGGGTGTGTCGTCATCAAATGACCTTTGACTGTCGTTACCAATAAAAACAAAATGCGGCAAGAAAAAGAATGTCCCTGAACGCCGTAATCAATATCTGTTTTATTTTATTTAAAGATCTATTTAATGTATCGTTGTGACTGTCGGGAATTCATGTGTAAGTATAAGTGTAGTTTGATGTTTTTTTTCTTTACAAATCAGTTGCGAATGCCACTGAATGAATGTGATTTTACCACAGTATATTAGCTCGATCCTGCTAGCACAGTGCCCATAAATTTTACCATAGTAATTAGTTTTACTGTGGTATTTTTAGTTAAATAAGACAACGCCATGCTTTTAAGACTGTGGTTTTACTGTGGTATTTGTAAACACAGTAACACAACAGTTACAATGGTTTTACCTAAGTTAAGTAGTTTTACTGTGGAATTTGTAGTTAAAGCACAGTACCACAATACAAACCTTGGATTTAGCACAGAAACTGTAACGTTAGATTTACTGTGGTATTTGTAGTTAAAGCACTGTAACTTGCATGCTTTTACCACAATAACTGTTTTTACTGTCTACTATTTGTAGTTAGAGCACATGAGTAACCACAGCACTTACCATGGTTTTACCAGAGTAACTGTCGTTTTACTGTGGTATTTGTAGTTGAAACAGTAACAAATCACTTGCCATGGTTTTACTACAGTAACCATAGTTTTACTGTGGTGTTTGTAGTTGAAACAGTAACACAACACTTGCCATGGTTTTACCACAGTAACCATAGTTTTACTGTGGTGTTTATAGTTGAAACAGTAACACAACACTTGCCATGGTTTTACCACAATAATCACAACACTGGCCATGCCTTTAATACCTTTTTGTAATTTAATTGTAATTCAATATTCTTTTTCTGTCTTGCAGTTACTTCAGATCACATCCTCCATCTCCATCTCCCACAACAACCTTTAATCCAACAGTTCTTTTAAGAGGCCATATCTTGCAAAAACCTCTCTCTCTCTCTCTCTCTCTCTCTCTCTCTCTCTCTCTCTCTCTCTCTCTCTCTCTCTCTCTCTCTCTCTCTCTCTCTCTCTCTCTCTCTCTCTCTCAGTTTTTTTTTTAACTGTAATTAATTTACAAAATTTTTTGCTCTCTTTCTTTCTCTTCTTCATCATGAAATATTTTAAAAAATCAAAATTTGATAAATTCTGTCAAAAAGCTGCTAATAACAGGGAACTTGAACTTAAAGCTCCCAGTGCTGATCTTGAAGAAGCTGCCAGGGAGGCTGAACAGGTCCTTCAAATTAGGTAATGTTGAACACATAGTTATAGCTGATTTGCTTTAATGAATGTATCCTTATTTTATGTTTTATTAACTTTCCTTAAAGTCCTTCCTCTCAAATAATTTGGTCACGGATCATTTTTAACACACTGTCTCAACATGTATATATTTCTCTTTGTTTCAGCTGAAAAGGAAGTGCTGTCAAGGGCTTGTTAAACCTGTCTTCGTGGAGAGGGATGAATTCGGCCATCTTGTGCGTTTATGGAGAAGGAAAAAAGCTGCAAAGGCAAATGTTTCCAATGGTATGTCTGTGTTGGTCTTAACCCTTGATTGAACATTACTGCAGTTACATTTTGCACAGCATTTGATGTTTCTTAAACTTTGTTTTACATACTACACTACCCCATCAGTAAGAACCCACAATAAAGCGTCATGTTGATGTAGTAATAGTTCATACAATTGGCCAAGTCAGCAAATTCATATGATATTATGCAAGTGTACTCGTACAAAATTCTATGACTTTTACTCCAGCTGCTGTCATTGGCCATTGCCTCAACTCTCTTGCAGATTGTAAGTAGTTGGACCGTTTATATCAGAAAGTTCATATCAAATCCATTGTATTCTTTATTAACCTTTACATATTGGCGCCGTCTCTTCTTGTACCAACAGTACATGATATCTTTGCACATGTTGATTTTTATTGGCCACATCTGTTTAAGAAGCAAGAGTCTGGAAATGCTAGTTTAACCCTCTGGAGTTCTTCGTTTTCCAGTCACACTCAAGACCTTCGCGGTCAAAAGTGACCGGACCCCTGAAATCAATTTTTAATTTTTTTCAGTAAAATCAATGAAATTTATTTTTGTTCAATAATATTTTTTCTTTTTCTTTTTTGTGTTTTGAGAGAATTTTATGAAAATAATTAATATTTATGCAATAATTATGATCAATTTTTTCCCATTGAATATAATAGAAAATGTATATATATATATTATTTTGATTATTTTTTAATTAATGCTGTATTTCAGGTTAAAGTGGATCCTTGGCCTATAGAAAACATTTTTTTAAATCACATTGGAGCCATCTGGTGGATGTAGTGAGCATAATTATCATGCAATATCATATTTTAACCACTAGATGGATTTACAGCCTCTGTAGAAAGGCTTGTGAATTCTAGTTGTTTTTGCACATATTTGCCTATTTTTTTCAGGTTGTGGATTTTAATTTATAATAAGTGATTCTCAAAGACTATTTTTGTCAAGTTTTTTGTTTGTTTGGTTGTTTTATTTTATTTAAAAAAAATAAAATAAAAATTATATTATTTTCGCATAGACATGAAAATCACTATCCAAACTTAAATGGTTGTAATTCAAGAATGCTTTGGAATATAGACCTATGGTTGGTCTTGTTTTAAAGAAGACATTTGCCAGATTATTGTAGAAGTGAAAGAAATTATGAAAGTGAAACATAAAAAAAGTTATGAAAGTTTGAGTTAATAAAAATGAACAATGTAAAAAAATTATTATTTATATTTTATATAAAATATATATATTATAAAATATATTTTACTCTAAAACTGCAAGAAAATGAAAGCCAAAAATCTTAAGAAGTTGTGTTCCAAATTTTAGGTTGATATCTCAAAAAATAAGCTTTCAGTCAAGATTTTATTTTGGCGCATACCAAACTTTTTCACTAGATGCATGGAACGCCAAGCTTCCTTACTGACCATATAAGGGCGCCTCCATTTTCATATATGTTTTGAGTGATCTGAACCATGTATTTCCATAATTTTCATACAATTTATGAAGTAGACATCCTATTCAGAAGTAGTATGGGTAGTTTGACAGTATTTGATTTGAATTCAACCTCTAATAAACACATCAAAAGAGCACATATGTGCTGCAATAGGCCTGGAGGTTACTAGGGAAGAATTCCATCGTTTGATCTTACACTGTGTGTGTGTGTGTGTGCGTGTGTTCAAGAGAGAGAGACATAGTGTGTGACCTTTGCATTTTGGACCCAATGTCTCCCCTTTATTTGATTCATTGATTTGATTTCACATATTCTCACATTTCTCTGTTACAGTTTCACCAGTCTCATATTTCCCTATGTGTGTGTGTGTCTGTGTGTGTGTGTGTGTGTGAGCATGTCTATTTTGCAACCTTGATGGCTTACAGTCTCATGCTTTCATATCTGTGTGCTTTTTATTCCTTACATTGATGAATAATTGCTTTTATTTCACACATTTCCCAAAATTAGCTTTTGCAATGACACACGTTCATTTGTGTGTGCGTGTGTTTTTGTGTGTATAAGTGTGTGTGTGTGTGAGTGTATTTGTCTGTTTTGCACTCTTGATGTTTTAGAGATTCACCCCTTCACTGTGTTATGCTTTTTTTCTGCATCGTGGCTGATTTGTAGATTGTACGCACAAAAAACCTCTGTATTTTCATATTTTTGCCATTTTCCCATTCATTTCCTATGGCCGGTCATTTTTGACCGAAGGCCATGAGTGTGACTATTTTTTTTACGACCACTTAGACTTTTCAAATCATGTCCCCAATTTTTTTGTGTGTTCATATACTAAGTACCATAAAAGTCACCAAGTTTCGTACCATTCCGATGAAGCTACAATTTTTAACATTTTTTTATTTAAAAAATTCCGGTCGGAAACGACCGAAGAACACCAGAGGGTTAACGAGTTACGTGACACATCAGATCTTCAAATAACTTGTCCTAATCAGATCACTTAAACAATTAGTTCACCCATAAATGAAAAGTCTGTCAGTAATTGCTCACCCTAAACCTCATGTTGTTCCAACCCCGTAAGACTTTCGTTCATCTTCAGAACACAAATTAAGATATTTTTGATTAAATCTGAGAGCTGTCTCACTCCTCCATAGAAGCTAAGGGATCGAAACTTGCCGGCCTAGAAAGTTAGAAAAGACAATGTTTAAAATAGTCCAAGTGACTACAGTGGCTCAACCTTGAGTTTATCCAGCGACGAGAATACTTTTTGTGCGCAAAAATAACGACTTATTTAACTCTTCATTTTCTTCTGTGTGGGCCTCTGAGTGAGTTTACGTAGTGTAAAGGGGGTCGCACACCGGACGAGAAGCGCAGCGCCACGTCGCGCCACGTCTAGGACAACTCCAGGTATCGCACACCGGACGCGCACATTCTAATCGCGCGAGCACAATTTTGAATCAACTCCTGGTAGAAGAGCTGCACGATGTGTGTTTTATCTTGATTTATTATTTATTTTTTTATGTTCATTGAATAATAGCTGATGTTTGAACGTTAATCAAGTAAAAGTGTCTATCACGTTGAGTCTGTTATTTTGTTGTAACGTTATCCGTTGTCTAGGCAACTATGTCACATAATACAATAGTATTTATTTAGCTAGCGTTTAGCTAACCCGAGTGAAAACAGCACGGGGTGAAGCCATGTACATTAACGACGATTTGAGACAAATAAATGTAAATTTAATATAAAACTATGCAAATGGCGCTCTGTGGCGCGGCAGGGTTTTGAACAAGGTCCTGAGCCGTAGCTGGGCGCCGCGGACAGACGCCGAATGCCGCCGCCGGTGTGTGTACACTCATAGAGAATAATGTGTTCGAATTTTAAAGACCTGGCGCTGCGCGACGCGGCGCTGCGCTTCTCGTCTGGTGTGCGACCCCCTTAACAGCGCAGCGCTTCTGTGTTGTACGTCAGAACGTAGGCTCGCTATTGGCCGACGCAGGTCATATGTGTGATGCGTGTGACGTACAACACAGAAGCGCTGCGCTGTTACACTACGTGGCTCACTCAGAGGCCCACACAGAAGAAAATGAAGAGTTGAATAAAGTCATTATTTTTGCTTGTTTTTGCGCACAAAAAGTATTCTCGTGGCTTGATAAACTTATGGTTGATTGACGAAAGTCTTACGGGGTTGGAACTTGGAACAACATGAGAGTGAGTAATTACTGACAGAATTGTCATTTTTGGGTGAATTAACCCTTTAAGTTCGTTCATAACACCAAGAACAATAACTATAATGATAACTATTCTAACATCCACAACAAACGGACGATAAAGTTCTGTTTATTATCAAAAGTGCGTGCTGTGGCAATGTTGTCTGCCATTTTAAGTGCTTAAGCTTTTTAAAGTCGAGTAGATTCTGATTGGCTGTCAAAGATTTTATAGTTCATCAGCTGGAAAAAAACAACATTTCTGAAAGTGATTCCAACGAAATTGTTCCTCTGTGTCGTTATATGTTAAATAGCTGCAGTGTGGGCTCATCCTTTGTGTGAAGAGGCCTTTAAACTGCTTACAACAATACTGGCAGCAAGTAATCATGTTTAAAGGAATTAATTTATTAATATAGCTTGCTATTGAAGATACAGCTTTTTCTAGTACCACCTTTCTCTCATTATTAAAACTTACACCCAAAATTCTGCCCGTCTCAGTTCCTGTCTTAATGTATATGTTTAAACAACAATAGTATTTAAACATGGGTTCAATAGACATTTCTTGTTTTAAAGCTGAAAAAGAGCAAGCCAGGCAAACCAGTATTCACCAGGACAACCAGTCCTGTTGGGGATGAGAAATGAACATGGCCTTCTCATGTATTCATAGATACTCATACATACATGTTTATAGCTGGAAATTACTTTATGTGGTGAGTACTGACAGTTTTTCTGGAGTTATTATTAATTTTTTTTTTTTTTTGTCTGATTGTTTGAAGGACGATGAAGCCAGTTGCTGAAGAAATAGGCATGTTGCTCTAGTTTTAAATACATTATTAATTTGTTATGACTGCTTGTATTATGTTCTCATTTTCTACTTGTACAGAAAGACTACATCAAGAGGAGCCGATAGCTGGCACTGAACACACTCAATGCTCAGGTCCGTCTTCACGCAGTTGGTCAGTTCACATGGTCCAGACTAAGGAGAAATGGGTCTGAGGCCAGAGATGGAGTTTTTGTTGACAGGAGACGATTCTGTGGCCACCAAGTGCAGCACTGCATCAGTTATCCACTGTGAAGAATACATTCCAGCTCTACATTGACAGGTCAGAGTTACGGCCCATGGAATCAATGGTAAGTCTAGTGCAGGGGTAGGCAAGTTCGGTCCTAGAGAGCCGCTGTCCTGCAGAGTTTGGCTCCAACACTGAGAAAAACCTCACCTGCCTATAGCCTTAGTAATCCTGAAGACATTGATTAGCTTGTTCAGGTGTGTTTGATTAGGGTTGGAACTAAATTCTGCAGGACAGTGGCTCTCTAGGACCGAACTTGCCTACCCCTGGTCTAGTGCAACAATTTTAAATAATACTATTAGATATGGTTTGCTGATTTACCACCTCCTAAATACATATTTTCTTTGGTTAGAACTTCACCCATCCACCCTGATGCTGTGCTGAAGAAGGCTCATCAGTGTCTTTTCTTACTCAGACAGCTGAGGAAGTTCAGTGTGAGCACCAAAACCCTCAAATCAACCCTCAATTTTACACTGTGGAGAGGATCCTGACTGGCTGCATCACTGCAAAGCTCTATGAACTGCACAGAACACTGTTGAAGGTGAGCTTCCCTCCCTCCAGGACAAGGGAGTGTGTGAGGAAACTTCCCTTCCTACAGGTGTGTGTGAGGAAAGCACGGAGAATCTAGACACCCGAGCCATGGACTGCTCTCACCGTTACCATCAGGCAGAGGCTATCGTAGAACCCGCACCAGCAGACTGGACTCATACCAGTAAAACACACAGCAACTCCCACCCCCCAACCTCATATGCTCTACATTTTTTCAATTAAACTGACTAGACTCTTACTCAGTACTCTAAATTTTTTCAATTAAACTGACTGGACTCTTACTCAGTATTATTCTGGACCCTGACATTCTATTTTCACTCATTCATACCGTACTGCACTGTATATGTATACTGTGAATATTTTGTTTGTTATTTTTTTCATTTTTCAATCTGTGTATAGTATAATATTGTACCATATATTGTTCTCTACTTGTATTGAGTCCCTAACATATACTGTGTATATTAATACTGTATGTGTTGTGTAAATATTCTATACTTGTCATCCATACTGTCATTCTGCAGAGTTTGCAAAAAAGAATTTCATCACCTGTGCACACTTGGGTTCATGGTTTTGTGACAATAAAATTATTTGATTTGATCACATCTTTTGTCCATCATTTGTACTGTACTGTGCTCACTGCTCGATAACAATTGCAAATTGCTTATATACATGGAAGAAGATTTTGATAGGGAGATAAATATCATGATTATAACAACCCTTTTTTATTTCTCTCAAATATCATAAGTCTTTATATGCTACTTTAGCTGTATTTATGCTGTATTATCCAGTAAAGTTTTGTACATGGTGTTGGATAACAACATATGGTGAATATTATTTATTAATGATTGTGTTTGGTAAATACACAATTAGATTTTGTAATAAGACATAATAACCATGATTGTTTTAATTGAGACATGAAGATTTGTCATATTAATGACATTTGGGACAATCATTTGCTAGAATGTTACCATTGTATATGTTTTAGGACTAAGATGCTGTGTCAAATACAGTAAATATGCCAAATTTCAGTTAGATGAAGTGAAAGGCTGAAAGATGCATCACAAGAGACTGCATGGGCTATATTGTAATGGGTAATGGGCACTTCAGGCACACTGAGGATGATGTACCAGGGAAAGATCAACATGGATCCTGTACTATAAGCAGGATGAGCATTCAAATTTCTGATGTCCAGAACTTTTACATTATGATGCTTTGCAGTGCATTCATTTTTTGTTAAGACTTTTGAGCCATAAATTACACACTGTGTGTACTTGGACAGTATGCCATTCAGTAAAACAATGTTGTACAATGAAGTGTCACAAGTGTATTGGTTGTTTAAATTGATGTCTTTGTTCATTGTCAACACTATTCTTATACTATGTTTACATAATGATGTTGACCACTTTTAAAAAAAATCATATATATATATATGAAACGGTGGTATAAAGGAGTTTTAAAAAGTGCTTATAGTAAAATACCAAATTTTAGCCTGCCTCTCAAATATGTATTAGAGGTTTGCACAATGACCATGATTAGATATCCCTATGTTCAGTAAAGATAGTATTTTCTTTATTAAACGTTTTAAACTACATTACCCATGAGCCTCTATCATTATAAGCTATTTGGCAATAGTCTTTGTTTGTAGTTCAGTTAACTTATACTTAGGGTTAGGGTTAGGATCTCGGTAAAGGGGTAATTTCTCACAACAAATCAACACCACATTGTTAACTTTATGTATTACTGACGTAATTATAACAGCAAAACGTACTTTGCAACATTAAACGTTTAGTAATATGGGTTTAAAGATTGTCCAACAACAGCCAGTCCTGTAGGTGCCAAGGAAATGTCAAAGCCAATGACAACCCAGTTGAGCAGATGCGTCACACTTACTTGTCCATATATGGTCATTTATGACAGGATCTTCCAGGTTCTTGTGGTGAATGGACAAATTAAACATTTATTTGTCCCCATTAAATATAAAACTAAAATGACAGATTGCATTGCATAACCCGATGCAACAATAGATTACACGCAATAGAAAAATGTTGCAGTTGGATACTGTATGACAAATAAGTATTAAAATAATTCAAAAAGTTTCATTTGCTTACAAAAAACTAATCCTCTGATAATTATTCAAGCATTCAGTATTTCTTAAACAAAGATAAGTTCAGCTACTATTCAAATGTAGGAAATATAAATATAGGAATAAAAAAAAAGCTAAAAAAAAGCATAATGAATGGACACATTTTGTAGTAATTTCCCAATGTTTATTTATATGTCAAACTGTTTAAATACAAAGATAAGCGCCAAGCACAGCATCCTCTGTCACACAGGTACTTCTCCAGTTTGCGCCACTATGTAGAAAAGAAAACAAAAAATAGGTTGGTTATATAAAAAAAAATCTGCATTGAGGTAATCAATTATAGTGAAAAATAGAAAACTCTTAAAAAAACACTGATTGATAAAGTAACTGATATGTAACCGAAACCCCAACAATGAATAGTATACAACAAGTAATTTTGATTGGCATTTCAGATGGATGGAGAAAAGTGAACTGGAATGATATATGTAAGGGATTATATATCCTTTTGAATGCTAACTTCCTTTATAAAAATCAATAATCAAATATATCCGCCACCGGAAGCTTTTGTTGCTGAAAACTCTCACCAGGGACCAAAACTTCATCCATGAACTGCTGCATATCCATAACCCTTTTCATCTGTTTTTTCACTCTTTGTTTTTCCTTTTTGCTCTGCAAAAATAAAACCAACAACATATTATTATATGATGTTTTTTCCCCAACTGCTAACATCCTTTTGTCCAATCTGTAGTCACATTTTCAAAACTCTAAACTCTGTCTGGCCGCCTTGGTCAGTGTGCTCCCTTACCTCTGCTCCATTGGTGATCATTAAAGACTTCTATCAAAAACATTTGAAGAAAAAAATCTTTATTCTTCCAAACTTTTGATAAGTAGTATAGTGTACACATGTAAACTCCTACATACATTTGTATATTTGTGTAATCTGTATTTTTGTAATCCGTGATTTATTTATATTTGAATTGCACTGCATATTTTAGGTTAATGCAATAATTATGATTTTGTAAACCAAGACATTTACTCTATTACATTTTTAAAAAATATTCTCTTTTTCTTCTTTTTGGTATTTTACCTTTGCTCTAACTTGTTGACTAATTCTAGTTTTTACTAAACCCATGAATACGGCACTATGACAAATTGTGATGTTCCTCATTTGTAAGTCATTTTGGATAACAGCATCTGCCAAATGAATAAATAGAAACATAATCAAATCAGTACCTGCTGTTTAATTTGATGGACATTAACCTCGTAGTCACGTCTCGCCTCATTGTCTATATCAGCGTAGTGCTTTTCCATGTGAAACATTACATTCTCCAAATCCACACTCTCCTGCTGGTGCTGTGAAAGAATCTGCTCCCTGGAATTGAAAAGAAATAACATACAGATGATGCTACATCGGCTCAATCCTTCGCAGTGCATTTTCATGTCCCCATATAGATCTTTTTGTTTAGAATATTATACCATTTTTTGTGTGAAATCCTGTTCATGACATCACTTTTGGTGGGAAAACATTGTTATTAATGCTCTTGTGAATTAAGCAGTGTTGGTATTAGTTGGAGTTTCTTGTATTAAATTTCATAAATCCTCATGATAATATCAATATTTCAATAGATAATCAGAAAAATATACAAATTCAACAACAACATTGAAATGAACTTCAAGCTGACACCCTCGAGTTTACTTCTTTTTTAGAGCTGGGTTCAATCCTGTTGTTAACCTTGTGGTTAAAGTTTATTATGATAGTCCACTTTAGACATTCTACTATCTCTAATTAATTTGCACTACATTTCAAATAACTCTCTCTCATAGACTATTAGGGTTAGTACAATATGTTAACATGTACTTGCAAAGTTACTCTAACTGCGTCTAACTATGGTTGCAGTCAACTTGCTCTCGAATGGTGAACATTCACAGACTGGTTTTGACCGTTCCAGTATGGCGGACGGCTTACGTATAGTGGCCCACTGAAATGGCCGCTAATGGGGCATTTATGTATATCTGTGAAGCAGACAGTCTACTCTAATGACTGCTAGTTGACATAGTTGCAAAGATACTTACATTTATAGTATATAGAATGTTTAAAGCGGACTATTAAAATAAAAGTGTTACCTAACCTTCTTGTCATTGCATAAATAATAAAGATATAATTAAAAATTGCCCAAGCTTGACCTGAATTTATTTCTGAAAGTTTGGTATACCATTTTATATGAATTTGTTTCTTTACAACCAAAGCATTGTCATTTTCTGAAGTTAAAAGGTATATCCTAAAAGGAATGACCCGATTTAAATAGTCAGGAACTGGCAAACTGGCCAAATTCACTCCCTTGAAAACAAAACCCTTCCTTTCGTGTGATTGTTTGTGTGTTTACCTCTCAGTATTATACTCTGAGCTAAGTTCTCCGACACTGGTGTTGAAGTTGGACGCTAGTTCTGCCAGCCGACTCTTATGAAGCTTTAACAGACAGTCCACGTTCTGCAGATGAGAACTGCGCGCCAGCTCTGACTGCTGCGCCCTCTCAGACAGATCATCCACCAAACTCTGTAAAAAACACACACACACACACACACACGTTTGTTACTCCCAGACTCTGTAATGAAAGCTATAGAATTTAAAACTGAGAGTCAAGTCTATATATTATATACAGTCACCTTAATGATTTTGTCGTTGCAGTCGAGGACTTTCTCAAAGCTCTGGCTGAGGACTGAGATGTCATCGCGTAGCTCTGCTGTCTCGGCCTGCGTTGAAATAGCACGCCACTGCTGCCGCAGCTTGGCCACATTACGAGAGGTTTTCTTCTCTTCTTTCTGCAGTTTATCCTAAAAAACAAATCATTTCCAGTGCAGAACTCCATTGCTTGAGTTTTGTTTTTACAATAGCCAGGACCCATTTCTCAATAGCTCACTTTTTCAAAACTCTTCACACAGTGTGCAGTGAGCACAACAGCAGTCTATGTGGGCTACACTTTGGATCATTTATCATTGCTTTGACACAATGCATTCGATGATTACATCTTTTAATTTGCATGTTTATATACTCTTTTCAAAACTGTTGAAAACATAATACACAAATGAATAAGACAGTATTTTGCTATATTTCTACATTACAGTTTTTTTTCGATTGCTTACACACTAAAATTATAACTTTCCCACAATTAGCAAAACCTTACACTCAAGGAGCAAAAAACCGGCCTAGATTTGCACAACTGTAAGCACATTGTCAGCTTCACACTTTTTGCTAAACATTACACACAGTGATTTGCAAAACACTAAACACACTTCTGTCAGGTCCATTAAGTCAAGAACACACAGACAAAATAATTAAGAATTATTTGAATAGATTGCAAACAGGTTGATGTTCCTGAATTGAAATTTGGCGGTATGGCTCTGTTCAGGGAGTCCTCTGACCTTTCATGAGCACCATGAAATAGCAGAGAGTCAGAGGACAGCAGCAGCAGCATTAGGGAACGCTCACACAGTTTTAGACTGTGAGAGCTAAAATATCCCCCCAAACAAAACCACACCTGGCAATCCTCTGTGATACAGAGGATGATTATTTGACCACACGAGCTATTCCCCCCAAAACAAAATTGAGTGTCTCGAACGGTGTCGACTGAGCCGCCCTAATTTAGCGATTTATAATAGTAAAAATATTGATTTAGCGATTTATAATAGTAAAAATATTGATTAATTACTGAAATGACTAATCAAGACCGCAATAGCTAAAACATGCTGTTACCTAGATTATCTGTATTTACTGTTTGACAGTCTACAGTGTAAGCTCTATGGATAGATGATTAATCCACCTCTGAGAACGAGCTAGATGAATAAATGAACAGCTGATAGCGCATTCAGGGGCGTTAACTGAGCAGAGCGCGAGCAAAATAATGATCAAATGTGTTTTATTAACGAAACAAATCAGAGACTTGAGCTCATGGCTTCTGGGCGTCAAGAATATCCCGAACATCGGGACGGAGGTATCGTTCGTAAGCAGCAGAAACCACCGCCCCATAGCTTAAAGGGTTAAACCGGAGCGAGTACGTGTCACCGCCGTAGTTGTTGCACAATGCGTAAGAATGAGCTGTATACGGTCCGGAGGCAGTCCGCAGAAGTGAATTCCTATCACAGCAAGCTGTTTGAATCTGCGCTGCATAGTGGTAAAAGCCAGCGTGAGCAACGCGATCAGTTGCCAATGACAACAGATAACGAATCGGTTACCTAACGTAACCTCGGTTCTCTCTAGAAGAGGGAACGAGTATTGCGTAAGCTAGCTTACGCTGCGGGAAAGATTCATCTTTGCTGAGATATTGAAGCCAAAAAATTATTTCATAATTTTGTATCCATACACAACGCAGTTCCTCTGCGGCAGACCTAGAGCGGGCTAGCTAGCAGCTCATTGGTTCGCTCATACCCCTTTTCCACCAACGCATTTTGAGAGCCGGTTCGGAGCCGGTGCCTGCGCGCGAACCAGTTCTTTGTGTTTCGACAGGCAAAGAACCGGTTCTCGGCCAGGAAAACTGGTTCCAAAGCGGCACCAACTCTTTGCTGGACTAGAACCGTTCTTTTACCACGTCATGCTTACGTCGGGGGCTGGGGGCGGGTTTAGATAACATATTTTCTGACATAATATAGGATCGCAAAGCCAGGAGAAACATTTGCAGAAACACGATGTAGTCCGCCATTGTAATTGTTATGCTTGAAGTTGGCGCAAGCGTTTCTAGTTTATTTTTTTATTGAAAACGTTATGTAAGCAAAGGAGAAAACAGTCACAATATAGAACAAATAAATGGAAAGAAAAAAAAGACACAAGACAGGAGTACATAACTAATCAGAAAAGATTACATATCAAAGGAAAAGATTAAAAGACTTACATATTTCAATTGTTTTTAAAGCCTTCTTGGTTCACGAGTTAGAGATAATCCCAAAGTAATGTTGTACTTGCAAGCGTTTCTAGCTAAGATGTATGGCGACGTACACAGTGACGTAACGACGTCGTTCGCTGGGCGCTCTAGTCAGTGGAAAAACAAACAGGTTCTGAGAAGGTTCGCAAGTTGAACCAACTCCGAACCAACTTTGAACCAGCACCAGTTCCGAACCAGTTCGTTTTTGGTGGAAAAGGGGTATCAGAGAGAACTGCTTAAGCCTATGGGAGAGCGGGGCTGAACCCGCTTCCAATGAGAGGCGCCCGCGCGCTCATTGCGTCATGACCCGCCAGAATGGGCGTGGCCATGGTGTATATAAGGCGCTCTCCCAGGCTTATATGTTGATTTATTTCAGCGTGAAGCGAAACGCTAGTAGCGCAAGCACGGCCGGGAACGCAATACTCGTTCCCTCTTCTAGAGAGAACCGAGGTTACGTTAGGTAACCGATTCGTTCTCTTACGAGAGGTTCTCTCGTATTGCGTAAGCTAGCTTACGCTGCGGGAACACCTGGCCAACGCCGTGCGCGCTACGAATCCACTCATGAAAAACCCAGGGATATACCGGGGGAATTTCCTAACGTGGAGTGAATGTACAAAGAGGCCGCAGAGCGGGCTCATGAAGTGTACACATAAGCATGTATGGGGCCAGCAGAGCGGGCACATGAAGTGTATAAGCATTACAGGAGAGCACAAGGGGCGAACCGGTTGTGAGGGACCTCCAGAAATGCAGCTTCTTAGAGAGCTGTTCGTCAGACAGCTAGTAATTTTGCCTGCAAGGCGGGAACTTCCAAGTTATAAAACCTGACAAAAGTGGACGGGGAGGCCCATCCCGCGGCCACACAAATGTCATGAATGGAAATTCCACAGGACCATGCCCACGATGAGGCCATGCCTCTAGTGGAGTGCGCCCTGATGCCCAGAGGGCAGGGCAGGCATTTAGATGCGTAAGCAGAGGCGATAGCGTCCACTATCCATCTAGACAGTGTCTGTTTTGAGGCGGCCAGACCCTTGGTGCGCCCCCCAAACGACACGAAAAGCTGCTCAGCGCGTCTGAACGCGGCAGCGCGCGTAGTGTACAATCTCAGAGCCCGCACCGGACAAAGGAGATTGGCATCGCGCTCACTATCGGATGAAGGCAGAGCCGATAGGGAGATAATCTGAGCCCTGAACGGGGTACCAATCGCCTTCGGGACATAGCCATGCCTAGGTTTGAGAATGACAATCGAATCATTCGGTCCAAACTCAAGACACGCGGCGCTGGATGAGAGCGCGTGAAGATCCCCAACGCGTTTAACTGAGGACAGAGCCGTCAGGAAAACGGTTTTGAGCGAGAGGTATTTCAGATCCACAGACTCGAGCGGTTCGAACGGGGGTGCTTTCATAGCTTCAAGGACTATAGAAAGATCCCAAACCGGAACCGACGGGGGCCGCGGAGGGTTCATCCTCTTAGCTCCCCTGAGGAAGCGGATGACTAACTCGTCTTTGCCCAATGACTGAGCGCGTCGGGGTTCCGCGAACGCCGCGACGGCTGCCACATAAACCTTGAGAGTGGAGGGGGACCTGCCCTTGTCCAGCATCTCTTGAAGGAAAACAAGCAAAGACGGCACCTCGCACGACCGTGGGTCCAGCTGTTTGTCGGTGCACCATTTTGAGAACACAGACCATTTAGACGCATAGAGCCTTCTCGTGGAAGGTGCTCTAGCCTGTATGACAGTGTTTCTTACTCCCTCTGGCAAATCAACGAATAGTCGTTGATCACCCATGCATGCAGCGCCCAGCGCTGTGGATGGGGGTGCCAGATCGTGCCGCGAGCTTGAGAGAGGAGATCTGCTCTGACTGGGATGGGCCACGGGGCTGTCTGTGACAGCTGCGTGAGCTCCGGAACCCAATTCTGACTCTCCCAACGCGGGGCTATGAGGAGCACCGAGTGGCGTGTGTCCCTGATCCTCTGAATTACCTGTGGTAACAGAGCGATCGGAGGGAATGCATAGAGCGGGCGGCGAAGCCATTCCTGGGCTAGCGCGTCCTCGCTCTTCGAGAAATATATTGGGCAGTGAGCGTTCTCTTCTGACGCGAAGAGGTCTACTTCTGCTCTGCCGAATAGTCGCCACAGTAACTGGACCGTCTGTGAGTTCAGGGACCATTCTCCTGTGGAGATGAGGTTCCTGGACAGTATGTCTGGACCGTCGTTCAGATGGCCCGGCACGTGCGTCGCTCTGAGCGAGAGCAGGCGGCTCTGAGACCAAACTAGAATGCGGTGCGTCAGTCGACAGAGATTTCTGGATCTGACACCGCCCTGACGGTTGAGATAGGAGACCACGGCCATATTGTCCGAACGGATCAGGACGTGGTGTCCCTGGATGCGCGGGAGAAAGTGCGAGAGCGCGTTCTCGACCGCCAGCATTTCCAGACAGTTTATATGTAATGGGCTTTCCTGAATCGACCAGTGGCCGAAGGCCGGTGAGCCCTCGCAGACTGCACCCCAACCCGTGTTGGATGCATCTGTCGAGATGACTTTTCGGCAGGAAAAGGTCCCCATCGTGACGCCTAGACGAAACCATTCTGCTACTGTCCATGGCTGCAGCGCCGTGAGACACGTTTGCGTAACCCTGATCAGCTGGCGACCCGTGTTCCACGCGCGTTGGGGTACACGGCTGTTCAACCAGAACTGAAGCGGACGCATGTGCAGAAGGCCCAGCTGAAGTACAGCGGAGGCTGAGGCCATGTAACCCAGCATCCTCTGAAAAGTTTTCAGAGGCCTGCGGGTGCCCATCTGGAACGAGGCGGCTAGGCGCTGAACACTGCGCGCGCGCTGTGTAGACAGGCGAGCCGTCATCGTGACCGAGTCCAAATCTATTCCTAGGAAGGAAATCGATTGACTGGGATGAAGGGAGCTCTTTGTCCAGTTGACAGAGAGGCCCAGCGTTTCCAAATGGTCGAGGAGAACTGCGCGGTGCGACAGAAGCTCCGTCTGTGATTGGGCCAAAATCAGCCAGTCGTCCAGATAATTCAGAATGCGCAGCCCCTGGCTTCGCAGGGGGGCGAGCGCCGTATCCATGCACTTCGTGAATGTACGGGGCGCCAGAGATAAGCCGAACGGGAGAACGGCGTATTGATAAACAAGACCCTCGAAGGCGAAACGTAAGAATGGCCTGTGACGGGGATTTATCTGGATCTGAAAATAGGCGTCTTTCAGGTCTAGAGATATGAACCAGTCCCCTTGGCGCACCTGCGCGAGGAGTTTCCTGGTAGTGAGCATCTTGAACGGTCTCTTCATGAGCGCTTTGTTCAAAGACCTGAGATCTAAGATCGGTCTGAGGCCGCCGTCTTTCTTGGGAACCAGAAAATAACGGCCGTAAAACCCCGACTCGGTCATAGATGGCGGGACTCTCTCTATCGCGCCCTTTTGCAACAGCGTCGCAATTTCTGAGCAGAGCGTGCCGGCGGCCAGCGGGCTGACAGAAGATTCGAGCTGCGCGCGCGCACGAGGCGGGCGGCGGCGAAACTGTAGCAGGTAGCCGTTCTTTATAATGCTTAACACCCACGGGGAAATGCCTGGAATGGCTTCCCACGCTTTGGAGCATGCGGCTAGTGGCCGAATGGCTGTATTGCCCTGATTGCTGCACATAGCGGGCTGGACACAGTGTGTGGGCGCGCTTTGAATGTGTGTGGCAACGGGATTTGCACTCAGAGAGGAGTCTATGGGCCGTGACACAGAGCGAGCAGAGAGGGGACACGTGCACGAGCTCGTGGGCGTGTTTATGTTCTCTGATATTAGAGCGGGCTGTGCCCGTTTCATGTGATGGGGCTCTGATAGAGACACGGGATATGTTATGCTTGTGTGTATGGGTGAACACATGATTGTGGGCACATTTTCTAGACAACTGGCAAAATTTCTCTTTTTGAGATTTCTCTGGGTAGCCGTAAAAACGGCTTTTTGTCGCTCGCAAGCGGGCTGGGACACCGGCTTGTTTGTGGCGGTCAACACTACAGCAGTCGGCGAAATAACGGGGACTGGCAGAGGGCGAAGCTTTGACGGCGGTCCGGCCGCGGCGGGAGAGCACCGTCGTTTTCTTGACATTGTTAGGCAGACTTCTGATGATCAGGCTTCAGCGTGATCTTGGGTCGCGGGCCACGGGGGGGCGGCGGTCTGCGGCGGCTGTCAGAGCGAGAGCGAGGGCGAGGGCGGCCGCTCTGACTGCGCTGAGTTGTTTGAGTCTGCGGAGGGGGGCGCTGTGATGGGGCTCTGGCGGAGGGCTCGTGAGAGCGGCCCGCTGAAGAGCTAGCGCGGCGGGGTAGAAACAAGTTCATCGCCTGAGAAGCTTTCTGTACTTCAGAAAAGCGATCGACAATTCCCGTGACGGCAGATCCAAACAGGCCCGTCGGGGAGAGGGGCGCGTTGAGAAACGCGGCGCGCTCAGAATCTCCCATGTCGGCGAGCGTGAGCCATAAGTGTCTCTCAGCAACACAAAGGCTGGCCATGCATTTCCCCAGAGCTTGTGCGGCGGCTTTAGTGGCGCGAAGGGCGAGATCCGTAGCACTTCTCAAATCCGTGACGGCGGGGGGGGGTTTTCTACCGCCTTCGGCCCATTCACGGAGAATATCGCTCTGTAACACTTGGAGGACAGACATAGAGTGAAGCGCAGCGGCGGCCTGACCGGCGGCGGCGTAAGCGCGAGCATGAAAGCTCGAGGTCGCTCTGCAAGCCTTCGAAGGAAGCGTGGGTGAAGAACGCCATCTAGCGGAGGGCGGGCAGAGGTGTGTGGCGACCAAGTCCTCGACGGGCGGCATGGCTGCATAGCCTTTCTCGGCGGCTCCGTCCACCGAGCGCAGCGAGGCGGATACATCGGAGCGATTTCTAGCCGAGAGCGGTGCATTCCAGGATTTTGTCAGCTCTGCGTGAAGTTCAGGCAGGAATGGAGCGGCCCGGGTGCACGCGGGGGTCGAGCGCCGATGAAAAAAGCTACCGTCCATTCGGTTCGGGGCCTGCTCGGGTGGAGGAGACCACTCGAGACCGAGGCGTTCGACGGCCTGTGAGAGGAGGCGCATCAGCTCCTCTTCTATCCCGGCGCGGGTCCCCGTTGACTCTCTCGCGGATCCGAGAGATGACCAGTCTTCACTGTCAGAAGCGAGCAGTGAACAGGAGTCCTTCTCCTCCGCGGCGTCATCGGAAACAACAGAGCGGCCACTCGGCGGCAACTGAATGTCCGGCAGGGGCGGGGAGGGAGAGCGGGAAGCGGGAGGCGGCGGCGGCGGCCCGCATGTTTCCGCTGGGGGCTCCGGCGGCCTTTGAGAGCGGCGTTTCTTTTTACGCGGCGAGAGAATAGGCGGCGCGGGAGCGGTTTTCACTGCCAGAAGTCGTGCCCGCAGGGACGATAACGGCAGGCTTTCACAGAGGTCGCATCCTCCATCAGCGAGGGCGAGTTCTGCATGCTCGAGTCCCAAGCAGAAAGCGCAGATGACATGGCGGTCTCCGTCCTCGAGACGAGCGCGGCAAGAGCCGCAGGAAAAACGAGACATCTTTAAAAAGACGCTCGGCTCTTTTAGAAATAGAGAAAGGATACAATCGTCGGATGGCCTAGCTTGCTGGGCGGCTGAAGGTGGCGAAGACGGCCGGCTTCTTCAGGGTCCTTGAGCTCGCTAGAGGATGCCTTCTTCGACGGCGATGGCTTTTCTCAGGAACAGCAGAAGCGTGCAGCTTGCTGAAGATGAAATGAATCAACATATAAGCCTGGGAGAGCGCCTTATATACACCATGGCCACGCCCATTCTGGCGGGTCATGACGCAATGAGCGCGCGGGCGCCTCTCATTGGAAGCGGGTTCAGCCCCGCTCTCCCATAGGCTTAAGCAGTTCTCTCTGAGCGAACCAATGAGCTGCTAGCTAGCCCGCTCTAGGTCTGCCGCAGAGGAACTGCGTTGTGTATGGATACAAAATTATGAAATAATTTTTTGGCTTCAATATCTCAGCAAAGATGAATCTTTCCCGCAGCGTAAGCTAGCTTACGCAATACGAGAGAACCTCTCGTAAGAGAACGCACGTAGCCAATATGATCGCATAAGCATTTTTATGAAAACGATTAGTTAGATAAGCCCAAATGCCACACGAATAGCATTAACAAGAAGGATGTTGCCAACACACTGATAGCTTTTAGCAATGAATATTAAAAAGGAACTTAGCTTCGTGAAGATTTTCAGAGATGAATGGAGAATGAATCACGTCGTCCTGTGTCAATATTGCAGCAGAAGCGAGCAGCGAGCTAGCAGAGCGAGCAGCAAGCATGTATGAGCAAGGTGAATGAGCTTAAAATAAGGCGCCTTGTTTGAGCTTGGCCATTGAACAGCGAGGGGAGTTAACCAGCTAATGCAGCTCAGCTGGAGCAGATCAGCTGACGGGACAGTGTTGATAGCAAATAGCATAAGCAGCAGCTTGACTACCTGGCCTGCCAGAACTGACGCTGACGCTCGATTTGTATGCATTTGACACATAAATTTATCATGATGTAATTTCCTTGCAATTTCAAAGCAAAGGCTATCAAATGAACACACCCATGAACCAATTGGTTAAACACAGCCACCAGGTGTGCACACACACTGGTGCTTAATTGTAGACACACCATTCAGGTTTAAGTACTATAAAAAGGGAACAGGTAAGTTCAAAAATGGACGGTGTCAGAGGAAGAGGAAGAGGAAGAGGGAGAGTACGGATGAGAGGGGGAATCCGGAGAGAACAAGGTGAAGGTGAAGGTGGAGGTGGAAGAGGAAGAGGAAGAGGAAGAGGGAGAGTGCGGATGAGAGGGGGAATCCGGAGAGAACAAGGTGAAGGTGAAGGTGGAGGTGGAAGAGGAAGAGGAAGAGGGAGAGTGCGGATGAGAGGGGGAATCCGGAGAGAACAAGGTGAAGGTCGAAATAATGACATACTATCAAAACAATTAGATGTAGCTCAACACCTACACAGGTGTTAGTCTTTCAGTTTCATTACCATCTATTCTAGACAAAAGAGACTAAATGTAAACATTGACCATGTCACATAAACTGCAGTGAATTCTAAACAGTAGAGAGAGTCATTCATGTTTTGTAAAGAAATTTTACAATGGAAACCCATGTATGATGCTTCCGGTTGTTAGTGTTTTTAGGTTGTTGTGGTATGAGTGACAAAGTGAGTTTGTTGGGTAAAAACCTTTGCTAGTGTTCTGGAAGAATGGTTTGATTTGAAACATGAATGACGTGTTTTGCATTTCGAATGTGAAATTTACTGTTGGACCAACTTGAAAGTTGGTTAACTGTGTGAAGAGTTTCGAAAAAGTGACCTAAGTATTAAGAAATGTGTCCTATAGCAATTAAAAAACTGTAGAAGTACTAAGAAGTAAATAACTGTTGTGAAAAAAAGAAAAAAGTTCTGATTTTTATGCAATGCACCAAAAACCGTGAACACGTATAATAAAATAAAAAATAAAAAAACTTTTTTGATGATCTGATGGGTATTCATAGAGACATATTTTATGCATAAAATTGTATTTACAAAATTAGATTTTAGGACAAACCAAAGACCTGTGAATTGTATTTAAAATCTTTCATGTATAGCTATATTTATTAAATATTATCTACTAATGTAATTCATAAAAAATAATTTATTTATTGCAATGACCAAGGCTTTTTGGCTAAATTCTTTTAAATAAAAATAAAATAACTGAATAAATTGGACTTCTAGGACTTAAAAAGGGTCCAGTGGGGTTCAATACAGAACCCTAGTGTTCCTGATTCAATTTTCAAGAACGCTTTGGTTCTATTGGCGCTTTTCCACTGCATAGTACGGTACGGTTCGGTTCGGTACGGCTCACTTAAGAAATGTCTTAAATGATTGCATACTTTTGTGTTTAACAGGTTATTAAAAAAATGTCTAGTGATACTGATAAAGTATGTTTACATGCTGTAAAATTCCATCAAAATAAATAATATATAAAATCAAAATTAATGGATTAAAACTAAATCCATAAAATGATCCCATGATGGGAACCGCTGGTTCTACAGATATGAAACGCCCGACAGAACATTTGCCTGACATAACGTTACATTTTCTGTATATGGCAGTCTGCCTTGAAACGATGTGTTTTATATTTGCACTATATATTTGCACTATACAAATATATAGCCACGACTCAGCGATTTCTAAATCTAAAATGTTTACTCCAGCTCATATATAATATGTCAGCTGCTTGTCACACCTTGACGAAGTGGGTGAGCATGTCCTCTTTTCTCTTGGCAATATCCGCCTCAGCTTGAGCCTTTTGCTGCATGTTCAGAAGTCTCTCCTCCTCAGTCATCCCGGCACGTTTTCCACCTCCTTTCTTCCATGCTTTTTTAGACATGTTTGCTGACTGTGGATCACAGATTCAAAAGTCCTCAAAAGAGAAGATGTATTTTATTACACAAAATCAGAACTGGCTTGTCAATACAGACAGACAAACAGACAGACAGACAGACAGATAGACAGACATACAGACAGACATACAGACAGATAGATAACTTAAGATATCTAAAGATTTGTATGATACTTTGCATTAATTATATAATTTTTATGAGCTATTTCTTCCATTAGAATTAATATATTATTTAATTTTTTTATTTAAAAAAAAATGTCAATAAATGCAACATTTCACATCAAAATAGAGTGCAGGCTGCAGGCAAAAACAATTTCAAGTGAGAACAGCGCCATCCAGTGGCTTTAAAAATATATAAATGTGTGAAATGTCCTGTAACGCCTGTAACATTAGGCTGCCTATCTGCCTAACGTATATAAATAGAAAGGCTTTTTGATTCCTATTGTTGTTTTTATACATGATTTCTCTTATTCGTTTTTTTTCTATTTAGATATGTATTTAGATATTCTAAAAAGATAGATTTTTTTAATAATTTTTTTTTAGATAAGTGCTATCAGGATTTGCATTATGACTACAATCAAACAATAACATTTGGTTAGAAAGGGAACACAATGCAAAGATTTTTGTTACTCAGTATTTGATAAAGCTTTACACTTTTTTTCTGCACAGTGGCTGATCTGTAGTTTGTACCACCAAAAGTTTCTCTGAGTTTTCCTATTTTTTTTCGTATTTCCCAATAGTTTCCTATGGTCGGTCATTTTTGAGCGGGAGGAAGCTAACGTTAAGTGTGACTATTTTTTTACGACCCTTTAACATATCCGAATCATCTCCTTGATTATTTTGTGTGTTCATAGGTAATCTACAACCAAAGTCACCAAGTTTCATCCCCCTCCGATGAAGCAAAAAAAAAAAAAAAACATTTCAAAACGTAACAGTTTTCGGTCATTTTTGACCGAAGAAGCCCACAGAGGGTTAAACTTTTTTCGTGCAGTAAGCTGTAGAAATTGAAAAAGATACACAAAACGTGTCCATTTCTAATATTTACAATTGTGGTTGGTAAAAATAATAATATTTTAGCGTTACTAGCATTATTTCCCATCGTCTTACCTTGTGATGTCCGCCTGTGAAACGTTTCTGTTGACCGTTTCCTAGCAACCACCAACATATTTCCAGCGGTGCGCGCGTATCTTTCAAATCACCAGGGGTGGTAAAAGTACTCAAAAGTTATACTCGAGTAAAAGTAGGCTATATATAGGCCTACCTAAATAAAAAATTACTCCAGTAAAAGTAGAAAGTCCTCCATTCAAACATCACTTGAGTAAAAGTACAAAAGTATCTGATTTAAAACATACTCAAGTACCGAAAGTAAAAAGTAAATATTCAAATAAACTGTAAATATCAATAATTAAGCAGATCCAGGGTTTTTCCTGGCTCAAAATGAGGCGGAGGTGGTAAAATTGTAACACTAGGGGGGTCTGGGTGCATGCCCCCCCCCCCCCCCCCCCCCCCCCCCAATTTTCTTATTGGTTCCCAAATTTTAATGAAAATAGATAATTTGTCTTTTAATATAAATCTCAGTTCTTCCAAGTACAACATATTTCCCAGTTCCCTAGCCCACATCTCAAAGGTGGGGACAGAATCTGCTTTCCACATTTGTAAAATAAGTCTTTTTGCCAACATCATACACAGCGAAATGGCCTGTGTCTGATATTTATTACAAAAAGCATTCTCTGCTCCTAAAAGTCCAGTGCAAGGCTCAGGCTCCAACTCAATAGAATTTGCTTCAGAAATAAATTTAAATATACATTCCCAAAATGGCTGAATTTTACTACATGACCATAAAGAATGAAACAGTGTGCCTTCTGACACTTTACACTTATTACATAGTGGAGAAATCGTGGGATATATTTTATGAAGTTTTGACTTAGAATAATGAAGCCTATGAATTACCTTGAACTGAATCAAATTGTGTCTAGCATTCACAGAGCATGTATGTATGTTTCTCAAGCATGCATCCCACACGTTTTCATGAATGTTAAAACCAATTTCCTCCTCCCAGTCATGTTTTATTTTTTCTGTGCTACTGTCCACATTTTTTTGCAGTAATTTGTAAAAGTTAGACACACTACCATTCATACCAGGATGTACATTAACGATTCTCTCTAAGGTGGGATTCAAATTCAAAACTTCAAAGTTTGGAATGTGCTTTCTAACAAAGTCTCTAACTTGCAAATAACGGAAGAAATGTGCAGAAACAAGAGCATAGCTTTGTTTTAGCTGTTCAAAAGAGCTAAATGTACCTTCTCTATAAAGATCCTGAATTGTTATGTGTTTCCATTGAAAAAAGAGCTTATCATGTAACCCCGGAGGAAAAGCATGATTATTACAAATTGGAGTGTCCAGATATATATCTGGAATTTTCAAAAATACCTTAATTTGTTTCCATACTTTAATTAAATTAGAGATAACTATGTTTCCGTTGATACTCTTGACGTCAATTTTAATGGGACTATTAAGCAAAGCAGTTAATGAAGTCTTATTACAACAAGCTTCTTCAATTGCTAACCATTCTGGCTTGTCAACTAACTCCACCAATCCGGATTTCCTCCACCATGCTAAAGTACATAAATTAGCTGCCCAATAATAATATTTAAAATTGGGAAGCACAAATCCTCCTTGATCCTTAAGTTTATTTAGATGCTTCTTGTTAATCCTAGCAGTCTTGTTGGCCCGTATGAAGCTGGTTATAATAGATTCTAGCTGTTTAAAATGATAAAGGGGAATAAAGAAAGGAATACATTGAAATACATACAAAAATCTTGGAAGTACGACCATTTTTATAGCGTTTATCCTGCCTACCATGGACATGGGGAGTGTCTTCCAAAAAATTATATTATCTTTAAGCTGATCAATTTTCTTTTTCCAATTCAATTTTAATAACGTTTCAGGGTTTTTAGTGATCAACATACCCAAATATTTAAAGGAGTTGTTTGCAATTTTAAATTTGGTACTGGCTAAAAATGTTTTATCTAGATCGTCAGAGACTGGCATTAATTCACTTTTTTTCCCAATTTATCGTGAATCCGGAAAGACTGCCAAATTTTTCGATAAGCTCAAGTAATGGTGGAATAGACATTTCAGGGTTAGAAATGTACAATATAATATCGTCCGCATACAGCGAAAGATGTTGGGGTCTGCCCTTGATCATAATAGGCGCTATGTTAAGATGTTGCCTGATCCTTGCTGCCAATGGTTCCATCGATATGGCGAACAAAAAAGGAGATAGGGGGCATCCCTGTCGTGTGCCACGAGATAACTGAAATGGATTTGAAGCGTCTTGGTTAGTAATAACAGAAGCTACTGGATGCGCATAAAACATTTCAATCCATTTAACAAATTCTGAACCGAATCCAAATTTCTTTAGTACAGCAATCATATATTTCCACTCTAACTGGTCAAAGGCTCGTTGAGCGTCTAGTGAAATTACACATGTCTTTACGTTTTTTTTTGTTGTTGTTATAAATCATGTTAAATAGCCGCCTCAAATTAAAATATATATGCCTATTGGCAGGGGTTAAATTGGGATTTATTATGTGGGGGTGCTCTCCCTAGGGGGGTCCGGGGGCATGCCCCCCCGGGAATTTTTTTTTGAAAAATAAACCATTAAATAGCACTTTCTGGAGAGTTTTGTGCAAAGAAATGGAGAAATTGAGTATTACATGATATGTGAAAAACTGCAAGGTTAAGAGGATTTACTTTGCAACAGGTATTAGGACATTTAGCATTTACATTACTGTTAATCAGTCATCACTTGATTACACGTTGTATTACCTTGTTATGATATAGTGACCCATACAATGTGCCAAACATAATGTGCCACATGGAGAGACAGTGCAGCATATGACAGTAGCAACAGCTGAGAAGATTTGGGTCTGTGGTGACCAGGTCCACCTCATACAAACTTCCTTCTCCCATTCTCTCTCTTTACTACGACAACACACACACACACACACACACACACACACATAAAAAGGCAAAGTTTGGATTTCTGGCTCCAGTGGTTGCCTCATTACACAACCCACGTAAAGTTGATAATTCCGAGAATAACTGCAATTGCAGATTTCGAACAGAGATGGCGAAAACTGCGGACTGCAGCTTTAAGATATAAAAATGATGATAACACTGGTTAGTTTTACAATCAACATTTGAATTTATTTGTGTTTTACCTTTGTAATTTAATTTTGATTTTACATTTAATTTCATACACATTCTTAAAATCAGTACAGAGAACACACATCTATAACTCATCACTCATCTATAACTTTATTACTTCCCACAATGGCTGGTATGCAAACACCTCAGTATTAGTACAGTATTCAGTATTCTGAACATATTGAACATACTTTTAAAAATACCGCAATAATACCGAACAACACTGATAATTTTGGTCATTTTCATACTGTCCCATCTCTACTGCCAACATGTTACAGAGCTAGTCATGCTAAAAATGTCTGGAATATCACCCCACCTGTTGAAGAAGTAAGTCAGTTTCCTCTTCTTGGGTGGATATGCTCCACTCATTTTAATTTATCTCTGAAAGTTGGAGAATAAATGGTTGATTTAATTTTCATTAACCACAGAGCTTGGTAGCTAAAAGTAACTTAGGTCTAGCAAGTCTTATATTTCTGTAATTCACACAGATCAAATACAAATATGCTGACTGAATAGATTGCTAGTTTATTTTAAGTAGCCAGCTAACGTTAAATTAGCAGTTCTCTTGGCAATTTGCTGATAATCCGGTATCTGAAGTAAAATGCTCAAAACATCTCCTGAGAAAAATCACATGGTCAACCTAGTCCTGGTTATTTAATTTTGATTTAGTCTTATTTTCCTTACCTTGTCATTCAAGGCCAGGGCACTTTTTTTGACATTTCTGGAACATCAACATCCCGCGCAACCACGGTCTCCCAGGAACATTCATTATTGCTGCGTACATTTATCCGTGTCAGATGCGCATGCGCGAGCGGTGCGCGATCATGGTCGACTGACAACGAGATTAAGCAGCTGAACAAAAATACGGCCGTGTTCCGATTGTTCTCATCTCAGCTCCGCCGAGACAAAATAGACATGCCATTTCAAAAATCTTTCATTTATTGTCAGAAATATGTTTTCAAAAGCATCACTTTCATCAAATTGTATGTAACATAATTTCCAGTAGACTGCAAACGAGCAGGCTTATGTGCCGGGGCTGAGCCCCGGAGAGCCCCGGCCCAATTTAACCACTGCCTATTGGGCATAAAACCAGTCTGGTCCTGATGAATTATTGAACAAATGTACTTTTTCAGCCTATTCGCAAGAATTTTGCTTATAATCTTAGATTCAATGGGAATAAGAGAAATCGGTCGATAGGAAGACATCCTCTGTTTATCCCGTCCTGGTTTTGGAATTAATACTATACTCGCTCGGTACATTGTTGGCGGAAATGTACATTGTGTTGTTGCATTTTTAATCAATCTTTGGATTATAGGTACAAGATTATTCCTGAATTTTTTAAAGAATTCAGCACTAAAGCCATCAGGTCCGGCCGATTTATAAGGTAACTGTGATATTACTTCATTTATTTCTTCCAGTGTGATTTCTTTGTCTAAAAATTGTTTTGCTTCAGTGCTAAGAATGGGAAGGTCCAAATCAGAAAAGAAATCTTCTATTACTTCCGAGCTTGTTTCACATTTTGATTCATAGACTTCTCTATAGAAATCAGCAAAGCAACAATTAATTTCCTTAGGATCAACAATCATCTTCCCATTATCCGACTTTATTTTATGTATTGCACGAGTTGCCTGAGAATGCTTTAATTGGCGTGGAAGTAGTTTTTGGGGTTTATCACCTATTTCAAACTGCCTTTGCCTAATATAGCCTACATGAGTTGTCTTGAAATATTTTTAGAAAGAATCGAGTTATATTCGCTTCGCAGCGCAACTATTTTCTTAAGTATAGTCTCACAACTGGTTGATCTGTATTCCATCTCTAAATTTGTTATTTGTGTGTCAATATTATTCAATTTGGCTCTATTCTCTCTATTCTTTGCAGTTTGATATGCTATAATATCACCTCTGATGACTGCCTTCATTGCCTCCCACAGGACCGAGTCAGATACATCTCCTCATTGTTTTCTAAAAATAATGTAAACTTGTTAGAAATGTATTCACAAAATTTGACATCATTTAATAACATATTATCAAATTTCCAGGCATAATTTCCTCTACTAAATTGTATTCTTAAATGAAGAGAAACAGGGGCATGGTCTGATAATAATCTATTATGATATTGAGTTGAAACTACACATTGCAACAATCTTGAATCTATTAGGAAAAAGTCAATTCTTGAATATGTTTTATGGACTGAGGAGTAGAATGAAAAGTCATGATCATTGGGATGCAAAGCTCTCCAGCAATCGATTAGATTTAACTTTTGCATGTAATTGCTTAGTACACCAGGCGATTTATTTGTTGTGGTTCGGCGGGGATGCGTGTCTAGCCTAGCATTTAACACGCAATTATAATCACCTGCTATGATGACTCGTGAATGCATAAAGTCAGGTATGATTTTAAAGACATTTTCAAAAAATGAAGGGTCATCGAATCTGTTGTTAAAAATAAATAATAATCCACCCGCCAAACAAAGAATGGCAAAATTACATTTTCTTTATAGCCTAAACAGAGGCTTTACTCCCTTTAAACTTATTGTCAATGTTTCATTTTTGAAAACACTCTTATCGGAATAATTTTTTGTACCTTTATAAAGGGCATTTCCCCCCTAATTTTATTTAATGTATGCTCTAAATTTCATTTAAAATTCTCACATTTTATCAATACATTCAATTAAAATAATAAGACACTAGGCTGTTACCAATCAAATTAAATAATTTACATTGAAAAATTATAACTGTATTAAATGAGATTATTTTGAATATGTTTTGAATATACAAGGAATGTTGAAAAGAATGATACTTTGAAACTAAACCGCCAGTAGGAGGCGGCAGGCGGCCGTCTTAATGAGCGAGTCATTGAGTCATTAATGTAAACGATTCGTTCAAACGGCTGATTGATTCAGAATGAGGCGGTTTAATAATGGGCAATTGAATCTTTGACTCAATCGATTAGTTCAAAACGCTGAATGATTCAGTAATGAATCATGGATGAGTGTTGCTGTGAGACGCGATATGGTTCTGTTGTTTGGAACTATTTTCGCTGCTAAAACAGAACAAAAACAGTCTAAAAATGTAAGAAACTTAATTTTAACTATTTGTTTATTGAACTGTTATGAAATTAATATCTCGGTTTCAATCGTGATGGCATTCAGGGAAACAGCACTCTGGTCGTCTGTAGCCTATATATTGTTTCTTAACTATAATTAATGTTATAAATAACTGCGCGAGACTCAACAGCGCAACTTTGTTACCGTCCGTACATTAGGTAGCATGATGGGAGTTCCGTGTCTTTTAGGGATGGGGAAATGAAGCCTCGTGAATCAATGAGGCTTTCCCCTGACTGTTCCGGGAAAAGATTCAAAGCTTCGAGAGTGTCGAGAACAGCGCCATCTGGTGCTTATTTAAAATAAAGCAGCCAGAAGCCTGTGTTAGAAGCTCTGGCAGATGAAGCAACCACAACACACTCCATAGTTTCAATGTTATGTGTACAAAATAAAAGCTTTACATGTTTGTGTTTGATTTGCTCATTAAACAAATTCATTTTCCCATTAAAGTGTGACAATAAAATATAATATAAGCTTATAAGATTCACTAAGATTTAATGTAGGCCTATTTCTCTCTCTCTCTCTCTCTCTCTACACACACACACGCGCACACACACACACACACACACACACACACACTGAATAAGAACATTGTCTGATAGGATCATCTGTTATTAAATGTGCTTATGACACTTGGCAGTGATAGTGCTTATGTTACTGTAGGAATGACAGAAATGTGATAAAGTTTTTAATTATTTTTATTAAGAAATAAAAGCTGTTTCACAGTGTTGGGGCTGAGTCTATTTCTCCTCTTAGACAGTACTTCCCCAGCCTTAGAGAAGACTCTTTCACATGGCTCATAGGAGGCCGGGGTACAAAGAAACTGTAATGCCAATGTATATTGGTGGGGGTAGACATGTTTCTGCATTCTCCAGTATTCAAGTGGATCTTCAGCTCTTTGTATGTTTGTCTCTGTAAGGTATTTATCCACTTCTACGATCGCATCAGAAGTGGCATTTGAGCTTTGCTCCACAGCACTGTCCAACAGAAGCCAAAGGTTTCCACCTTACAAGTGTGAGGAAAATTATTATTATTATGTTTATTGGGAGTGACTGTACATGTACATTGATTGAATATAAGACACATCAACGGTCAGCAATTATAAAATACAATAAATAAATAAAAATAAAAATAAATAAATACTTGAGCTTGGTGTGGGCTGTTGAGTTGATGATGGTGCTTCTGTTGACTGAGTGCTTGATGATGTGGATGGTCTTTCATCTTCGGCCCTGATGACATTACCACATTCTGCTTTTAGCCGTTTGACAGCCTCTGTCATTTTAGTTTGGTTAAGGAAACCCAACTTTTTAAACCTTGGGTCCAGCAGAGTTGCCATGGTCATTATACTGAGCGACTCCATATTCCAGATATGCTCCCTCAGACGCCTGATAAGCTTTTCAGTTAATTCCTTTGTTATTGGCATGGTTAACCTATGAAATAGAAAATTATTTACTCTGTGCAAAAATACAAATTCAATAATTCAATAATTTAATAATTAAGAGTATTCTACACAAATAAAAATAAATACCTTAGTTGTTCAACCTGTAATGAATGGTGAATCATTTTTAGCAAAGGAATTACTTTGGAGCCAGACACACGTTTTTCCTCGGACAGCTCTACTGTGGCCTGGTGGAATGGGGCGAGAACACACAGAACTTGCTGTATGGCTTCATAGTCCAGGGCATGAAGTGGAGCTATATCAGTTTTAAGTGAGGCAAGGGATGCTCCCACAGTTTGCCTTTCCCCATGCAGCCGTTGAAGCATGTGAAAAGTGCTGTTCCAGCGTGTTTCCACTTCATTCACAAGTTTAAGAACTGGCCTGTTCATCTCTTGCTGCACATGGGTCAACATTTCTTTGGCAGAGGTGCTGCTTCGAAAATAGGTGACCACCTTTTTAGCTTTGTTCCGAATGTCACACAGAGCTGTACCTGATCAAAAGACTTTTTAACCATGGTGTTAAGTGCATGTGCAATGCAAACTGAATGTCTCACTTGCAGAATTCTTGCACAAGCAATCATGTTTGCTGCTGCATCTGTGACAAGACACTTCACTTTGTCCTTGATTGCCCACTCCATCATGACATTCGTTTTCACCAGGGCCATATTTTCCGCTGTGTGCCTGTTTGGGAACTTCTCAACATCCAACAACACTGTATTCAGCTTATAACTGTCATCAATGTAGTGGCAGGTTATTGCAAGATATGCATCCATGTTGATAGAAGTCCACATATCCGATGTTATAGACACAGCAGTTGCTTTTTCCATGTCTGCCTTGGCCTTCCTCTTTGCTTCTTCATATTTTGAAGCCACCATTTTCTTTAAAGCCTTTTTGAGTTCACAAAACAGTTGTAGTAAAATTATATTATTAGTGATAAAGATTTATTATATAGATTATACATAAAAATCAACCTCTGCTGCTATCCTCACCTGTCTGGTTGGGATTATATAGGAAGGATCAAGGGCATGGATGAGGCCCTTGAAACCCTCATCCTCAACCACTGTAAATGGCTGTGAGTCTTTTATGACCATGTTGACCAATGCCTCATCAACCATTTGCTTGCGAGATACTATAATGAAAGAAGAAATATATACATAATATATTAATTGAAACCATGATAATGCATTCACAATTATGAATAAAAATCATGAAGCAACAGTCCTACTTTGTGTGCTTGGATTGTGGGTCTGAGCAGTCACATGATGTGTTGTTTCCATAAACAAGCTCTTTGTCACACACCAAGCATCTCACCTTCTAAAAGAGTTATATGAAAGTAAGAAATTATGTACAACAATAACATTTTTTAAATAATATATATATATATATATGCATACACACATTGGAAGCTATAAGCTCAAAATATTCCCAGATAGGGGAAGTCTTCCTTTTTTTGGCTGTTGCCATTGCTCTAAATACAAACCCTTCACCAAACACCAACACCCTATCCCCTCTCCCCTAAGCCCACCCTAATCCCAAATACCAACACCAAATTACCTAAAATCACCAAAAGTGCAAAGATATTACAAAAACAAAAAGACAAAAGTATAGCCTAAGTAGTGAAAAATAAATTTTGGTTATTTAATGTATTATATTTATTAACTTTCAAAGTACAGCACTCTCCTGAAACACCCATCAACCAGACTGAGCCGACAATGACTCATTAAATGAGATCTGGAGTTCGAGCCTTCTGACACCCAAAGCGAAACACGCACGTGATTGGACAGAAAGTGAGGCTTCGTTTGTCATCGATCACGTGACTCTGGGGAAACCAATACACACCCCGATACGGGGCTTCACTAGAAATTGTGTCGCATCTGTGATACGCGCATCAAAGCTTCAGTGTCATACGTAACATCACTAGTGTCTTTATTACACTCAATTAGCTGTCATCCACCCTCGATTGAATAGAATGTTTTTATTACTCGGCCCGCTCGACCCGCGGATTGTGATCCGTGCAGCACTAATTCAATTCAATTCAAATTTATTTGTATAGCGCTTTTCACAATATATATTGTTTCAAAGCAGCTTTACAGAAAGTGCATTTCAGAAATGTACATAGAAAAATACAGTTAATCATCATGTATTAATTTAGGGCATAACATATCGCCGGCGTTGAGTCGTCTCTTCACAGGCGTCGAGTCGTCTCATCGCAGGCGTTGGGGCATCTGAAGTCTCCGTGAGAGGCTGGATACAAACTGGAGCTGACGAACGCTATTTACCTCGGGACTAGCGTCCTGAGATAACAGCAGAAAAGCAGATGGGAAATAATTAGCGTAGCTGCTGTTCATAATATTAATGCATTCGATCTGATTCAACAGTGGTATAAAAGGTAAGCATTATATGAATGCTTGGCTGAAGAGATGCGTCTTTTGAACTGGGAGAGCGAGTCTGAGCCACGAACAGTATCAGGAAGGCTATTCCAGAGTTTAGGAACTAAATATGAGAACGCCCTCCCTCCTTTAGTGGACTTAGATATCCTAGGAATGACCAGAAGCCTCGAATTTAGGGATCTTAAAGAATGCGATGGATTGTAGGGCGATAGAAGGTCCATTAAATACACAGGAGCTAAACCATTTAGGGCTTTATAGGTCAGTAATAGTACTTTGTAATTGATACGGAACTTGATAGGTAACCAGTGTAGAGATGATAAAATTGGTGTTATATGATCATATTTTCTTGACCTAGTAAGAACTCAAGCGGCTGCATTTTGCACTAACTGTAGCTTGTTTATTGAAGATGCAGGACAACCAGCTAATAAAGCATTACAGTAATCTAGTCTCGAGGTCATGAATGCATGAACTAACTTTTCTGCATCAGAAACAGATAGCATGTTACGTAATTTAGCAATGTTTCTAAGGTGGAAAAATGTAGTTCTTGTAACATATGAAATATGATTTTCGAAAGACAAGTTGTGGTCTAGTATAACACCCAGGTCTTTTACTGTAGTGGATAAAGTAACAGGACATCCTTCTAAATTGAAGTTGTATTGTAAGAGATTTTGTGGGTAGTTTTTTGGACCAATAAGTAATACCTCAGTTTTATCTGGATTTAATAGCAGGAAATTACACGTCATCCAGCATTTTATATCTTTAAGACACTCTGTCAATTTAGATAAGTTAGTGTTTTCATCTGTCGTGATGAAATATGTAATTGAGTGTCATCAGCATAGCAGTGGAAATTAATTCCATGTTTTCTTATAATATTGCCAAGTGGCAGCATATATATTGAGAATAGCAGAGGGCCTAACACCGATCCTTGCGGCACTCCATAGTCTACTGACGTTATCTTTGATTTTTCCCCATTTAAACAGACAAAATGGTAACGGTCTGATAAGTACGATCTGAACCAGCTTAATGCCTGTCCCTGAACACCAGTGTAGTTTTTGTAGTTGTTCTTGAGGGGCCATAATTAGGGCTGCTTTTAGAGCCTTTTTATAACGTGACACACTGTCTTTCCACGCGATTCTAAAGACCTCTAAATTCGCTTGTTTCCATTTACGCTCTAAGTAACGGACCGGCGGGCCGTGTTTGGCCCGCCGGCCTTGTAATTGACACATGTGTGTTAAACAGAATACGGAGGTTTGTTGCGAATTACCATGAACTTATCTGCTACCCTAGCAAGTTAATTTTATGTTTTTATGTTACTGAGAGGAAAATGTCTTCGTCAAAACCACAAAAATACCAGAAGCGGGATAAAAACTGCTCAAAATGTGGATTTCATTAGAGGAATAGCTCTACTATAAAGGGACAATGTCCAATTTAACGCACCCTCTGAGGCGGCCGTGAAACAGCGCTGCGAAATGGCCAGAAAATGCATTGGGCGGCTTATTGAGCACTATGTAAAATGCAAAATTTATTTAAAAAAATTATACAGTAAAAACTGCTCAAAATTTGGATTTCATTAGAGGAACAGCTGTCATATTATGGGACAATGTCCAATTTAACGCACCCTCTGAGGCGGCCGAGAAACAGCGCCGCGAAATGGCCAGAAAATGCAATAGGCGGCTCATTGTGCATTGTGTAAAGTGCAAAGTTCAAAGCTTCATAAAAACAAGATTCCACAGTAATAATTGCTCAAATTTTGGGTTTCGTTCGAGGAGTAGCTCTACTATAATGTACTCATGTCCACTTTAACGCACCCTCTGAGGCGGCCGAGAAACAGCGCCGCGTAATGGGCAGAAAATGCAATTGAAATCAAAACTGCAACTTCTCCTATCACTGCATAGTTGACATCTGTCAACTTCATGGGTGCATAGCTTCAAAATGCAACAGTAAAAAAAAGTCTAATCTTGTGCAGGGTGACAGGCAAGCACAATGGGTATAAAGGCCCCAGTGCACCTTTAACGCTCCCTCAAACACAGCTGAGATATAGAGCCCCCAGTTGAGCCAACAATGCAAGGCTCTTCTAACTGTACTATGTCAACTTCATGGGTCCATGATTTCAAAGTTATACAGTAAAAATATTTGAAATTGTGCATGATTATATTCAAGCACAGATGCAGGGTATAAATCATCATGAAACCAAATGGGCCAACAATGTGATAGCTCTTCTGTATTGTCAGATTGGGTCCATAAACCATGCAATGGCACTTTCAAGTCAATTCAATTTAATTTTAAACATTCATTTGTATAACCCTTTACACAATACATATAATTTCAAGGCAGCTTTACAGAAAATGCAGGTTTCTATGTTACAAAACCACAGGATTTAATGAGATGATATCAGAAAGTATGAATGTAAGGTTAATTCAACAAGGCATGCTGTGTCTTTGAAGCAACAATTAAAGGCTAAATAATTATTTCGTGATTTGAATGGCTGACACGCAGCGACATATACAGTATTATCAGCTGTATGATGTGTTTTTACCCTGAAATGTTTAATTTCGAGAGAGACCTGGCGCGCGCAGGGAGGGAGACTAAACAAACTTGTTAAAAAGAGATCCAGCGCGAGAGAGGCAAAGAAAAACGCATGTTTTTAATTTAATATGTTTCTTTGGACAATTTTCGTTTTGTACTGTTTTAATTGTTTAATTTAGCTGTAATTTCTTTGGCAATACAAATTTAAAATGTCGCAAGAATAAGATTAGCCTATTGTTTCTTATTTAGCATCGCAAAAGAAATAAACTCTAAACCCGATGCAACCCTGTTTTAGATAAAAAAAAACTGTCCCGACACTATTTAAACCTTGAAATGTTCGATCTTGGTTTCAAACTTAAGTAATTTTAGTGTTCTTTGACATTACACAATAATTTAGCAGACTAAAGACGAGCTTCTTCATTTTCATTTTCTGATGCAATCGGCTGACAATCTTCCTTCATCAGTTTTTGTCGTTTGTGCAGCGGCTGCGGTTCTACTGGAATGTAGCAAATTTATGTTGTAATGATAATCAAACAAAACTCTTGACTTTAAATAAGTAAACAGTTATAAACAGTTACCTATTTAAACATCAAGGTGGTAAAATATACAAATATTATTGGACAATAATAGGCCTAATATGACATTGATTTTGCCGGGGGAAAAAATATTATTGGACAATAATAGGCCTATATGATATTGATTTTTGCCAGAAAAAAATATTATTGGACAATAATAGGCCTATATGATATTGATTTTGCCTGAAAAAAAAAAATATTATTGGACAATAATAGGCCTATATGATATTGAGGGGGGAGGGGGGGGGGGGGGGGGGGGATACATTTGGAATCGTTTGACTTTTTATCTAGTGTCAGAACGACATCAACTGTTATTTTAGTGATTTGAAAGATACGCGCGCACCGCTGGAAATATGTTGGTGGTTGCTAGGAAACGGTCAACAGAAACGTTTCACAGGCGGACATCACAAGGTAAGACGATGGGAAATAATGCTAGTAGCGCTAAAATATTATTATTTTTACCAACCACAATTGTAAATATTAGAAATGGACACGTTTTGTGTATCTTTTTCAATTTCTACAGCTTACTGCACGGAAAAAGTTTAACCCTCTGGGCTTCTTCGGTCAAAAATGACCGAAAACTGTTACGTTTTGAAATGTTTCATTTTTTTTGCTTCATCGGAGGGGGATGAAACTTGGTGACTTTGGTTGTAGATTACCTATGTGAACACACAAAATAATCAAGGAGATGATTCGGATATGTTAAAGGGTCGTAAAAAAATAGTCACACTTAACGTTAGCTTCCTCCCGGTCAAAAATGACCGACCATAGGAAACTATTGGGAAATACGAAAAAATAGGAAAACTCAGAGAAACTTTTGGTGGTACAAACTACAGATCAGCCACTGTGCAGAAAAAAAGTGTACAGCTTTATCAAATACTGAGTAACAAAAATCTTTGCATTGTGTTCCCTTTCTAACCAAATGTTATTGTTTGATTGTAATCATAATGCAAAACCTAATACTATTCTAAAAAAGTATTTTAGAATATCTAAATATATATCTAAATAAAAATAAAAAAACGAATAAGAGAGAGAAATCATGTCTAAAACAACAATAGGAATCAAAAAGCCTTTCTATGTATTTATATAGGCAGCTACAGGCGTTACAGGACATTTCACACTTTTATATATTTTTAAAGCCACTGGATGGCGCTCTTCTCACTTGAATTTTTTTTTTTTTTTTTTGCCTGCAGCCTGCACTCTATTTTGATGTGAAATGCTGCATTTATTGAATTTTTTTTTTTTTATATAATAGAAAAATATTATATTAATTCTAATGGAAAAAATAGCTCATAAAAATTATATAATTAATGCAAAGTATCATAAAAATCTTTAAAAATTCATAATAATAATAAAAAAAAATATTATTGAACAAGATTATATTTAATTGGTTTTCCTGAAGGGGGGGGGGGGGGGGGGGGGGGGGGGTATTACATTTTAAGACTTCTGTCTTTTTTGACCGGGAGGAAGCTAAGTGTAACCCCTAAACGAAGAAGCCCAGAGTCTGTCTATCTATCTATCTATCTATCTATCTATCTATCTATCTATCTATCTATCTATCTATCTATCTATCTATCTATCTATCTATCTATCTATCTATCTATCTATCTATCTATCTATCTATCTATCTATCTATCTATCTGTCTGTCTTGACAAGCCAGTTCTGATTTTGTGTAATAAAATACATCTTCTCTTTTGAGGACTTTTGAATCTGTGATCCACAGTCAGCAAACATGTCTAAGAAAGCCGAGAAGAAAGGAGAAGTGGATAAACTGTGGCGAGAGCTGAAGGATTTACACAAACAGAAAGAGTACATCGAAACCTTGTCTAAAGCATGTGAGTCTCTGGATCTCAAGAATAAACAGAGTGAAAATGAGATTGACGCACATAAAAAGGAGATTCAGAAGTTGCAGGTCAGACTCCCTCAGGTTTATTCAAATCACACTCCATCACAATCCCACAAACCACTGTAAACTTGCTTTTAAATCTGCCATCATTTTCACATGGAGTGGCCGCTTTTTACAATCCAGTTAATTCCAGATCTTTATTTTCTCAATGGATATCCTGTTTCACTCGGATATATGTCGCTTTGGGGGAAGTCATTTCAGATTTTTCATGCAGATTCATTACTTTAATTTGATGTGTACTAGCAGTTCTTTTGCATTATTCTAGTCATCTGTTAAATTCAGTATATCATTTGTGTTGTCTTTTGACTTTTCTCCCCTTGTCCTATCCTCTGTCCACAGCTAATACATGACTATTCTCCTCTTGGGAAGTTTTGGCAACGTTACAACAAGGTTCAGCTTGACAGTTTGTGTCTGAAGCGAGAGAAAGGGCTTCTGTTACAGGAGAATGAACAACTGAAGATCAATCTGCAGCAGTACATGGATGAACTTTCGGTCTCTGGGGAGAGTTTTCAGCATCAAAAGCTTCCGGTTGCGTCTTCTTCTTCAACTCTACAGACCCCCGCTGACACTGAGAGACGCGCTCAAAAGCGCCATGTGCTCAAAAAAAAGCGCTAAGCAGCGAATATTGTACAGAAACAGCTTGTGAAAACGTGTGTTTTTTGGAAGCAATTAAAATGTTTTATGCCTCTGCCATGCAGTCGGTGAATCTGTTTAATGCAATGATCTCAGTAATTTTTTTTATTAAATTTAGGATTTTAAGACACTTCTTCAAATCCCACAGCCTTTTCTTACGACTTTATATTAACTGGTGCAATTATGTAAATGTGTTGACCGATGCTGTTTCATCACCTCAAGATGTCGCCAAATCATTGAAGATTGTCCTTTATACATCTGGAAAACAGGTCGATGCATTTTAGAATGAAAGGTGAAGTTGAAAATAGACTACATTTTGAATTATTTGAAGACATTTTGCATCTTGTCATTTAATAACAAATAAGCTCAGCTATAACTATAAGCTCTATCACTCATGGATGCATAGCAAACCTCAAACACTGATGCGTGATGTCTTTAATAAAGACATGCTGTATTAATCTAGTACAAAACAGGGCAACAAATAACATGAAGCTATGTTTTATGGAACGTGTTAACTAATGCATAATATTATTATGGAATCTTCTGGCCAAAGAAACGCATCAAAATACTGAAATGTTTTATTTTGCACTGTAATAATAAAAATCAAGGCAACATGAATAGTTTTTTTTTAATCTCAAAATGTCGTCAGTAATTTGTTATTTAGCCAACTTGCAAAACTGTTGTAGGCTGTTTTTTTAGTGAGAAACAAATCCTCAACCTCAACATTACCTGTATCATTTATGCATGTCGCAATGCATGCTGGGAACACACACACACACTCAAACACAGACCTCTTTACACAACAGCAATGTTGTTCAATATAAAATGCTCAGCACAGTCTATCCTTTCCAAACGGTTGAAGACAATGCTGTAAGATCGGCTGACTCTTGAAAATCTCCCAACCTTTTAAAGCTGTTTGACCTTTAAGCTTTAACCCTTCCTCTCCGCTGCTTGCTGATAATGCTGGACTGGTCACCTGGAGGAGAACACTCTTTCAAGAGCAGAGAAAGTCAGAATTACCCTACGTTTTGAGAGGCAGTATGTAGTGCTTAGTACTTGATTTAATTTTGGCCAGCAGAAAGACCTTTCACCTGCAAGACATGAAGTATCCCATTATCTCGACATTATCTCGATCATTTTAAAAAGCGACTTGAATTGGACTCAAGGTAAACATTTGTGTCAGTCCATGCATTCCTTGAGAATGATGCATGTACGATTCACTTCTGAGACACACACTAATGTACCTAGCTAACAAAAATATGTTTTGCTAACATTCCTATTAAGTTATGAAAACGTTATTTCTGAAAATTGTCTTGGTTATAATAAAGTTAAGGGAACATTCTGAAACAAGTATTAACATAAAACACGTTAGTCAAACGTCTAAATGTTTCAGAAAAAAAACCTTCCATGAACAATTACTGGTATAACTTTTTTTGTGCTAACATTGTGAGAACGTTATTAAAGCCCACATAACTCTGAACGAACGCTCTATTTGCGTGACTGGAAGAACGTTTGTCCATAACTTGGAGAGAACCTCGCCAGAACGTTAGCCAAGTTAGCTGGGTCATAAGGGCAGTGTTATTTGCATCACACATACTGAGGCAATTACACAATGAAAGCAACAGTAGTTCATTTTTAATCAACAAATAAAGACAAAACTCACTGATTTGGATATTCACTCCTAATCAGTGGTGTGCACAGACCTCCTCAGGGGCGCAGGGACCAAAAAGGGCACTACATTTTTATTTAATTTAATTTAACAGTACCTGCATTTTATTCTCTCTTTTCAGCCAACTTGTGAGAGGGATGCTTCCTTTGCCTGCATCAGAGAGTTCCTTGATTTTTTTATTTTATTTTATTATTTCTTTCTTTGGCATTCTAAGAAAATATGTTGATACAATTATTAGAATGCATAACACATCAAATGAGAATAGGGAAATGATGATGATAATATTACTTAATATTATTTACTTTACCAAACAAAACAGTGAGAATAAAGAAGGTAATTTATTTTTAGTTTTGTTGATGTTGTAAATTTAATGCATGTATTATATGTATGAAAGACAGTGTTAGCTATCATGAATCAGTAACACTTTACAATAAGGTTTCATTAGTTAAATTAGTTAACATTAGCTAATAAAGAACTGCACTTCTACAGCATTTATTAATCTTAGTTAATATTAATTTCAGCATTTACTAAAACATTAAAATCAAAAGTTGTATTTGTTATCATAGTTAATGCACTGACTGTGACATAACATGAATAAACAATTAACAGTTCAGTTGTATTATACAGTAACAAATGTGTTGCTCGTGGTTAGTTCACACACACACACCCAAGGCGATTCATACGTGAATGACGATTTGCACTGTTAGGGGTATACAGTCAAAGACCCAGAACCAGATATGAAGAATGAAGACCCGGAGTCAGAATTATAAAAAATTAAAGAAAAGTTTTACTGAAGATAGGTTGCAGTTTCATCAGCAGAAGTCAGCTTCAAGACTCACACAGGAGTTCGTAGGCCGCCCCCCTTACAGTTACAAAGATCACAGCAGTTATACCATTTCCAAGGTCTAAGCTACGTCATTACTTCAGGTTGAATGATTCTCATTGGCTAAGAAACATGAAAGCCTAAGCAATTTAACACATGTGAGGAGATAGGGGTGCCTATCGCCATTAGTCAAAAGATAGTTGTCGTCCACTCATTAGATTTAGGTCTGTGGTGGCCTCGCAGGTTAGAGAAGGGCGCCGGGGTGTCTGGTCCGAACGTCCAGAACCTACATAGAATGTCATACGCACACACACACACACACACAAATAACAGACACTAGCAAATAACAGCTCCCATCAAGGCTGAAGAGAGTCTGAGCTCCTTATTATCAGTTAAGTATACCAAAACATAATGCTAAAACATTCACTCGTTTGGGAGAAAAACAGATCACTGGCATTTACTCCCAAGGAAGGAAATATACTGGAAAGAATACATTTTAATACAACAATTAAAGGTCGATAGTAACGCTCAATATAGCTTGACCATATGTCCAAGGAAGAATCATATGTGTCCACGCTGCCTTTAGGACCCTCTACTGATCCCAGAGAAAGAGACAAACGGCCTTGTGGGTTACGTGGCCTTCGTGTCCTGCGTGCAATCTCAAAGTAAGATTGAAATGCACCTAAAAGAAACTGGTTACTAATACTTACACCACATGCATTTAAGAAAATATAATTTCACAAGCACAAAGAATATAAAAATGATTATGTGATAATGAATATATTTGATTATTGATTTTTATAAAGGAAGTATATAAGCATTCAAAAGGATATATGATTATAGATGTATTTGAAGAGGCAAGGGATTTTGACCAACCCTTCAGAGTGTACATGAGTACAGTCCAGCGTTCGAGAACTCGCATTTGCACTAATTCCAGTGTGAGGCTGGTTGGGTCTTGGGTGATCACAATGAGGGTGTCGGGGGCTTCTGGGTAAGCTGCCCACGCATCCCATGCAGTTTTTTTGCCAATTCCATACATTGCTGATACAACGTCACATCCTTTGAACGCATGGAAGAGGGGCAGTGCTTGTGCAAGGGTGAGGGAGGCTGTACTAATAATGATGAAGAGTGATTTTTTTTTATAAATACATGATGTTTAAGTATGTATTGTATTTTTGTGTTATTTGACTGATCAAAATGTAATATTGATCCTTAACATGGTGAAAAGCCTAATATAACTTTTCACTGTGGCATAGTTCTGAATTTGTGTTCATTTAAAGCCTCAACAATGGTCCTTTTGGTCACAACATGTGATTTTTGACACTATAGTGATAGTGACCTGTCCAATCAACAAAGAAAAGCATACATTGGAGGTAAAAATATGGGTCTAGAGGCCGGAATAATATTTCAATGTGACTTTTTCCGAGATATTGACAGTTTATTTGCGCTAAATATGACTATGATAATAGATTTAACAAGGAAATGGACTTAAAATAAGAAGAATATATCAGAATTGGATTCCTTGTATCAAACAAAGTAGAAAAAAATACATTATACAACAATTTAAGACTAAAGGAAGCTGAGATATAACCTTTTCTCTTTTCGGCGGGGGCCAATTTGGATTTTATGGATAACTGCCACTAGGGGGACCACCCCAACTTGTATCCATGGATTTTTGAAAACCACATTTGATTTTTTTTGCAATGACAAGAAGGTTAGGTAACACTTTTATTTTAATAGTCCGCTTTAAACATTCTATATACTATAAATGTAAGTATCTTTGCAACTATGTCAACTAGCAGTCATTAGAGTAGACTGTCTGCTTCACAGATATACATAAATGCCCCATTAGCGGCCATTTCAGTGGGCCACTATACGTAAGCCGTCCGCCATACTGGAACGGTCAAAACCAGTCTGTGAATGTTCAACATTCGAGAGCAAGTTGACTGCAACCATAGTTAGACGCAGTTAGAGTAACTTTGCAAGTACATGTTAACATATTGTACTAACCCTAATAGTCTATGAGAGAGAGTTATTTGAAATGTAGTGCAAATTAATTAGAGATAGTAGAATGTCTAAAGTGGACTATCATAATAAACTTTAACCACAAGGTTAACAACAGGATTGAACCCAGCTCTAAAAAAGAAGTAAACTCGAGGGTGTCAGCTTGAAGTTCATTTCAATGTTGTTGTTGAATTTGTATATTTTTCTGATTATCTATTGAAATATTGATATTATCATGAGGATTTATGAAATTTAATACAAGAAACTCCAACTAATACCAACACTGCTTAATTCACAAGAGCATTAATAACAATGATGTTTTCCCACCAAAAGTGATGTCATGACCAGGATTTCACACAAAAAATGGTATAATATTCTAAACAAAAAGATCTATATGGGGACATGAAAATGCACTGCGAAGGATTGAGCCGATGTAGCATCATCTGTATGTTATTTCTTTTCAATTCCAGGGAGCAGATTCTTTCACAGCACCAGCAGGAGAGTGTGGATTGGGAGAATGGAATGTTTCACATGGAAAAGCACTACGCTGATATAGACAATGAGGCGAGACGTGACTACGAGGTTAATGTCCATCAAATTAAACAGCAGGTACTGATTTGATTATGTTTCTATTTATTCATTTGGCAGATGCTGTTATCCAAAATGACTTACAAATGAGGAACATCACAATTTGTCATAGTGCCGTATTCATGGGTTTAGTAAAAACTAGAATTAGTCAACAAGTTAAGTCAAGCAAAGGTAAAATACAAAAAAGAAGAAAAAGAGAATATTTTTTAAAAATATAATAGAGTAAATGTCTTGGTTTACAAAATCATAATTATTGCATTAACCTAAAATATGCAGTGCAATTCAAATATAAATAAATCACGGATTACAAAAATACAGATTACACAAATATACAAATGTATGTAGGAGTTTACATGTGTACACTATACTACTTATCAAAAGTTTGGAAGAATAAAGATTTTTTTCTTCAAATGTTTTTGATAGAAGTCTTTAATGATCACCAATGGAGCAGAGGTAAGGGAGCACACTGACCAAGGCGGCCAGACAGAGTTTAGAGTTTTGAAAATGTGACTACAGATTGGACAAAAGGATGTTAGCAGTTGGAGAAAAAAACATCATATAATAATATGTTGTTGGTTTTATTTTTGCAGAACAAAGAGAAACATCAAACAGTGAAAGCTCAGATGAAAAGGGTTATGGATATGCAGCAGTTCATGGATGAAGTTTTGGTCTCTGGTGAGAGTTTTCAGCAACAAAAGCTTCCGGTGGCGTCTTCTTCTTCAACTCTACAGACCCCCGCTGCCACTGAGAGACGCGCTCAAAAGCGCCATGTGCTCAAAAAAAAGCGCTAAGCAGCGAATATTGTGCAGAAACAGCTTGTGAAAAGTGTGTTTTTTGGAAGCAATTAAAATGTTTTATGCCTCTGGCATGATATACCTCAAAAGGAAAGTCGCCCTTATCATTATCCATCTTTAATTGACCCAACTTTAGAAGACATCAAATCACGCCTATTATTATTTAGCGATGATATACCTCAGAAGGAAAGTTGCGTATCTGAAAGAGAGCTGAAGGCAGGAAATAATAGTTTCAGTCGCCCTGATTATTATCCATCGTTAATTGACCCAACTTTAAACTACATCAAACCACGCCTCAGAAAAAAGCAGACTTTGGATACGTGGTAAGATATAAAAATACATGTCTTTATGACACAAAGCGATAAAGCTACTGTGATGATCATCAGTGGCTATTATAATTTTATGGATTGAGTGACCTCTTGATAATCTCACTCTTGCTTTCTCTGTTTCACAGTGACCGTGAAAGGCTAGAAGCTGAAAGGCTAGTGCTGAAAGAGAAATTGAATCAGTTTCCAGTGAACATAGTAAGTGGCACACAGAACCAGCACTACTTCTCCCGTACTTTTGTCTTGCTCATTAAATATTTTAATATGGATCAATAGTGTGATGCTGACTTAAAAATCACATCTCTATTGCAGACAAGGCAATATCGGAAAAAGCCGATGCCACGCAGCTGGCTTCCAAAGAAGAACCAGAGGGATGAAATTCCTTTAATGATGGAGGAACCAGAGGAAACCATAAAACAGGCGCGTGCCGATCTAAAAAGAGTCCTTGATCAATGTACTATTCCTATAGAGATGAGAAGCGGCTCGAACCAGTGGGACGAAATTCTTTTAAAGAAAGAGGAACAAGGGAAGCCATATTCCAGGGGGAAAAGCCGATGCCTCCAAAGAAGGTTATAAAGAAAGAGGATCCAGTGGAAACCAAAGACCATTCCTTAAGGCAGCTTTATGCCGATGTACACAGACTCCTTGATGAATCAACTATCTTAGATCCGTTAATCTATGGCAATACGCAATTGCACATACGCAAGCGCAAGCTCAGGCCCCCGACATTTCTCTTCAGTTGTGAGCCATGCCTAGAGTCTAGACTGAGACCACAACCACCGCCTCAAAGACACCCAGAAGGCATTGCGACGATGAGAAGAATGCTATCATAGGATTGAATGTGTTTTTTCAACCATCAGTAAATAACGTATTCGGTTACTAACATAACCTCAGTTCCCTGAGTAAGGAAACGAGTATTTTAGCGGAAGTGCACTGCAAACCAATCATGGTGCTTCGCGCCTCGCACGCGCCGAAACCCGCCAGAACGGGCATGACGGACTTATCTTCAATGGCACCATTTATTTTCAAGTATTACAGCTGTATCTTAAATGGCATCTTTTTATGAATGAAAGCCAGTATCACTAATATTATTTAACTCATTTAAGACTGTTCTTGTGAGGATACTCGACAAAACGGACATTCTGGCATAAATGTGTGTTTTATTGTTCGTTCAAGTGCGAAAGAGAACTCGATACTGGCGCGCGTCTTTCTGTGCGCCGTGTGTGTGTGTGTGTGTGTGTGTCAGGAGGACATTCACTGAAAGCGCGATCTCTTTTGTCTTGTCGCGCAGGAATGGTTTAAATCATTTGGGTGAATGAGCGTGATCATAACCCTAGCTAAAGGATGACAGAAAGAACGGATGCTGCGTTAAATATTTTAAAACTGGACAAAAATTAATCGCATGCGTTGACAACACTTGTCATACATTGCTGACAGAAAATACTGCAGTTTGAAGGGGACTCGTTTTCATGGTAGGCCTACACAGAATGTTTTTTTAGTAAGCTACACAGAATGTTCTACATTTAATATTTAACAGTCTGAATTTACCCATTATCCTGACCTGAGCTAATTTCCTGAATCAACCAACTCGCATCTCCTTCCTTTCTTTCCATCCATGATGACATTAGTCACCTGTTGTTGTTTCTGGGGTCTCATCACGACTGTGTCGCAATCTATTTTTTTTTATAGTATGATCGCAACCGCTATCCCTGCTCATTAGAACTTTCAGTAAGCTATTTTACACAGGCTCGGTCCTGCTCCTCCGTGGCAATGACGGCGTGCAGTTAAACATCATAACAAACGAATCTGAAAGTGGGGGGGACCTTACAATTACACCCGGGCTTTATGAACTTGTGCTCCATGCTTTCACCGATGACGCTAACGTGACGTATGGATCTCAATCACACTGTGTTGCCAGGACCCGCCCTGCTCTGCTTCTGATAGGCTTGTAACGTTAGTTTGAGCTGCGATCCTCTCATATGATTGGTAGGTGAAATCAATTGACTCGAAAATATTAAACCTCATACAAGTTCCCAATATTTTTTTTAAGCCGGATCCGGCTTAATACTTTGAACCAAACGCTCAGATTCATGCAGGGCTTAGACACTCGCATGATTCTGACAGATTTCACATTCCAAAAGCACCAAGAGTCAACACAAAACACAACAAATGTTCACACTTTGTGACCTCCACCTCCAGCTCTCCCGGGAGCATGTTTAAGCGTCTCAGCCATAGCAGCCCTGATTTCAACTTCTGTGGCAGTTTTACTCCACTTCATTACTGCAGCTGCAAAAGAAAATATATTAGATGGTGCATTAATAAACCATGTCTTACATCATTAAGGCTCCTACACATTGTATTTACATTTAATCAATTGACAATTACATGGATTTGCATACCTTCCCAAAATAAATACAATTGGTTGGCTAAATTATATATATATATATAAACCTGAAAAATAGGGATGCAACGATTCCGCTTTTTCAAAACCGATCCGATACAAAAATTCTGAGTATCGGCCGATGCCGATACTAGCGCAGTTTTTTTTTTTTTTTAAATCAAGTAGAATTTCTATAACTCTGTTTGTTGAACTGATCATTGACTTGTAGTCAAGACCACCTAAACCGAGACCAAGACCAGAGGGTATCGAGACCAAGACCGAGTCGAGACCGGAACAGACTAGTGTTGAAGCTAAGCAATAACTTGTAGATAACACAAAATCTGGTAAAACGTTACACATTGCTCTTTGTATTGTTGTAAAATACATTCATGAAAAACAAGATAACAAAAATAATTTTTTATATAGCCTAGTCTACTATAAAAGTGAGACATGTTTAAATGTATAGCACAGCTGTGTAATGAGGCAGCAACATATGATAGGACAGAACAAGAAAGGCTATTAATAATCTTTCATTGCCCAAAAGTATTATGATATGAAAGGCTCAATACTAGGGGTGTGACGGTTCACAAAATTCACGGTTCGGTTCAAAACGATACAGTGGCGTCACGGTTCGGTACGTTTTCTACATCTACATCTTGAAACTTTCAGGTTTATAAATGAAGGATGAACAAATAATGTTTTGGTCATCACATTAAAAATAACATTTAAATATATATTAATATATATATTATTTAGATAATATTTGAGTTTTGAAGTGCTGGGAAAAGATGTGTGAAGCACTTGAAATCATTTCACTATTCCAGCCAAACTTCCATGGTTACAGTTAGTGTTAGTATATTGAATATATGGTGAATGTTGTTGATCTGTGGACTTAAAGCCTATAACTAACGTTAGTTCATTCACGGCACAATGTTTCTCCTGGTTTCCACGTCAGCGCTGTTTGATCTAATAGAGATCTACGATTTATAACGGAGAAATTTGAATGCTTCTCACTAGATCTCGCAGCGATGTTATTACAGGGCTCCAGACTAACTTTTCTCACTAGGAGCACAGTGGCCCCCAACTGAAAATTTTAGGGGCACCACCAGAAAATTTAGGAGGACACACCGTAAATCAACATACTAACCAAATATTTCTACTAATTTCCAGTGTGTTACTCATAAATACTTTGATAATAGATGCAGAAATTACAATGCCTTTGCCCTCTGATTTAACATTACAACCTCTTGTCTTCTAAAAGCAACCGGCAGTGGCGTTGCTTTTTGATTTATTAACATGTCACCGCATACTCTATGCTTGAGGCTAAGATTGTGTTAAACTGTTGTGTTTAAACTGTGAAGTGCCTGCACTGTCGGCAAACTTCGTGTTCCCCGCAGTTACGGGGTAGCGACTGCAACATTCGCAGGTCATGGAGTTCGTCTCCTTCCAGTACTACCTTAACCAGCTGAAGTCTCGCAGCCAGTCTTCACGAAAATGGTGGGTTTGGCCTTTTTCGCCACAAAAACCTCTTGAATCATCTTCCGACTGTGACACTGCACTAGCTGCAACGTGTCAAATAGCTCACGGTTCAGTTTGTATCACTGTTTTAGGTTCACGGTTTTAGGTTCACGGTTTCGGTATGTGCTATGTTCTGGGAAAACAAGACTACTGGCAAATAAAATAAAGAAAATATGAACAAATAATCTAACCACAAGCAAAAGCACAAATAAATACAATAGAGCAAAGATACTAATAAAATAAACGATGCTTTTCAGGTAGGTCCAACATTAGTTTTCAGGTACAGAAATTGAATAAAATAATCAAATGTAAAATAACATTGCATATTTGACTAGGCCTATATAAATTAAAGATTAATCCTTATTAAAGTTACAAAAGCTATTCAATTCAGAGCTGATTCAGTAGGCCTACACAATACTGTGAGTGTCTTTTCTTGACCATATAAGTTCACTTAAAGAATAACAGACTATGTCTGCTAGGATACTCATCAAGACGGACATGTTGACATACTTTTTGTGTGAATTTGTCCATTCAAGTGCAAGACTTGAAAGAGAACTCAATATTTGCGCGCTGTCTGAGATGAGTAGCCTACACACACACACACACACACACACACACACACACACCCGCGCGCACAGACACACGCGCACAAATCTTCTAGACGCGAGTTCTCTTTCGCGTCTTGCTCTTGAATGTTTACATTGGCAAATGTAGTTTAGTATAATAATATAATATAATAATAGTATATATACACTCACCGCCCACTTTATTAGGTACACCTGTCCAACTGCTCGTTAACACTTAATTTCTAAGCAGCCAATCACATGGCGGCAACTCAGTGCATTTAGGCATGTAGACATGGTCAAGACAATCTCCTGCAGTTCAAACCGAGCATCAGTATGGGGAAGAAAGTTGATTTGAGTGACTTTGAACGTGGCATGATTGTTGGTGCCAGAAGGGCTGGTCTGAGTATTTCAGAAACTGCTAATCTACTGGGATTTTCACGCACAACCATCTCTAGGGTTTACAGAGAATGGTCCGAAAAAGAAAAAACATCCAGTGAGCGGCAGTTCTGTGGGCGGAAATGCCTTGTTGATGCCAGAGGTCAGAGGAGAATGGCCAGACTGGTTCGAGCTGATAGAAGGGCAACAGTGACTGAAATAACCACTCGTTACAACCGAGGTATGCAGCAAAGCATTTGTGAAGCCACAACACGCACAACCTTGAGGCGGATGGGCTACAACAGCAGAAGACTCCACCGGGTACCACTCATCTCCACTACAAATAGGAAAAAGAGGCTACAATTTGCAAGAGCTCGCCAAAATTGAACAGTTGAAGACTGGAAAAATGTTGCCTGGTCTGATGAGTCTCGATTTCTGTTGAGACATTCAGATGTTAGAGTCAGAATTTGGCGTAAACAGAATGAGAACATGGAACCATCATGCCTTGTTACCACTGTGCAGGCTGGTGGTGGTGGTGTAATGGTGTGGGGGATGTTTTCCTGGCACACTTTAGGCCCCTTAGTGCCAATTGGGCATCGTTTAAATGCCACGGCCTACCTGAGCATTGTTTCTGACCATGTCCATCCCTTTATGGCCACCATGTACCCATCCTCTGATGGCTACTTCCAGCATGTCACAAAGCTCTAATCATTTCAAATTGGTTTCTTGAACATGACAATGAGTTCACTGTACTAAAATGGCCTCCACAGTCACCAGATCTCAACCCAATAGAGCATCTTTGGGATGTGGTGGAACGGGAGATTCGCATCATGGATGTGCAGCCGACAAATCTGCGGCAACTGTGTGATGCCATCATGTCAATATGGACCAAACTCCCTGAGGAATGCTTCCAGCACCTTGTTGAATCTATGCCACGAAGAATTGAGGCAGTTCTGAAGGCAAAAGGGGGTCCAACCCGTTACTAGCATGGGGTACCTAATAAAGTGGCCGGTGAGTGTATATATATATATATATATATATATATATATATATATATATATATATATATATATATATATATATATAAATGAGACATATACCGGTAGGCTATTACTAATAGTGTCTACACTGTTGTAAACCCACAGAAACATGAAAACAGTGTGTGTTATGATCATATCCCAAATTAAAAAGGTACAATATTACTATTATGTTGATAAAAATAACGACAAGTTTCAACTTTTAATGCATAAATCATTAGTTTATTTTCCGGAACCTACACAAACAACAGCGCACCTACGGTGGCCTGACAGTGTCAGAATGTGCAACGTAAAACAGGCATCCTGAATAGCAGAACTAGAACTGTATATATGTATACTGTATATACCCCCCCCCCCCCCAGTAGTCCAGCTGGAAGTGTGCCAGGATCGGAGACGTGGTGAGGAGACGCTTCAGTTCGTCAAACCCTGCCTGGCATTCAGAAGTCCAGGTCCAGAAGTCTTGAGCAGCATCCTCAGTGGGGCCGTGACAGAGGAGTACTGTGGCAGGCAGTGGCGGTTCTACATTGAATTACACCCTGGGCGAGACCCCCTTCGAACTTCGAAAAGTAGGCCTAATACACAATGAAATCTATTCACCAAGTTAATAACATTAAAGATGATGGCCAAATTTTAAAGGAGTGTGTTTTATGTTATCTAATAACATGTACACGTTCAAATAAACTTTTGACAAAAAAGGTTTTATAAAAAGATAAACCTCACATATTTCAGCCTTTAAATCATCTTTATAAAAAGAATGGGTCAATAAAGATAAATTCCTGACATTTATAATGCACAGTAGCTTATTTTTTATTATTGATAGTAAAATTCGGTCCGATTTTCCCATGGCTGTCGTTGCTATACAACCATGCACTGCGCTCTCCACAACGACAAAGAAGTTTTAGTAGCTAATGGATTTCCACCACAGAAAAACGCTTGCTGTAGCTCTGCTAAAAGATTTATTTACGGAGAAGAGAAAAACACCCACGTGTTTGGGTGCACCCCCATACTGAAAAGATTAAAAATGTTCATCTCGCTGCTCCTGGAAAAAATGAGCGCGTCGCTTCAATTATGAGCGCGCTTCCCGTGCGCCTACATTTGAAATAACGACCTCGAGCGCGCAAAAGACGCGATATGTGAACGGCCCCTTGGTGAGCTACCTCCAATCTGGAGACCCCCTTGACATAGCTTCTGTGCACGGCACCTTCTCAGCAAGCAGGGGCGCCATTGCCAATAATTGAATTGAAATGATAGAAAATAGAAAACCTTCGCGGTGCAGAGGATTTTTTTTAACTGCTCGTGCCGCCCCCCATGTGACATGAAAAAATGCCGCCCCAGGCGACTGCCCGGTTCGCCCGTGCCTAAAACCGCTACTGGTGGCAGGAAACGCATGCAGTAGGCTGTCATCCCCAAGAACGAAGCCAGCTGCGAGGCTGTCGTGGGGTTGGGGATGGGGCTGATGGCTGCCACATTCGACTGGAGAGGGGCGATGACATCTGCCGATGCACGGAACCCTACAAAATCAATTGCTGGTGCGGAGAACATACACTTCTCCGTGTTCAAAGTGACATGATGGGAGTCAAAGACCTGTTTCAGGCGGGCGTTGTGTGTGTCAACATCTGGCTCGTGTACCACAATGTCGTCCAAATAGGCCACGGTACCGGGATAGCTGGCGAGGATTGTGGACATGATCTTCTGGAAACAGCTTGGCGCTGAACTGAGCCCAAAAGGCATCCTCGTATAGCGGTACAGGCCAGTATGGGTGATAAAAGCCGTCAGGTTCCGACTCTCCGGGTGCAGAGGAATTTGTAAGTAGCCCTGACGTAAGTAACTTAGAAAAGACCTGGGAGCCGTAGAAGTGGGTTACACCTACGGTGCCCTCACAGTGTCAGAATATGCAACGTAAAACAGGCATCCTGAATAGCAGAACTAGAACTGTATATATCTCCATCTCGCTGTAATGAGTAATGCATTTCTGGAGACAGTGGCTACTGTGAATAGAGCAGTTGGAGTCCAGGGAAGACTGGAGGACAACCAGGAGAGACTGGTGGCAGCAGGATAGACTGCACCGGGAGAGGCGGGCTAGTAACCCTACCCTCTAGTTTTTCAAGAGGAAGACACCCAAAGTCTACTACGAAGAAGAAACAAAGAAAACAACCCGACGGCCCTCCGAGAGGCGGGATGAAAGAAGGGCCAACAAGGACGGACCACACGGTAACGAACGCAAGGATATCGGCAAAAGAGAAGATCCCAAGGAAGTGTGGGTGCGGCTGGGAAAAAACAACAACTCTGAGGGGACTTCACATCCACATGGGAAAGAAGAAGTGTGGTGGTGGTAGCCTAATGCAACCTTGCACTGCCCTGGTAAGGGCAGGTCAGACAAATGGGATCCAAGGCCGGGTTGACAACCATAGTGCCAATGGGCCCAATGTTGCAGAGGCAGGGCAGGTTGAAAGGGAAGAGGAAGAAAGGGATGTTGATGAACCCCAAGAAGTGAACCCAGTAGCACCCCCGAGTGACTAAAGAACAGAGTGGAGCCAAAGGGCCAGGAACCTGAAGAATCCACTCCGAAGGAATAAGATCAAGTGGCCAAAGGCCAACGAAGCTGAGGAGTGGAGAAAGTTGGACGAACATCTGAGTGGGCTGCTGCAAAAAGCTCTGCGCGGGTCAGTGGTAGCCAAGCTAAATCTGTTCGGGGAAATCCTGTATGAAGAATGCAGCAACAGGTATGGCGAGGTGACCATCAGAGAAGACGCAATAAGATCAAAGGGAAGGAGGGAGAAAGAGATTGATGACCTGGTGGCAAGTAGAAGGCAGGTTCGCAAGCGTTGGAGGAAGGCAGAGGAGTCTGAGAAGGAGGCCCTGAAAGCTCTCTGGGATGAGATCAGAAGACGCCTTGCTAACCTGCGGAGAGCAGAACGCATTAGAAGACGGAGGAAAAGGAAAGAGAAGGAAAGATCAAACTTCTTCAGGAATCCATTTCGGCATGCACGTGGACTCCTTGAGGAGAAGACAAGTGGAACCTTGGATATCTCCAAAAAAGAACTACAGGAGCACATCCGCACTCAGTACAGTGACCCAGCAAGGAACAACCCCCTAGGTTCGCCAGGGTATGTGCCTAGACCCTCAGAACCATCAGCCCTGTTTGACGTATCACCACCCAAGCTCAGCGAGGTCAGGCAGGTGATCCAGCGGGCAAGATCTGCTTCAGCACCAGGCCCGAACGGAATACCGTACAAGCTGTATAAGAACTGTCCAGGAGTGCTGAAGCTGTTATGGACCCTGATGAGAATCACCTGGTCTAAGCAGACCATACCATCTGAGTGGCAGAGGGCAGTGGCAGTCTCTATTCCCAAGCAACAGAACGCCAAGACCATCGAGCAGTTCAGGAGCATAGCTCTACTGAATGTGGAGGGGAAAATCTTCTTCTCCGTGATGGCAAGAAGAATGTCCACCTACTTCACGGAGAACAACTACATTGATACCAGCTGCCAGAAAGCCGGGATTCCAGGTTTTCCTGGCTGTGTAGAGCATGCTTCCATGATTTGGGAACAGATCCAGACCACTAAGAGGGAGAAGAAAGATCTGCATGTCATATGGTTAGACCTAGCCAATGCCTATGGCTCAGTGCCGCACCTGCTCATAGCCTACGCTTTGGAATTCTTCTACATCCCAGACAACATCAGGACCATGATCATGAACTACTTCCAGGAAATGCACATGTGCTTTGCACTGAAGAAGTTCACCACCGGCTGGCAACAACTGGAAGTAGGGATTGCAATGGGATGCTCCATTTCCCCCATCCTCTTCGTGGCAGCGTTTGAGGTCATCTTGATCGGGGCAAGGCAAGTGGTGGGTGGGGTCCGGTTGCCTTCAGGCCAGAGGCTCCCGCCCCTAAGGAGCTATATGGATGACATCACCTGCCTCCTACGAACTGCCCCATGCACATCTAGGCTGCTTAAGAGGCTGGAGGAGCTGATCACCTGGGCCAGGATGAAGTTCAAGCCGCAGAAGTCAAGGAGCCTCTCATTGCGAATGGGGGAGAGAAATGACAGACTTACCTTCACCATCAGCGGGGAAGACATCCCCCGCATCGTGGATCAGCCCATCCGAAGCTTAGGAAGACTTTATACATCTGGTCTCTCAGACAAGGAGATGGGGAAAAACATCCTTCTGAAGCTGTCAGAAGGCCTATCCAAGATTGATGCAAGCCAGCTACCTGGAAAGTACAAGGTGTGGTGTTATCACTTCACCCTGTACCCAAGGGTGATGTGGCCTCTGAAGCTGTGCGAAGTCACCTCATCAGCCGTAAGCCGGATGGAGGCAAAAGCCAACTCCTTCATCCGTAAATGGCTTGGCCTACCACGGTGCTTCTCAGCTGCTGGCCTGTATGGATGGAACTCACTCCAGCTACCCTTGAAATCCATCACCCTGGGCTATAGGCAGGAGAAGGCAAGGCTGGTGATGGAATTAAGGGACTCCTCCGACAGGACAGTGGCTGATGCAAATGCCAGAGTTGAGACTGGAAGGAAGTGGAGGGCCAAGGAGGAGGTGGAGAAGGTGATGGGAAGACTGCAACATCAACAAGTCGTGGGCATGGTCCAGACAGGACGGGCAGGTCTGGGATGGAGCAAGCCACCCATCCCATGGTCCAAGGCAAGCAGGAAGGAGAGGAAGGACCTTGTTGTTGCAGAGGTCACCAGGATTGAGCAGGAGGAGATCAGAGTGAGGTCTGTAGTACAGGGGCAGCAGGGGCGGTGGACAACTTGGGAGGGTGTCACGAGCCGAGCAATCAGCTGGCCAGAGCTCTGGAAACTGCCGCAGGCTCGGCTCAGTTTCCTCATTAGGGCAACGTACGACACCCTCCCGAGCCCTAAAAACCTCCACCAATGGCTTGGAACAGAGCAATCCTGTGACCTCTGCGGGACCATCAATGCCTCACTCCAGCATATTCTGTCTTGCTGTAAAACAGCACTGACACAAGGGCGGCTCAGATGGCGGCACGACCAAGTGCTCAGAAAGCTGGCAGAGGTGCTGGAGAAAAGTCGACAGGAGGCAAACAACCAGAGTCCATCAGAGAGCCGATGCAGGATCCACTTCATAAGGCAGGGGGAAGACGTAATTCATACCAGCAAGAGACAACCTGCCAAGCTTTTAACACCAGGGGCGGTGTGGAAAATGGAAGTGGACTTGGGAAGGCAGCTCCAGTTCCCACAGGAGATATGCAGCACCACCTTAAGACCAGATGTGGTGCTGTGGTCTGTAGCTGTGAAGTCAGTAATACTAATCGAGCTGACAGTGCCATGGGAGGAGGGTCTGGAAGCTGCCTACGAGAGAAAGAAGGCGAAGTATGCAGACCTGGTTGCGGAGTGCAGGGAAAGTGGATGGAATGTGAGGCTGTACCCGGTGGAGGTGGGAGCCAGAGGCTTTGTGGGCAGATCAATATCACGTTTGCTCAAGGACCTGGGACTACGGGGAGCCACACTGAGCAGATCCACCAAAGAGCTCTCTGAGGAAGCTGAGAAAGCAAGCCACTGGCTCTGGCTGAAACGACGAGACAAGTCGTGGGGAGTAACATGAAGTTAGGTTTTGCTGCAGGGGGTGTCAGGGAGACGTCCCTGTTCACTGCCCCGCCACCATGAGACGTTCTGGGTTAAGGGGCGAAACGTCAATGAGCGGTGGTCCCCAGCTGAAGACCCTGCAGCAAAACCGTGTGGTATGCAGTCAGGTTTAAGCCTGCCTCAGAGAAAAGGACGCCTCTGCCATGCATAGTCCACAAAAGGCACCGTTGGAGGTGCGACAGGCCTAAGGCCCAGCAGAAAGACCATCTCGCTGTAATGAGTAATATATGTAAACTGTATGTATTATGTGAACACAACAAGTACAGATGATAGAATTTAGCCTAAGTATTAGGCTAATATTCAGACGTTTATACACACGTTTATCCACACCTACGTTATCCAGACGTTTATATAATGCACTTTTATCCACACGTAAGTTACGTAAAGTGAAAAACATCCTTTCTCAGCTCCGTCGCCACCACGCCGCCACGCCGCCGCGCACTTTGAGCGCAGCTCCAACACGTGACCATGACGTCTAACGTCTCAGATCTTACGTCTGACGCCTGAATACTATGGGATTTCGGCCAGGCGGCTGGCGAGCGTATACACGTTAGTTCACCTCTCAGTTTTTTTAACGATCGCCAAAAAGTGCACAAATCACACCTCATACATCGCTCGCTCTCACACACACACACACACACACACACACACACACACACACACACTGTTACAGGGTATCCTGTTGTACTGCCTACAAGGTGGCAGAAGCTCCACCTTGTGGAAAACTTGGGTATGTTAACATGTAACAGGAAGTCAGCAGTTGTTGTGTGCTGCGTGAGCATGTGAGTTCTGCAATATATAAATACACGGATCTTAACCCACTGTATGCGTAGCGTCCTTATTCACCTACTTGCAACATGGTGTCAGATAGATTAGGACCCAAAAGTGAGCTTATGTAGACCATCGCTAACGCAGCGCGTTTTGTTTGTTTACTGGAAAGTTAAGTTTGCGGCAAACCAGTTAACGTTAGCCATAACATTGTGACTGTAATATGGCGTCGTCCATTCCGCCACCGGAGCCGATGAAGATGCCTTGTGACCTGAGCAGCAATTGGGCAAGTTTTCGAGCTGAGTTTGACGATTACTTACTGGGGAAAGCCTTTATGTGGCAGAGGGACAGCGACGGCGGCCTATCAGCAGGCCATTTGAGCAGACCATCAAACCTGCACAGAGCATGAGAGGGACAGGCGAGTGCAGGTACTGTGGAACTCAACACAGACGTGGGCGGGACCAATGCCCTGCTTTTGGGAAAACATGCCGCTCGTGCGGCACCCCTCAATCACTTCGCTAAAGTGTGCATGAGAAGAGGCCAAAACACACGCCAGTTGCACACTATGGACGCCCCCTCTGAAGAGGACCAAGATGATGATGGCGGCAATCTGGGCCAGATCTACACAGCACTGAGCATAGGAGCAGTGAACACACAGGGTAAGAAGTGGTTTGTCAACCTCCCACTGCAGAATGGGCCCCAGAGATGCCAGCTCGACTCTGGAGCAACCTGCAACGTGAGCATTAAGGACAAAATGGTGTACAAGCCAGGACCGGAAATGTACATCAGTGACACGCTCAGCAGAGCTGCTACCCCACCACAGAGCACAGACACACAGTACAGGTGGGAAATGGTCTGCAGCCTGCAGCTGGAACAGTACGACACCGCAGCAATTCAGCAGACAGACTATCTGAACGTCACCAGCCAACGCCTCACACAAATCCAACAACACACAGAGAAGGGTGAGTGCCTTCAGATGCTCAAGACTGTTGTGCTTGAAGGATGGCCAGACTGCAGAGAGGAGACGCCCATAGTGATTAGAGGGTACTGGGCCATCAGAGACGAAATCAGTGTGCAAGATGGCATACTCTTCAGAACCCAGCGTGTTATCATTCCTAAAAATTTGCGACCGGAAATGCTGAGACGGATCCACTACAGCCCGTGACACTCTATTCTGGCCCAACATGCAGGGGGAAATCAAAGACTTTGTGCAACAATGCTCTGTGTGCAATGAGTATGCACATGAACAACAGAAGGAGACCATGATGTCACACCCATTACCCACACGTCCCTGGCAGATAGTGAGCATGATTGCAGGTGAGGTGACGCGGCAAGGCTTGGGCGGGTGAGTCGCTTTAGCTTTCCATCCTCGAGGGGAGGCATCGCCTCGTAACCTTTTTCAACAGCGCCGTCGACAGTCGAGAGCGTTGAGAAAAATGAAGGCTTTAGACGAGCTGAATGTGGTGCTTTCCACGACTTCGTTAGCTTGTCGTGCACCTCAGGGAAGAAAGGTGCAGGCCTCTGCTGATGGGCCTGTCGGCGCCCCTGCAGGAACCACTCGAGCCCGAAGTGTTCGACGGCCTTAGTTAGCACGCGGGGAAGCTCTGCGTTGAGGCTGGATCTCACATCACTCGTGCTAGCTTGCGTTGAGGGGGCGGGGTCAGACCCCGTCCATTCCTCATGTTTGGATGCAGCGAGAGAAAGGCTGTAATCCTCGTCGTCCTGAAGAAGGCTTCTAATCCGTAGGTCAGCGAAGTGAAGACTTACTGAAGGATATTAAATCTGTTTTTTGGCGAAAATGGGGCCTTTTTATAGCTATAGGCCACGCCTAAAATACATTATTTTGTGTTCAACAGAAGAAAGAAACTCATACGGCGTTGAAACAACTTGAGAGTGTTGGGGAATTTCATTTGTCTCATACATGTCTCATACATGGGTCTGAATATAAAATGCTGTAATGCTAGAGAAAACCAGGTCTGAATGCTGTAATGCCAAGCAGAAAAAGTAGGTCACAGGGCATGTGAGGATAGGGCACATGAGAACATGGACAAGAGAGTGGAAAAATACCCAAAAGACTTGTAGCACAGATGCAGGTGTTGGGAAGCACTGGAAGAGAAACATATTGTATACAATGTAACGATGTACCACCAAGAAAAAGATACTAAAACAAGATGTCCATTGAGTAAACGACTGCTAAAAGCAAGAGGTCCATTGTGTGAAAAGAAAAACTAATACAGATGCCCATTATGTGAAAAGATACTAATACAGATGCCCATTATGTGAAAAGATACTAATACAGATGCCCATGGTGTAAAAAGATACTAATACAAACGCTAATTGAATACTAAAGATAAGAAAAAGGTATAAGACTAGAGCACTGGCCCATGAAAGATCAGATGAGTGGCCGTCATCTCACTTTGTTGAACTGCTCAATAAAGTTATTCTTCTGAGACCTGAAACTTCGACTCTGAAAGATTTCTTCTGAGACCTGAACCAGACTTTGAAGAATTGAACCAAAGATCGAGAATTTGCCACAACATAATTGGCGGTGCCAGCCAGGAGCGGGAAGGGGTCAAGCAGCCGTGGTGGGGGCCCAGCAGAGATCTCACAAAACAAAGAGCCGGCATAAAAATAGGTAAGCAGCTTTTGCTTATTATTTTGTTTTGTGTGATCACTGCTGGTAAGCTGTCACCCTGGTAAGTAATTGTTTTTAAATACTAGACTCCACCGTAAAAAGAACCTAAACAGACAAAAATTAATTGAGAAGAGGGCAGAGGAGAGTCGAGCTTTCAGGTCCTGGAGAAGCGCATGTGTGTGAATGAGTGCATGAATGAATGTGATTAACACCTACAAGAGGGGCTGTAGGGGGTAAACAACACAAGAAGGGCTGTGTTTTACCTGAGTGAATGTTAAAAAACCTGTAAGAAGGGCTACAGGGGGTAAACAACACAAGAAGGGCTGTGTTTTACCTGAGTGAATGTTAAAAACCCTATAAGAAGGGGTATAGGGGGCAGATCACAAGAAGGGCTGTGAATTTGCTTGTATGAATGACAAAGATATAAAGAAACGCTATAATTGTTGTTAGTGTTGTTAAGTGTAAAAGTGTGCCGGCTGAGGGATAGCGTAAAAAGTGGAAGATCTGCAGAAAGAAAAGAGAGAACATTGAATTACAATATATCAGTTTAATAAAAATATTGATCAAAACAGGTGATTAATTTAAAGAAAAAGTTAAGAGAATAGTTAAAAATTCCCCAGATAGAGAGAAGGGGTGCCTTCTGACTGTAGAAGCAGACGGAGTGGCCTTGCAGTCAAAACTGGGCACACTACCAAAAAGCCCCTGAGCTACTGATAAGAGAGAGACTGAGTTGAGGGAGAAAGAACAACAGTAATAAAATTGTGCACAGTGAATAAGAAGCTTCAAACTATGAATTAACAAAATAATTGAAGAAATTGATGGATGGCAAAAATCTAATTGGCGAAAGGAAATCCCAGAAATATAGAAACTATAAAGCAAAGAATATCCCAAGATATTGGTTTCGTCGTTTGTTTGGTCACCTGCCAGATTGCAAGCTCTGTGACCCTGACAAAGAGACACAACCTCTACTAGACAAAAAGTAAAGTCTATTAGTATATTAGGAAAAGCAGTGAAAGTGTGTGAGTGTTGTAACGTGAGAAGTGTGTGTGTGTTGTGGGTGTGAGTGTTGCAACGTGAAAAGCGCATGTGTGTGTGTGAGCGCTGTAGCGTGTGTAACTATTCCAGCACAAGGAAATGCGTTTGGCGTAAAGAAAATACGCTTTTAATGCAAAGAAGTGCTGCACTTGTATATGTTTGTTTGTCTTAAACGCAAGAAGTGCGTGGTGCGCGAGAAGTGCGCCAAAAAAGCGCGAGAAGTGCACTTGGGGGGCTGTTAGTCTTTATTTGTTTGTTTGTTCTAGATGTTTTGTTTGTCTTAAATGTAGAAAGTGCACTGAGTGTTTGGTTATTTTTACCAAGACTGAGTGGTGAGG
>NW_026606766.1:1140000-1167500 GCF_029890125.1 Rhinichthys klamathensis goyatoka | reverse complement strand
AGAAGAGACCCAAGGCATCGAGACCAGAATATCACAAAAACTTGAGGATGAACTCTTTTCACTTGCACCAACCACCTAGCAACTGCCCTGAACACCCTAGCAACTGCCCTAACACCCTAGCAACTGCCCTGAACACCCTAGCAACCTCCCAGAATGACCTAGTATTTACTGCATAGCAATGGCCTTGCATCACGGCGTCAGCTGTCTCCAGAAGAAGTATCTACTATTGTGAATAAGAAAGACCGAGAGATGATCAGAGATGTACATTTTATACAAGCCCGTCTGTGAACTAAGAGAGATGAGCTGCGCTGGAGGGACAAGTTTGACAGAATTTAAACACGTTTCAGTTTCTGTAAATGAAGAGGCGTCTGTTTGGATTCTCTACTGAGAAACTTCTGTGTGAGCGTGACAGTGGAGAACCAGATGTCCACACACACACACACATCTAGCTCTCATCTCCTTGTGTATACAGATACACACATCTGTCCGCTCCATTAAGATAAATGAACCTGCTCGCTCACATGATGAATCAATAACATTTTGCAAATAATAAAATCCAGCATGTGTGTGTGTGTGTGTGTGTGAAACAAATCAGATACACTTTTCAGCAGTGTGTGTTCATTCTCTGTGGGGTCCAAGCTGTCAGTTGGAGAAATGGGAGAAAACTGGGGTGGGTAACGTGTGTTATTGGGAATAATGAAGACTGATATTGAGAGCTCAACTGAAGTGACAGGACAGACAGAGAAGGGGAGAAAGAGATGTATTCTGACAAGTGTTTGCATTTATTTACCTAGATGACATACAGAACATTCCACATGGCTGAGTTTGCGGACTGAACCCAATGCATTTTCACTCCTTCAGTCTCAAACTATCCTGCGTACAAGCACAAACTGTGGCACTGCTCAACTCAATCACAGCATATGGTTCAAAGCCTAACCCAGAGGAATATTATATTGCAATAAATGTTGCTCTTTCAGAGTTCAGTATACGTTAAAGTCACCATTAAATCAAAATCTTTTAGACAAATCTGGCTTTTTATGGTATAAATGATTTATCTGTGCACATCATTATTGCCTGGTAATCTTGAATCAAAATATCTTCCTCTCCCTCCTCCAGCGTCTCTTCTCTGATGACGAGGGCGGGGCTATAACCTGTCACTCACATGAGATCAGCCAATAGCAAACCACGACCATCCAATCAATTCCCTAGACAAAATCAAGCCCCGCCCACATTTGTTCTTGTTCGAGAACCCGTTTCACTCGGGTAAACGACACAATGGGAAGAAAAGACAAGTGCAACTTCTGTTTCTCTCAGTCTGCAGCTCTCGGCTGGTCACCCACTTTACTTTTCTAACTTTAAGTGCTGAGAATAACTATATAGATGTAACAATTAATTCATGCCGACTTTAATGAAAGTATCCATTTTGTATTTCTTCAAATTAGGAGAGATAGATATATAAAAATAGACTAAATGAGTCAATATTTGATTTAAAGAGTATAGAGTATAAACAAATATTAGTAATATCTTGTATACGCAGCTCAGATCATTTGGTCTTGGAAGAATTTGATGGTATTAAGTTAAAATCTGAGTTCCTGTCTGAAACACTACATGTGAGATAATTGAGGGATTTTTTCTCAGGAGAAAGCAAGTCAACAAACAATAACTGCAGTCTCATTTGGATGAATGAATGAGGCATTTATATAGCGCTTTCATATGCACTAATACTGTACACCCAAAGCACTTTACAATCATATCAGGGGATCTCTCCTCAACCAGCACCAGTGTGAGCATCCACTGGGATGATGATGCGACGGCAGCCACAGTACAACACACACACACACACACCAGATATAGGTGGAGACCAGGACACCGGGATTACACTCTTTACAAGGAGTGCCATGGGATTTTTAAAGAGTCAGGACCTCGGTTTAACGTCTCATCCGAAGGACGGTCTCACGCGAAGGATGATATATAAGGATGGATATATATTTTTTTTAGAAAGAAATGAATGACTGAGAAAGCAAATTCAAAGCAGTTGAGAATCCATTGTATGTTAATACTGACAACCAATTTAAAAAAAAAAAGAATATTATAGCAAATTAGCTCTATGAAATATTTATAATCATAACTGGTTATAATTGATTATGAGTATTTGGATCAGTTAATCGGGTTAACCTGATGTAGCTACATTAACATTACAACCAATTACTCGGTTCATCCCGTGACAACTCAATATTGGTTATTAATTAATAGTAGGGGTGTGACAATATATCGTGCCACAATATATCGCAATACAAAACTGCAACAATATGTGTCGTGGATAGTTCCCCCAAAATAAAAATTACTGTGTGAGAATTTTTTTCATTTTTTTCAGAGTTTTAGTGTCAGTACTACATTAAACTACTATACATAATGTTGACTATAATGTATAATAATGCAATGGGGGAATATTTGTGTGTCCTGATAATGCCAAATGTCTTGTTACCAGTAAAAAGTGTCCTACATTATTTTAAATATATCTAGTCAGTGACAGAGTGCAAGCATATTCGTCTAAAATAATGAATATTATGAATATTGTTATTCTGGTGTCTCTATTGTCCTTGGGTAACAAGCACTTAGTCCAAACCTATTCATTTAAACCCACAATGTAATATCAAAGTTAGCATTTTAATCAACAGTACATTTTTTGTTAACCTTTTATCATATGTCTTGGAGTATCGCAATAATATCGTATCGTGAGTTCAGTATCGTGACATGTATCGAATCGTGACATGAGGGTCTCGTTACACCACTAATTAATAGAAATGTACATTTCCTCATAATCAATTATAACCAATTATTATTGACTATTAATATTTCAGTAGAGTTAATTCGCTACAAGATGCTTCAAATAAAATTTGATGCATTTTATTTGGAGAAAAAACCCCAGTCAGAATGCACTAGGAGTGTTTAATGCTATTGGTGTCTGTTGCATCATATACACAAACCTGGAAAAGCTCTAGCTGTACTTTATCTGACTTCTGGAGGAACTGAAGGACACGCAGGACTCTTTTATAAGTCCTCCTGGAAACCAAGTCATGTTTACAAGGGTTTGAGGATGGATTAATCACCAAACTGCCAACATTTTCCAGGTTAGTAGCATACAATCTTAATGGGTTTTGTTCAAGGCGAATAAGTAGCAACTAAATAATAATGAGCAAAACTTTAGATAGACATCATTTTTGATCACAAAGTCTATAAACATTTTCTTTTGGTGTTTTCTGCTGTGCAATTATTAATTTCTCCATCATGGTCTATTACTTTTCCCCCCACATAAACCTAAACAATCAGACGGTCTGTTCTTGTCCAAAACAATCTGTATATCGTGCACCAGACTTTATATTAAAAACGAACTAGTATTGAACTTTATGTAAGAATCTGACCCTCTCCCCGTGGGCTCTAGTGTCCCTCTGCCCTGCTCTGACCCTGGATAAGGTGTTTCTCATTATTGCACAACTAGGCGGTTCATTAGTGGAGCCTGTGATAAATTATCCAGCGGTGGACTGCCACACGGTGACCGCGGCCCATAACTCTTACTAACACCACAGCACTCCTGTGTCCCGCGTGATCGCCTGACACTCACGCTCTGCCCCGTTTCCATGCTCTCAGAGTCATGAAACCTGCACTCGCACATGTAACACGCTATGTAGTCGCTTCATCAAAATGAAATGGACACTGAAAACACACCTGAGCTATTCAAACGCCAACAGTTTACATGGAAAAATCTACAGGTGAAACTCAAAAATTGATTTATTTCAGTAATTTAATATATTATATAGACTCATTACATGCAAAGTGAGATATTTCAAGCCTTTATTTGTTATAATTTTGATGATTATGCCTTGACAGAATATTTTCACAATATTCTGATTTTGAATTTGGGGTTTTCATAAGCTGTAAGCCATAATCATCAAAATTACAACAAATTAAGCTTGAAATATCTCACTTTGCATGTAATGAGTCTATATAATATATTAGTTCCACCTTTTAAGTTGAATTACTGAAATAAATGAACTTTTGCACCATATTCTAATTTTTCGAGTTTCACCTGTATGGGTGCAAAATGTGAAACTAAAGTAAAATATAATTTTATCCCTCTTAGAAAAAAAAAGTTCAGTGAGGTTCTATACAGAACTCTATGCATCTTGACTCTAATAATAATAAACAAAAACTTTGTTAGAAAGGTTTAAAAGGTGAAATTTTTCTGGTGATAAAGTATGTTTAAAATTAATTCATAAAATTTAATTAAAAATGAATTAAAACAAAACTAATTCATTAAAACTAAATGAACTGCTATATGAAGCGCCGGCAGAAACCGTTCATCGAGTGTTAGCAAACTGAAAATCACTGGGTAGCAACATATTTTTTTAGCTTTAAAAAAGGTGGAAAGTTTCTTTAGTTGTCCAATCAAACTGCATTTTAGCACATTATTAATATGGACACATTTAAAAATTATTTATTTTATAATATAATTTTATTTATAAATTATGGTTATATATATTTGAATTATTTTATATTATATTCATTTTTTTTAATTTAAAGCTATTTTATAAACGGTTTTTTTAGTTTTAAAAAAGTAGGAGAAAACGCTTCCTGTGTCTCAGTTTCTTTAGTTGTCCAATCAAACTATGCATTTAGCACATTATTAATATGGACACATTTTAAATAATTTATTTTATAATATAATTTTATATTAAATACATTTTTTTTATATATATATATTTTTCATTTAAAGCTATTTTATAAAAGTTATAAAATAATTAACTATATTAATTAATTACTACAACTCAGTATTGGATTTTAAGGACATCTCGGTTAATTTTTTAACAAAAAACAAACAAAAAAAACATGTCAAATCTGGTTCCTGGAGCAAAAGCAGTTGAGAACCACTATATGAGCCACTAACACAGTATTAAAGAAAACAGAGTCTAGGTGGAAACTCCATCGCTGGTGAGCCATTCTCCAAAAACAGAGAGTTTAGAAGTGATTGGACGGTATTACAGCTTTCAGCAGACTTGCATTAGTGTCTCTTAAAGCAGGTGTGATTCAGGCACTTGTGTCAGCACACCCCATTTCTCAACTGAGCACGCTCAAGACATTTCCTCGTGAATACATGGCAGATCATAAACCAAAGAGACCCACCTATGATAATACAGGGATTCCACAAAACTCTTAAAAAAGAGCAAACCAATGACTCAGCATTGCTCAATCTCAATCCATGACTTAACAAATAACCCGAGAGAAAGGAATTGCCTTAGTCACATAAAACCTTGCAAACAGACAAATAAATGAATAATTTTATATTACAGGATAGCAGGGAGTAGCCAGCAGTCAAGTTGGAAGTGTTTGCGATCTGATACTGAAATGCAAGATAAAACACTCACTGTAGGAACACATATGGGACTGGTTCTGTGTAAGAATCTCTGCGCATCCCTATCAAAATCTTTTAAAAAGATACTTACAAGGAGGGTTTGGTGTTCATTTGCTCCAGCAGAACACATGAAATGGAAAACAATCAATGCACCTGGACCAGAAGTGGCATCACATTCAGAAAGAGAATGTGTAATTACAGTAGCCTATAGCTAAGATCTTCAAAGTCAGATATAAGACTTGAAAAATCCCGAATGGCCATAATAAGAGCCCAGAGATGAGGCTTGTCAAATAAGCAGGAATACACTTAATGAAGTATGTTCAGGTACATTTTCAACATGTTTGTATAAGATCGAGTAGTCAAGCAGCTTTTATTTTGCTTTAATTTTCAGGGATCAACCACCTTTCAACTGATCCAAGAATAACTGATGTATTTATATGGCTTTAAAAGGGAAATATTAAAGGGAAAGGGGAAATTGTTAAATTTGACTCCTGCTATAAAAAAATTAAATAAAAAAAATTACACGTTATAGGAAAAATTAGACAAAAAAATATATAATTTGAATCGAATATTCTGTGGTGAAAAATTATTTCTGAATCTTATGCTTTTGGGGATCAGCAACACAAAAGCAAGACATTAATTAGTGAGTTTATTTGATTATCATATAAATAAATATAGGGAAATAGGCCAAATGACAGGCATTGTCTCTGATAATTAGCAAAGATTCTGCCAACATAAATGTATATAATATATAGACAAATTGTTATTTAAATATAATTAATGTAAACATAATATAAATGCAGTCATTATGCTAATAAAATTGTTCCAAGATGCGAATTTTATAGCAATATGCTCTACTATAAAATTATTCAAATTAAATAATAAAGATGTTAAGAAAAGCTCTAAACCTACCGTTTCTGTCCTGATCGACCTCTCCTGTCATGGATTTGAGTGAAATAAATTAAGAAACTGATAAGTGAAAATAATCCACAGATAATGAAAGGGTATTCCTTAAAATGTTTCCTCTCGACCTCTCATTGTAGTGATGATGCATAATTCTGAACATCCACGTTTTTCACATAAACCTGTCCAGAGCGAGCCGAAACTAGGGTTGACGGACACAGACGCGTCTTAAACGCAAGATCGGACGCGTCCAGGTCCAGTTCCTCGCGAGAGACGCTCTCTCCTCTGAACGCAGGAGCCAGTGCCAAAACCAAGTCCCATAAACACATGAGAGCTTTCAACCCCTGAGGTGTCAAATTCCAGCCCCTATCACATGATCCTCTACAAGCGAGCGACGCGACAAACTCCCGCGATCCCATGATAATCCACGAAGCTGTAGCGCAAGCGAGCGCGTCGCGCGCCGCAAATTAGAATGGGAGCGTTCTGATTGGTCGATTGGCTGCCTACGTCGGAAGTCCATCTCCTGCACGGGAGAACTCTTCGTTGATTATGAGTTGTAATGGAGGGAAAGAGGAAAGATCAGGTAACGCGCTCACTCACTCACTCACCTGCTCCTCGAGAGATAGCCTACACTGTTCAGAGATCAGCATTTCTCTCACCACAGCCTCCACTATCAAATACCCCACATTAGGCTACTCTATTCTACGAGTTTACTTGATAATAATATAAATACATTTGAGTTTCCCAGTACAGTCTTAAAAATCAAGGTTCTTTTTTTGGTTCCATAGGAAACTTTTCATTCCACAAAGGTTATATATTGAAAGGTGCTTAAGATTTTTACATGTTTTTCACACTAAAACATGTTTTTTTTTTTTTTACTGAAAGGTTCTTTGTTGAACCGAAAACCCTTATTTTGGAACTTTTATTTTTAAGAGTGTAAGAGTTTCTATGCATAGAGTTACTGATCTAGGTAATAGTCAAAACAACAAACCCACAATTCTGATATAAAATCCTGGACCCATTTTCTATTATTTTTCTTAGGCTATATGTAAGTCTATTTTGTCCTTATGTGCCACATTTCAATACTTTGCTTTATTTTTGTTCAAAACACTAACCTCAAATATGTGAAATACTAATAGTGATGCTAACCATTAATACACAATCACACTAGATTGTAGCTCAAAGTGCTTTACAAACAAGGGGAAATTCATTAAAAATATATAATAAAATTAACAAGTAATAGTGATTAGTGTATGTAATAGTTCTACTAGTCTTTAACAGACCTGTAGTAAGATTGCATAAAGCTCTTAGGTTTCACCTCCATTCATTTTCAATAAATAAATAATGCATGTTTCAATTTGGCATGTAAGATACGCAGCCAATGAGCAGTGCTCTATTTAAGGACCCAGAGAAAATCATTCATATATTAAATAAACAATAATGAGACATTCTGATTTTAAGGTTAAATACCAAACACTGCGACTTTCTGGCTCAGTCAGAAACTGCATTCTTGCCTGTGATAGCGTCACTTCACGGCTCCAGCAGAATCAGCACGCTAGATATCAACACCAGATTTATGGCTAATAGAATAACTGACAGGTTAGCAAACAACACACTTTCCCACAATACAGAGGCGGGATTTCAGTACGGCTGAGTTTATCAAGATTGGCCACAGCTCAAGCTGTTCTGCGCCGGATTTTGAGCTGCTCTCAGACGGTGTGTGTGTGTGTGTGTGTGAAGCAAATGCCCATGCCATCTAAACAGACAGAGAAAGAGATTTAAAATGCCTTCCTCGGGCAGTGCAGGTGGAGCTTGACCTCATGTCTCACTGGAAAACCCGTGTCAGGGTGTAAACTCTGTAAACTACAGATCTGGGCGGCTGCTAATCCAAAGGTTGCAGGTTCAAATCGTGGAAGAGGTGATTTATGAACTACTAAAGCTGGCATAAAAAGAGACTTAAACTCGAATCTGGGCAAATGTCCCTTTAGTACAAATGCATAATAGATTGCTTTGGATAAAGTGTGTGAATAACGAGAATTAAATGTGTGCTGTAAAACTCCCACCATGATGCCAGGATGATCCCATGTGGTTGTTATTGTCTTCTGAGAGGTTGCTATAGGGAATCTGACACATGTTTTAGATGTGTCCAGAAAGTAAGTACATTCAAATCTCCATGACTGAACCGGCACAGCTATTATTACCAGAAGAACGTCGTCGCCAATAATGTCAAACTAGGAGATGATCAGAAACCTAGAGACAAGACAGATACAGACACATTCTTAAGATGGACACATTGTGTCTTGCGCTACACACACACACACACACACACACACACACACACACACACACACACACACACACACACACACACACACAACTTTCTGCATTTTACATTTTCAAAAAACATTATTCTGTATGATTTATTACCTGTATTCCTCATAGGGAACAAAACATGTCCCCACAAGGACAAGGATTTTGGATATTGCCATCTTTGTGGGGACATTTCGATCCCCTCCACACCCTAACCCGAACACACACACACACACACACACACACACACACAGCTTTAAGCAAACAAGAAAGAGCCCACCTGCTCGGACTAAAGTGACAAACCCTGCCCTCACCCTGCCACCCCCACCCCCACCCCCACCCCACCCCACACACACACACACACACACACACTATATCTGCACTTTTTGTGATGGTTTCAGACATGTGCAGTAGTTTTTCACAGTGCTTATTATGTAAATTGTCATTTATCAATTTTTTATTTACTCATGTATTATATTTCCTCTCTAATTTTTATTTTGTTTGTATTATTCAGTGTGTATATTATGTAAATTGTAAACCTTGTTTATAATAATAGTATAATACTGTATTCTTTAAGTTGCTGCCTTAAATTTTTAAGTACAATCAATTGTCATTTCAACTTAAATGACATTAAACTGACTTAAAAAAAAAGAAGCTTGAATTGAGTTGAATCTTGTATATCATAAATATTTTGAAAATGGCTGAACTTATTTTGATGAGTTAAACTAATGCAAACATGTTTACATAAGTGTACATGACAAAGTATGTCATTTGTGCTGCAGGATCTTCATAACATTTGCTTTTACTGTGATTTTTAGTGAATGTATGAAGTCATTTCTCTTCAAGTTCGCACAGAATCAATTTGAATGTCTCAATACATACAAACGTACATGTTGAACAGTACAGCTAACAAAGTTTTTTTTTTTTTTGAAATGGAAGAGTTTGGCACTATCATTCTTTTAAATAAATGTAACTTGGTTTGATATTGATATGTAATGCAAAGACATTTATCCTTTGTTAATTAAGGCATAAACTGTAATGTGGACTCTAAGGCATTTTCTGTAAAGCTGCTTTGAAATGATGTGTATTGTGAAAAGCGCTATACAAATAAATGTGAATTGAATTGAATAACTTGAGCGATAATCAAACGCAGTAACTCAAGTCGCTTTGAATGAAAAGCAGCTGCTAAAATGCAACAGAGTACATTTCACACTGCATTTTCCCCCAAGCGCTGTCTCTAACAATAAAGCAGGTCGTGAAAACCGACTAATGACGAATACGGCTTTATTTCGATACTCGTTTACTCCAGTCGGCTTCTGTCAAAGTGATATATATTCGGGGATACGTTCTTCAGCTGCGAAAACAAAGCACTTCGCTTGTAACATCTTACAGTGTGAGGGAAATTGCGTCCCCGTAGTGTGATCACAGAGCCCGCGCTGACCTGCGCTCGGACAGATGTGATGGAGTTCGCTCAGGAAGCCAGGCTGCATGTTTTCACTATTCCGGCTACACAAAGTTCTCCTAAAAAAAAGTCCAGTCTGGATAACATCAAACTAATTAAAACAAAAAGCGTGCTGTTTTTCCACAAGAAAGTCCTTAGATTGGGTATATTTTGACAAAGTGTGCCAACATTAGACGCCAGAATTTTACACTCTTTTTACTCTTGTGACCTGATATTTAATCAGGGCAATGAAAGAATAATTTACATTAATAAATGGCTGGGGAAATAAATAACCTATGAAATATGCAGCGTCTGAGCCAGTATGAAATTGCATTTGTTGACCAGCGCCATCAATCTAACGCACACATGCACTCTTAGAAGAAAAGGTTATTTTAGTGGTTCCCATCATAGGATCATTTTATGGATTTAGTTAAACCCATTAAACATGAAAGTATTTTGCAGTCATTTTTTCCTTATACACTCTAAAAATGCTAGGTTCAGCATGTTGGGTTATGTATGTGTAATATTTTTAACCAGCTGCTGGGTCATTTTGAATGTAAATACAAATGATGAACCCCCTCACATACCTACCCAGCGCTGGGTCAACGTAACCCAATGTTGGGAAGTCTGTGGCAAAAACTGGATACATTTGTCAACTGTTTTTTGACGTAACTGTTCAAACATGAATATATAAGAATATTATGATGAGATTGTCATTTAATGAACTGGAACAGCCAACTGATATCAGGTTTCTTTCCACAGATTCCCATTGGCTGCACTTGCTGTTCCCGTCACGTCTACTAAAAAAACGTTTACTAAATGTTTTTTTGAGTATTTTATGTTTGTAAAAGACTGACTTGCCATTGAATAAAAACAATTGTATATGTACTGCTCCTGTCCTATTTTATTAGTATTACTTAAAATGAAAAACCTTCAATATCAGGTTGACTGACCGAGCACAACCCAGCAAACGGGCTGATCAATGTATAAAACCCAATACGCTTGGTCAAAATAACCCAGCATGCGTTCCGTCCAATATTAACCCAGCGCTGGGTTGCTAAATAACCCAGAAATGGTCGTATAGAACATTTCTGGTTTTAAGGGGCTCTATAAAATTGAGTCAAAAACCCTAGGGTTCTGTACAGAACCCCGATAAAACATTTTTTCGTGGCTCGAGTCCAAACAGTGGATCGAGGAGGTCTATTCCCGTTCCCATCTCAATGATGCGCAGGACCTGTGGGAAGACATCACAATGCAAAATTACTTTTGAGGGTGGCATTTAAGACAGTGTCTAAACTGTCTGTGTTGGTGACCCCAGAGCCTGACCTTTGCCCCGGGTCCCTCTCTCCTTCATGTGTGTCCTGATGTCTATTGTGTGGAACGGGTCTGCGATCATCACTCGTTGACCTCCCGGACTCTGGATGAGGAAGAGAACTGGGTGGTCACTTCGGTCCGGGGCTTCAGGATCAGACTCCTGTGGTTCAGGTCAAGCGGGAAGGCTTTACTGTTTAGTGAGTCAAAAAATAGAACTTTTTGTCTGTGTTTCGGGGCTGCGTTCCTCAAAAGCATCATGAGGTAAGTTGATCGCATTGAGAGACCATTGGTGTCAACACGATGGCTTACGATGCTTTTGAGGAAGTCACAGCACACCTCTCCTCAACAACACACAAGCGTCACAACTGCTGGAGGACTAGTTTAATACTTAGACTTATGGGTTTGATCCAGTGTTGTTTTAGTATAATTGAGATACTATTATAGTATTTATTCATATTTTGAATATTTAAAAAATATATATATTTTTTTTAGTTGTAAATTTTTTTTGTGTCATTTTCATTTGTTTTAAAAAAATGTCTATGTCTCTTTTATTTTAGTTTCAGTTATTTTTGTATATCAGGTTAAACTATATATTGCCTTGGCAGTAAACTAATCTTTTATTTTATTTTAGTTAGTTTGAGGATAAAATTAAAATATTTTTTAAGGTTTTAGTTTTAGTTAACTACCGGTAATAACCTTGGATTGAACAAAGTACACTATACCATTCAAAAGCTGAGTCAGTAAGATATAATAAGAAAATAAAAATCATATAGGCCTAATGGTAAAAAAAAAAAAAGTTTCTTGAGCAGCAAATCCTCATATTAGAGTGATTTGTGAAGGATCATGTGACTCTGAAGACTGGAGTAATGATGCTGAAAATACAGCTTTGATCACAGGAATAAATGACATTTTACAATATATTCACACAGAAAACAGTTATTTTAATTTGTAATAATATTTCACAATATTACTGTTTTTCTGATCAAATAAAGGCAGCCTCAGTCAGCATAAAAAACTCTCAAAAACAAACTTTTGAACAGTATTGTGTCAAAATATGAGCAAGTCTCTTAGCAAACACTAATAATGTTAATAAAACCACAAACATCTAGTTCATCACAGGCTGTGGATGAAATGCGAGGGTAATATCGCTCCAAAACCTTCATTCAAATACAGGCTGTAAACCAGCAGCAGAAAGGGAAATATTCGAGGAATAGATATTCACGCTGGAAAACAGAACACGCTGAGCTCTTTCAGACAAAATGTAAACCAACACGATATAGCAAACAAGGCTAGAGTTTATATTTAGTGCGTCCAGCCAGAGAATGTAGGAGCACATAGAGAGGATGCTTGACACTGAGGTAAACACACACACACACACACACACGCTTGGCTTCCCAGAAGAGCCTCAAACTCTACCTTTATCTTCTCATATCTTCCTCCTCTCTCTCGAGGTACGAGGCGCTTTCACAGGGAACAGTTAAACTCCATTAAGATGCATCTGAGGACGTGAGCCCTGAAACTGAAATGACAGGAACTAGAGTGATTTGAAGATTATAAGAGTAAATGAGTAATATTTTAAATAAATACAGACCAGAGAGGGGTTTGCAAGCTTTTTGATACCCAGGAACCCCTGAAGACTAGAAGACTAGATTTTTTTTTTTTTAATTCCTAAATTTAATTACTGGCTTTTGTTTCATATGATAGACTTTTATATTATGATCTAAAAAAAAAAAAAAAAAAAATCATTAAAACTTTTATCTGGAAAATGTTCGCTGTATTAAGTTTGACCTATTTTCTTTTCACTAATAAAGTAACATCAGATGCACAAACTTAAAAAAAAAATTCTCTCTTGCGCGCTCTCCACACACACACCCACACGTATGTGTACTAATATATATATATATATACTGAATGTGTCAAATCGATTAATCGCATCTAGAAGTTTGTGCTTATAAAATGTGTACACATATAATATATAAATTAGGGCTGTCAAATGATTAATCACGATTAATCGCATCCAAAATAAAAGTTTGTGTTTACATAATATATGTGGGTGCACTGTGTATAATTATTTTATATATATATAAATACACACACATGCATGCATGTTTAAGAAATATTTTAATGTATATACTGTATATGGATTTATATACAATTTGTATTATATTTAAATATAAATATTTTATATATAAATAATATTTTTTTCTTAAATATACATGCATGTGTGTGTATTTAAATAATTATACACAGTGCACCCACATATATTATGTAAACACAAACTTTTATTTTGGATGCGATTAATCGCGATTAATCATTTGACAGCCCTAATATAAATATAATATATATATATTATATATTTATATACACACACATATATTATATAAACAATCTTTTATGTTAGATGCGATTAATTGATTTGACAGCACTGTGTATATGTGTGCGTATGTGTATATATATATATTAAAATGCATAAAATTGCTGCATGTGACCGAGCGGAAGCTGCCGTAGGTGTGTTTTCCAGTCGAGTCTTAAAAGAGAGGGTGCGAGTCGATGACCTGTCGGAAAGAATAAAGCCCAAGCAGAGCGATTCTTCACAGACAGAGCTCAAAACACGACACACACCGGCCTTCAGTCAAACTTCACATGTAAAACACTCGTGTAACCAAAACCTGCTCAACTCTGCTCCGCGGAGTGTGAAGCTGTCAGGATGTGACCTCTCCATCGCAGCCGTGTCACGAAGGCCCACCTACATAGACACACACACACACACACACACCTGTCGGAGCCAATAACAGCCCCCCATTCACTTCTTCAGCTCTGAAACCCCAGGTCAAGGATTGTCTTTAAATAGGAGACACCTGCCTGTTGTGTCCATAGCTCAACTGTCTGTGATCTCACTCTACTTTCTAAATCTGTGTGTTATTTACGGCACTGCAAGCACATCAGATGTTTGAGCGCAGCGGAGAGACACGACACAGGTCGAAGGTCAAGGTCACGAGGAGCGGGGCATCTTCCCTGAACGCCACAGCCACAGAATCCGTGTTTAAAAGCCTGTTCGAAAGATTTACATTCCAGATTTCACTGTTAACATGGCAATTAAAATAACATCTGGTAACACTTTACAATGTTCATTAATAACACAAACAAACATTAAAAAGTGCTGTTTTCACAGTGGGTTTCTGGCTACAGCTGCCAGGTCTTTACTGTAAATTTTTCCAGTGTACATTCAGCTTTGAAGCATCCGGTCCTCTGGTCACTGTATCAATCAAAATGTTACAACCTCGAAAGAATCTCAAGGACAGTGTTTCAGGATTTTAGGGAGTACTTTGGGTTGCAAAGTCATAATTAAAATCTTTTAACCCAGGATTTCTTTCTTTTTTGTTGTTGTTGCATGTTCTACACGATCTACAGTAAACCAGCAGGAAAATGCCACCGTAAGAGTCACAGTAATGTACTAACATTTTAAAACATGTGGGCAAACTGGTTTTAGAATAAAATGTTTTTCTTTTTCTGACAAAAACTGCCATTCAAAAGTCTTGCAAATTCAAATAAATGCTGTTCTTTTTAAATTTTTTTTTTTTTTTTTGGTGGTTTTCAACATTGACTTTTTTTTCTCAACATTAATAATAATCAGAAATGTTTCTTGAGCATCAAATAGAGTGAGTTCTGGAGGATCATGTGACACTGAAGACTGGAGTAATGATGCTGGAAATTCAGCTTTGATCACAGGAATAAATTACACTACAATATATTCAAGTAGAAAATATTTAATTACAACCGTTATTCTAAGCTGTAATAATATTCACAATATTACTGTTTTTTTTTATCATATAAATGCAGTCTTGGTGAGCAGAAGAGACTTCTTTCAAAAAACGAAACAAAAAAATCTAGACAACACCAAACTTATGATCGGTAATGTAAATTATTCATAAAACACTGATGTTGGTTACATTTTATGGATAAGAGTTAATAAATTCTAATAATGCAATTATTCATATACTGAATTTACATAAGTTAATAAATTAAAAAATACATTAAAGAATGACCTTTTGTGTTAGAAAAATAAACACATACAAATAAATAATAAAAGAAGAAAAAAATTGAAAATCAATTATCAGTGGCCAATGCTGCCTCTAAACATAAAAGCTCATTTCTGCCACTGACCCAGAGTAATCCTCTGTAACTGCTGGTTCAATACTGGATGTATTACATAAAGTTACTACATGAAGTTATGGTTATTAAATCAGGATATGATTCGGAGTTAGGATGTTTGTCATACAGCCATGCTGAAAGTGTCTTTAGATTCAAAGCCTCCGTTAAATGACTACAGCCTGACAGAAAGAAAACCAGCCGGTGAACACACAGAATGAAGAGTAAACACACAGCAGAGCAGTCAAACCCACATCTGATGAACCACACATGAAAAACTATATCTCATTCTGTACGTCGCTACACGATTCTCAATCGCCTTGAGCAGAACTTCATGCCAGAGGAAGACTGACACAAATAAAGGAAAGCGGTGGATTCTGCTCTATTCAGATTGTCTGGAGGAGTGTTGCGAGACGGGAACGACACTGATCTCGGAAAACGTACAGAGGGATTTCCAGGAACGGCGTCTGAAAGAAAGGACTCTTAAAGGGATAGTTCACTTTGAAATTAATTTTTGGTATGTTTTAGCTTACCTCAAGGGCATCCAAGATGTAGGTGTCTTTGTTTCCGCAGTAGTTTCAATTTTGATATTTTTAGGTCAAACCGTTCTTGTCTGTCAGTCATATAATGCAGGTCTATGGTCACCACCTCAAAGAGCATGACCAGAGAAGTCCAGATTAAACATGATTTAATGACTCGTAAATGTAAGTACACATTGATGGCCTAAGACACGAAACAAGCGGTTTGTGTGAGAAAACGAACAGTAATTATATCGTTTTTACCTCTTGTAACCACAGCCACGTCCAAGTGATCTGAGGGCGCGGGCGCTTCGGTCTGTGCGTTACAATGTGTTCAATGTGTACTTACATTTACGAGTCATTAAATCATGTTTAATTTGGACTTCTCTGTGCATGCTCTTTGAGGTGGTGACCATAGACCTGCATTATATGACTGACAGACAAGAACGGTTTGACCTAAAAATATCAAAATTGAAACTACTGCGGAAACAAAGACACCTACCGCTTGGATGCCCTTGAGGTAAGCTAAAACATACCAAAAATTAATTTCAAAGTGAACTATCCCTTTAAAAAATTCCCAATACTTCCATTAACCTTTAGGCACAAGGACCCTGAAACCCGTCCGCACGCGTGAGTCATGAGAACACATAAACACAACTGTTTGTTTGAACAAAGCAGGTTGATCAGGTGGAAGTTTAAATGCTAACCATGAGCTGTCCATAAACATGTGCTGATGTTTTCCAATCATAACAGTAGAAAGAACACAAGTACAGGCAGCGTGCCAAGATATATCCCGGCTAACAGGGAACATTCTGGCAACTTATGAACAAACGTTCTTCCACTAACATTAATACAATGTTTGTTCCAAGTCATTTAATAACGTTCTCAAAACGTTAGCACAAATACATCATTAATGAAACGGTTTTCCCTGAAATGTTTCGTCTTGCATTTTTTTAAATGTTACTGCTTGTTTGAGAATGTTCCAAGAACATTCAAAAGTAACATTCCCATCATGCTTGAAGAATGATCAAATGGAATGTTCCCTTAAAGTTTGCGTAACCAAGGAACGTTTTCTAAACATTTTAAAAAAACGGCATGTTTTGAACGTTCCGAGAACATTCAGAAAGAACTTTCTTAGAACATTGGATAGTCAATCAGTGGCAGAGCTTGGCTTTTCAATATGTTCAATATGAGTGACAGTGCCGATCCACTTTTTCAGCAGCCTCGGTTACAAAGGGTTTTTTAAAGGAGCTGTATGTAAGATTGTGGCCAAAACTGGTACTGCAATCACTTTCAAATTACTGTAGAGCGGTGTATCCCCTCCCCCTCCCCCCTGACTCGAGGTTGCCAGATAGACTGCAGGATCCAGCAGGAATTTATCCAACACGTTTGTAGCTGCAGCTGTGGTAACTAGAGCAGAGCTGGCAACCCGGATGCCGCAACACTACTGACTTCGTGATTGGTAGATAGGTGGAGGGTGGGGCTTCAGACCAAAACACAACATGACAACATCAACATCAGTTGAGGGCTGCAACTTCGATTTATAAATGACAATATCCTGGCCGGACTACTGTTGTCAGTGATATAAGTATTTGAAATGAACATGATTTCTTAATGTCTAGTGACATATCAGGGCCTTTTTATGATTAATTGAAATACATTTCTTACATACAGCTCCTTTAAGTCTTTGTTAGAGTTATAAGCCATGAATGAGAACATAACGGCTTAAATGAGGGAAAGAACTATAATTCCTTTATACACACACTCATCACTTTCAGTGCTTACTGGGAGTGGGCGGCACTAAAGAGTTCTTGGTGCAATTAGTTTGTTTCGATTCTCTGATTGGTGGAGATTTCTGTGCAGAATCATGGGTACTGTAGTTTTCAACAGGAATTCCACTGTTAAATGTGTTTATTTAATGTGATTAATAATGCAGGCTGATAGTTTTAACACCCTAGCTTACAGTAGGTCTGTTCAAAAGTAATTCCCCTGTTGATGTTTCTCCCAGACCCGGTCTGTTGCACGCTAGTACAGTATGTGTAATAAGATTCATTTATTTCGAAAAACCTGAAGGCTACATGCCATTCTTTTAAATTGAATTATTAAAATATTTATTGTATAGGTTCAGTTGTATCATTATTGGTATCGAGAATCGTGAAATTTGACTGACACGTCACCCACTAAATGCGTTATCACACAGTCAGCGATTGAAATGAAAAGCCCTTTTCAGACTGAATGTATAAATATTGACAATATTTTAATCTGGTCTCATGATCTGGTTACACACGGAGAGTGATATACATGTGGAAAGTGCAGGAAACAAGTGAACACTGATTTGTTTAAATGGCACACATCAGAAGAGCAGCAGAAACTCATTAGGTGACAATCATTTGTTGTGTAGTTGTGCACTGTGGTGATGTGCATAGCCTGAGATTGAAGAGAACAGAACAGTATCAAAGCATTAAAGTTGTCTTGGCTTAAAAAATAAAGCATCTTAAATGACGGTGATTAAAATACTGTCTAAAATAAATACTGAATCCGGTTCACAGCGGCTGCTGTGGAGTCAAAGCCAGGAGAAAGCAGCACGTTTCCAGTCTTTGTCGGATAGCTATAGCGCGTAGGGACAGACTCTGGTCTACGAGGCATCCTAAAATCAAGCGTCACCATGATTGAGGTGAGGTTGCCATGGATACCGTTCCAGCATATGATGTGAGGTCACTTCCTCCGGCTCACATTAGTGAGAGTCCGTCAGCTGGGATGGCCGTCACCACTTTGATACGGTGATTAATGCCATCTGTCAGCTGTATGATGGGGATGTAACGTCAGATCCCATTGGTCAGGTCCTGAATAACACCCCCCATCACCAGCTTCCGGAGAAACTCCTTCTCTTTGGATATGTTGTGTGTCCATGACTGGGTGTGTGTGAGAGAAAAAGAGAAACAGAAAGAGCACAATGGAGCAAACGGTCATCAAGAGTTTGTCACGTGCTGCGCTCAATGGAGACATGACGTCTGCACATGCAGCTTTGCTTTTGTTTTCACAACCCACAAAAGAAGTTTGGACGGTCCACCTCCAGTAAACATGTAAAACAACAGTCTGTCATACTACACAACAATCACAATGAAATATGGTGCCATCATCTGATTTCTGCAATTTTTTTTTTTTTTTTTGTAATTTAAGCTGAATCATCCATGTTTACTTTTGTTAAGATATATAATGTACATGCTAAATAAACAATGAAAAAATATATATACACAAGTCAACAATGACAATAGAGTAGACCTGAAATAGAGCTGGTTTCACACAAAATGGGTGTGTTCACTTAAAATCCAATATTTGCAAAAAAACAAACAATGCATTTTCTACATATTTTCTTTTTGCTTCTGGCTTCTTGCGATGCCACTGAAAATCAAATCTTGTACATGCATGTCTTGCAAACTTAAACATCATATGCCATCATTGTCTGGCAAAAGTGTCTATGAATTTATTATGAGTTAATGATCAAGTTACAATACAGCTGTATAATTTCCAGCTTGTTGCAGCTAATTTTTTGTGTGTTTAATAAATAAAATAATTTTAGTGAATAAACCACATTTTGTGAAGAATAATTAACATTTATTTGAATATATTTCTGTCATGAATGTTTGGCATGGTAATGGACATGACAATGTTGATATTTTTGAATGAACACGAATAGATCTGAAAAGATCTGCTACGCTGATGCTGTTATTGCTGCTACTGATGCTGTTATTGCTGCTACTGATGCTGTTATTGCTGCTACTGATGCTGTTATTGCTGCTGCAGATGCTGTTATTGCTGCTACTGATGCTGTTATTGCAGCTACTGATGCTGTTATTGCTGCTGCAGATGCTGTTATTGCTGCTACTGATGCTGTTATTGCAGTTATTGCTGCTACTGATGCTGTTATTGCTGCTACTGATGCTGTTATTGCAGTTATTGCTGCTACTGATGCTGTTATTGCTGCTACTGATGCTGTTATTGCTGCTACTGATGCTGTTATTGCTGCTACTGATGCTGTTATTGCAGTTATTGCTGCTACTGATGCTGTTATTGCTGCTACTGATGCTGTTATTGCTGCTACTGATGCTGTTATTGCTGCTGCAGATGCTGTTATTGCTGCTACTGATGCTGTTATTGCTGCTACTGATGCTGTTATTGCAGTTATTGCTGCTACTGATGCTGTTATTGCTGCTACTGATGCTGTTATTGCTGCTACTGATGCTGTTATTGCTGCTACTGATGCTGTTATTGCAGTTATTGCTGCTACTGATGCTGTTATTGCTGCTACTGATGCTGTTATTGCTGCTACTGATGCTGTTATTGCTGCTGCAGATGCTGTTATTGCTGCTACTGATGCTGTTATTGCTGCTACTGATGCTGTTATTGCTGCTACTGATGCTGTTATTGCTGCTGCAGATGCTGTTATTGCTGCTACTGATGCTGTTATTGCAGCTACTGATGCTGTTATTGCAGCTACTGATGCTGTTATTGCAGCTACTGATGCTGTTATAGCTGCTGCAGATGCTGTTATTGCTGCTACTGATGCTGTTATTGCTGCTACTGATGCTGTTATTGCTGCTGCAGATGCTGTTATTGCTGCTACTGATGCTGTTATTGCTGCTACTGATGCTGTTATTGCTGCTGCAGATGCTGTTATTGCTGCTACTGATGCTGTTATTGCAGCTACTGATGCTGTTATTGCAGCTACTGATGCTGTTATTGCTGCTACTGATGCTGTTATTGCTGCTGCAGATGCTGTTATTGCTGCTGCAGATGCTGTTATTGCTGCTACTGATGCTGTTATTGCTGCTGCAGATGCTGTTATTGCTGCTGCAGATGCTGTTATTGCTGCTGCAGATGCTGTTATTGCTGCTACTGATGCTGTTATTGCTGCTACTGATGCTGTTATTGCAGCTACTGATGCTGTTATAGCTGCTGCAGATGCTGTTATTGCTGCTACTGATGCTGTTATTGCTGCTGCAGATGCTGTTATTGCTGCTACTGATGCTGTTATTGCTGCTACTGATGCTGTTATTGCTGCTACTGATGTTGTTATTGCTGCTACTGATGCTGTTATTACTGCTACTGATGTTGTTATTGCTGCTACTGATGCTGTTATTGCTGCTGCAGATGCTGTTATTGCTGCTGCAGATGCTGTTATTGCTGCTGCAGATGCTGTTATTGCTGCTGCAGATGCTGTTATTGCTGCTACTGATGCTGTTATTGCTGCTGCAGATGCTGTTATTGCTGCTGCAGATGCTGTTATTGCTGCTACTGATGCTGTTATTGCTGCTACTGATGCTGTTATTGCAGCTACTGATGCTGTTATAGCTGCTGCAGATGCTGTTATTGCTGCTACTGATGCTGTTATTTGCTGCTGCAGATGCTGTTATTGCTGCTGCAGATGCTGTTATTGCTGCTACTGATGCTGTTATTGCTGCTACTGATGCTGTTATTGCTGCTACTGATGTTGTTATTGCTGCTACTGATGCTGTTATTACTGCTACTGATGTTGTTATTGCTGCTACTGATGCTGTTATTGCTGCTGCAGATGCTGTTATTGCTGCTACTGATGCTGTTATTGCTGCTACTGATGCTGTTATTGCTGCTGCAGATGCTGTTATTGCTGCTACTGATGCTGTTATTGCTGCTGCAGATGCTGTTATTACTGCTACTGATGCTGTTATTGCTGCTGCAGATGCTGTTATTGCTGCTACTGATGCTGTTATAGCTGCTACTGATGCTGTTATTGCTGCTACTGATGCTGTTATTGCTGCTACTGATGCTGTTATTGCTGCTGCAGATGCTGTTATTGCTGCTACTGATGCTGTTATTGCTGCTACTGATGCTGTTATTGCTGCTGCAGATGCTGTTATTGCTGCTACTGATGCTGTTATTGCTGCTACTGATGCGGTTATTGCTGCTGCAGATGCTGTTATAGCTGCTACTGATGCTGTTATTGCTGCTACTGATGCTGTTATTGCTGCTGCAGATGCGGTTATTGCTGCTGCAGATGCTGTTATTGCTGCTGCAGATGCTGTTATTGCTGCTACTGATGCTGTTATTGCTGCTACTGATGCTGTTATTGCTGCTGCAGATGCTGTTATTACTGCTACTGATGCTGTTATTGCTGCTGCAGATGCTGTTATTGCTGCTACTGATGCTGTTATTGCTGCTACTGATGCTGTTATTGCTGCTGCAGATGCGGTTATTGCTGCTGCAGATGCTGTTATTGCTGCTACTGATGCTGTTATTGCTGCTACTGATGCTGTTATTGCTGCTGTAGATGCTGTTATTACTGCTACTGATGTTGTTATTGCTGCTACTGATGCTGTTATTGCTGCTACTGATGCTGTTATTGCTGCTGCAGATGCTGTTATTGCTGCTACTGATGCTGTTATTGCTGCTACTGATGCTGTTATTGCTGCTACTGATGCTGTTATTGCTGCTACTGATGTTGTTATTGCTGCTACTGATGCTGTTATTACTGCTACTGATGTTGTTATTGCTGCTACTGATGCTGTTATTGCTGCTGCAGATGCTGTTATTGCTGCTGCAGATGCTGTTATTGCTGCTACTGATGCTGTTATTGCTGCTACTGATGCTGTTATTGCTGCTACTGATGCTGTTATTGCTGCTACTGATGCGGTTATTGCTGCTGCAGATGCTGTTATAGCTGCTACTGATGCTGTTATAGCTGCTACTGATGCGGTTATTGCTGCTACTGATGCTGTTATTGCTGCTACTGATGCTGTTATTGCAGTTATTGCTGCTGCAGATGCTGTTATAGCTGCTGCAGATGCTGTTATTGCTGCTACTGATGCTGTTATTGCTGCTACTGATGCTGTTATTGCTGCTGCAGATGCTGTTATTGCTGCTACTGATGCTGTTATTGCTGCTACTGATGCTGTTATTGCAGTTATTGCTGCTGCAGATGCTGTTATTGCTGCTACTGATGCTGTTATTGCTGCTACTGATGCTGTTATTGCTGCTACTGATGCTGTTATTGCTGCTACTGATGCTGTTATTGCTGCTGCAGATGCTGTTATTGCTGCTACTGATGCTGTTATTACTGCTACTGATGTTGTTATTGCTGCTACTGATGCTGTTATTGCTGCTGCAGATGCTGTTATTGCTGCTGCAGATGCTGTTATTGCTGCTACTGATGCTGTTATTGCTGCTACTGATGCTGTTATTGCTGCTACTGATGCGGTTATTGCTGCTGCAGATGCTGTTATAGCTGCTACTGATGCTGTTATTGCTGCTACTGATGCTGTTATTGCTGCTGCAGATGCGGTTATTGCTGCTACTGATGCTGTTATTGCTGCTACTGATGCTGTTATTGCAGTTATTGCTGCTGCAGATGCTGTTATTGCTGCTGCAGATGCTGTTATAGCTGCTACTGATGCTGTTATTGCTGCTGCAGATGCTGTTATTGCTGCTGCAGATGCTGTTATTGCTGCTACTGATGCTGTTATTGCTGCTGCAGATGCTGTTATTGCTGCTACTGATGCTGTTATTGCTGCTGCAGATGCTGTTATAGCTGCTACTGATGCTGTTATTGCTGCTACTGATGCTGTTATTGCTGCTACTGATGCTGTTATTGCTGCTGCAGATGCGGTTATTGCTGCTACTGATGCTGTTATTGCTGCTGCAGATGCTGTTATTGCTGCTGCAGATGCGGTTATTGCTGCTACTGATGCTGTTATTGCTGCTACTGATGCGGTTATTGAGAATGATGTGATTGAAAGCAGATTGTGTTTCATGACAGAGCTTTGTACATATATTTTTTTTTTTAGCAAAAACATAAAATAAAAAAATAGGTTGCTATCAATAAAAACGGACGATTCTTTTGTGATGGGGCAAGTAAAACTACAGGCCTGGACTAGCAGAAATCCTTATTGTTGATTGCTGGTTAGTTTAATATAGTATCTGACTACTCCACTTTATGAATAGCTTGGCAAGCAACACTATCAATCAACAGTGAAACTGCAGAGAACACGCACAAGCTCGACCTGCCAATGCTGGCTCATTACTCTAACCTCTCGGGTTTCTGCATTTTCCTGGAACAGAGAGCAGCGGCAGCCGTGAGGTCATGTGACCCGTTTGTGGATGTGACCCAACGGACGGGATATTCCCAAAGACCATCGACCAGACACATTACTCTACTCTTCTTAGATACCAAAGCTAGTACATTTTTGTTAACTATGACAAGACAGGTGTCAGAAATTCACCAGGGTTAAAGGTAAAAATGCCTCTGGAAGTGACAAAAATCTATTGGGAAAATGTTTCTTTTTTTATGTTAGAGTTGAAAGGTAAACTTTTTCCTAAATATCAATTTCAAATATTGCTCTTTAATACGAGTAGTAAAGCGGCGAGCAATCATTACGAACGGGTCAGTGCGGTGCCGTTACCTCTTTGATTGCAGACATCTTTAGCTTCTCGTAATAGTGCAGAGGTGCACGAGGTGAATCCATGTCATATCCGAATCCGGCCACCGCCACCTCGTCGCAGTTATGGAGGGCCATTGTGATTGCAACAGTCCCCAGTGTAGGAATATTCTGAAAAAAATGAAACACTTTTAGTATTACAAGTTGATTAGTATTTAGGGAAGTACTCAGTAGTCATACATGTACTTGTGTATGTAGGCAAAGATACCTTTATAGAAAATGACTCAAGTTAAAAACACATTAAGATAAAGAGGTTTTTTGAGACTGAACTGGCACTAAAATGATCAACTCAGATTAAGTAAGTGAATGAATGCGTGAGTGTATAAGTGAATGTTTCAGAAAACCCATTTTCTAAATGACCAAATTTCACTCAAAAAAATTGCACAAATAAAAATTTATTAATTGAACGTGTCTGGCTTCGGCCTCATCCGCTTCCAGTTATTTTTAGCTGTACAAAACAGCTTGTTGTGCTGCTTGATATTGCAAACTGGTATTTCTTACCATATTATTTTAATGTATTGTCATAATTATTAAAGCATTATTCTTCTAGTTATTTACCTATAGAGGCTAATGAATCAGAAGTCTTGTTCATTCACAGAAAATAGCTTACTTACATGTTGCAAAATAAGGTGGATAACTTGCAACTATATTGTTGGTGCAAAAGTAATGCATCAGAGTAAAATAATTCAGCTGCAAAATGTCTAAGTAACCAGGTAAACCATCAGACATTTATACTCAAGTAGTCATTTTCTATTAATGATGAAACAATCAAGTTTTTATTCATTACTATACATTGTAAGATTAAATGCATGACTGAACATGGATGTGCAACACTGAACAGCCATGGATGGACTGAATGCTACCGTTGAGTGCACTGCTCACACACTTCAGTGCAGATAATGCAGCGTGTGACTGACTTTATCAGAGACACAGAGAGAGCAGGAGATGTGTGTGTGTGTGTGTGTGTTTATCAGCAGAGAAGGATCATCCAGTCACCACCGGATCCATCGGGGAGACGAGTGTCATGGTGAAAGTCTTATCACCACAGTGAGACACTCTCTAGGCTAATCCTGCTCCAGACACTCCGCCTGCATGCTGATAACAGGAAACGCATCACAGCTCGAGCCCCTCAAACACTCGTCTCCATGACAGCAGAGGATAAACAGACCCTGGATCAGGCGGGTCTCATATAGTCAGGGCGGGGCCGAGAGCCTTGTACTTTTTATTATATGGCTTTTTTTTATTATGCTTGAATGCCGCAGTCGACCACTGCCGCTCCTTTCGTTTTGTTGCTTATGTTTATCTTCCCATTAAAGTTACGTTTATTGGGTCTCATTCATGAAACACGAGCAGAACCAATTTTTGTGTGAATCGTGTGTAAAGTGGTTCTGGCGTAAATTTTCGGATTCATTAAAATGTTGGTATTTTCCAAATGTTAGTTGGTAGGAAAGAAATCTACACCTGCTCCAGCCACGCGTAAATAGTGCGCTTAACATCCGAACGTTTTGCTCATTAATAACTAACGCTGCATTTTAATTCCCCTTAATCGGGTACATATTTACACAGCATTTTGAACAAATATTATATATAGTAATTACATACTTTTTTTCTTTTTACTTCTTGGACTGTTTGATTAACAGATGAAACTCCAGTAACTGCATCTGTAATACGCTGCCAAGCTTGCTTTTCTTTAGGACCTGATACGCCACTATGTAGCCTACGCTTGAACATAAAATGTGGTGTTTTGAATGAACTTCTGATAATAAAACTTCGATTTCTGCATCTGAGAAATTTTTTTTTCATTCGCTTTTGAGAAGACATGTTGAAATCCTTCGTTTGGTGTCATAATATGATGCCCATATATAGTTGTCAGTCGGATTTAATGGGCGGGATTTATGGTAATTGAGAATGAGCGTGCACGCGCGTCCCATTTACGACTGATTGTAATTCATTAACACACACACACACACACATTTCACTATCACATCTGACGTTTACGAAGAATTTGTGAATCAGGAGATGAGTTTTCGGGAAGGTCTCTTTACGCGCAAATCACTCTCATATTTACTCGTATATTTACGAATGTTTCATGAATGAGACCCCATGTCCGCCTCCTCCTTCCCTGAACTTTGTAAAGTTACGAATGATCACTTAAAATCTCATTATTTGGACCACTTTCTCTGGTTTTACTTGGTTAAAACAATCATTCAAAAACGTTACTCTGTTGGTACGAGACACTTGTTGCACGTTGCAGTAAGCTAGATTTATATTAGACATTTACCAGCCCATAGACCCTAGCCTCGAAGAAATCAGGACAGAAGTGGTTGAAAGTGGACAATAGAGACGGATTGAAACACCAGGTGTAAACGGAGATGTGTCTCCCTCGTCTACTCGTGATCCGATCGACCAAAACACATCTTAATACCAGGAGTGAACAGTGCCTTAACTTAATGCCCTCTCTTGGGACGTATTGCAGACTCTGCTCTGGCTGTGCGAGTTCATGTGTTTTAGAGGTGGCGTGGCTTTGGTGAGCTCATGCTTTCATAGCTATCTTGCTATTGCCCTTAACATTAATAGCAATGAATGCTGGGTTTCTCACAAATCGACTGCTTAAATGATTATTGCGTTTGCGCCTCACCCCTCTTCCCATGAGGCCTTTGTTATGTGGAAGACCGATGAATCTGAAGGCCGCTTCCTGGATGAAATACGGGTTCAGGATCCGCATGTCTTCTGGTTCTCTGGGAACGATACGTGCCACGGACTTCCAGAATCCCTCCATACTCCGCTGAAAGACATCAAGAACACAACACACATCGCTGAATGAACACTTGAAACAAACGCAATGAATAAACCTGCGTGACTTCTCTGATGCTGAGCAGAAGCAGCTTTTCTTTTCAAACACTCCTTTGACTCCTGCTCTGTGAATACGCTATTATAACTGCAGAAAGCCTAAGGGAAGCTGACACAGAACAGTCACTCGCAGC
>NW_026606766.1:1127500-1135000 GCF_029890125.1 Rhinichthys klamathensis goyatoka | reverse complement strand
TTCTCAAATAATCCTAGACCTTCTTGAACGTTCTCAAATTTGAGTCACATAAAATCGTACCTTTTCAAATGCAATCTTATGATATGTTCTTGAAAAGTCAGAAAATCTGATTTGATTTGATCTATCTATTCTTCTTAAATGTTCTCAAATGATCTCAAACTTTCAAGTCCTCTTAGTCAAATTAAATCATACCTTTTCAATGCAATCCTGTTCTTTAAATGTTCGATTTTCTCTAATCTATTTATTTAGTTATCAAACTGTCTTGAATGTTCTCGAATTGGAGTCACATCAAGTCATCTTAGTCAATTTGAATCTTGTTTTCAAATTCAATCATTTTTTAATCTTCTCAAATGCTCTTGCAATATTCCTTCTCTTCTATTCCCGAGTCAAATCAAGTTCTCTGATATATATTCTTTATAAAAGTTCTTAAATTTGAGTCACATTAAATGATCTTGATAATTATCTTCTCTAATTCAGTATTTTCTTCTCTATTTTTTACTTTTTTATTCTTCTCATGAAATGTTCTTTCAACGGTCCTTCTCTTCTCTTCTCCTCTCCGTGACTCATTGCACTAACAGTGGAAACAACAGCAGTTAGTTTGCTGACCCCTTGTCCACCGGCTCATGTTTACTTTACTGTATGGCCGTGTTTGAAGCCGATTTCAAAGAGGAGACAAAAGCAAAAGGACAGCAACTACAACCCGTCCACAACTAGGACAGCTGACACAACTCGGCAGATCTTCGGCTGGGCTAACATCTCACATATGGTGGCATTAGTCTAAACAGCCCACGCAAAGACTACCGATGATTTAGCCGTTTCGATGCATCATTTACGACAAAATATCTTGGCCGTTCTTTTGCTTTCAGAAGACATAGCTGCAATTTACTTCCAACTCAACAAAGATTCAAGTCAAAGAAACACAAGCTAAGATTACAGCCAATAAACACACACGTATGAAAAAACATCTACTTCATCTCTGACCTCTCAATTATCCTCATCAGTATTCCTGACTGAATGTTTTGAACGGAAGAATATTTACAAGACGGACTGCACACTTCAAAACCTTCACCGAATTAACACGTTCCGCTCAATTTCATGTGTAAATTAGAGCCGTGATTGTAGCATGCAGTCGGACGAGAACCAATGCTTCACATGGACGGGTCAGTGACGGATAATGCTCTCGAAGTGGAAGAGACATTTACACTGAAAACAATTATCTGAAGAATTCATTTCACTGCTCTTAGCCGTGAAGTTTTCGGTTTAAGTCTGTTTATCATTACGCAAAATTACTCAAATTCGACTTAAATTGGTTCATTTATTGTTCAGTTTGTTCAGTAAATCACTGTTTTGGCAGTTAAAGGTAATGGATCGACTTAAAACGCACGCTATGGCATGAAACAATCTATCTTGAAACAATCAGAGGAGCTGAATGTTTAAGAGAATGAAACGTAAAACCCTTTTAAGACTTTTTAATGCAAATTAAAGAGTAAAAGACCAATTTTGCAAAAACTAAAATACAATAAAAATCTAGTTCAAACAATCAAAGTGTGTTTTTTTTCACTAAATACCCCAAAATGTAACATGGTAAATAGTTTCCACCACCAAAAAAATAAAAAAAGAATCATAGTTACTGTAGTAAATTCCTGGTTTAAAATGTACAAGCATAATTGATGAATATTTAGTCTTCACACTGCAGTCTGAAGTAGCATTTACACCGGGAAAATAGTCGTTTAAACACTTATTAAATGTAGTGGTACACTACTGTTCAAAAGTTTTTAAAAAGACATTTAAAGCTCCTGTAGGTAACTTTTGAAAACATGTATTTGCTAAAACTGTCATTATGTCCTGACAGTAGAATATGAGACAGATAATCTGTGTAAAAATCAAGCTCCTCTGGCTCCTCCCAGTGGTCCTATTGCCATTTGCAAGAAATACACGCTCCCGGTCAGAAATAACCAATCAGAGCCGGGAGGAGTGTCTTAGCAGTGTCAATCACGCGCTGATCACACCCCTCTCTTGCACAGCGCGAGCGCCGGAGCGCGAGCCGTCGTTCAAACTCAAGATTGCCGGCGTGCTGCAGCTGTGCTTATGACGGAGAAACAACCTAAACTGCCAATTCTCGAGTGACACCTGCTCATAAAACAAAGAGGTGAAAGGAAAAAGACTGATGACGATAAACAAGCGAAAAAGAAAGAATTACACAGAGACTCGGTGTCCAAACTCGAGCCGCATAACATGTAGATCAAATGTCACGCACTCTGCTAAGCAACAATTGAAACCTGCTAATTCACTGGCTTGTCATGTTGCTGAAATAATGTACTAGCACACCTTATCTAGCATTATATATCGCTAGAATAATTACTTACATACTGTAACGTTAGTTACCGTTATATTAACGTTATCTTACTAGCTATTTATAACTTATAGAAAGAGTCCAACGTTATAAAGTTACATGTAGGCTATTGGAAAATACATAATGATTTGAGGACCAAGTTTGTAGTTAAAGTATGGGCAGGCCATAGTCAATGTAACGCATATTATTGACGTTTAGTCCCTATCTGTGAATGTGCAATATAACGTTTTATCCGCTGTTATCGGTGGTCCTGTTTACTAGCCTGCGCGTTCACGACAGGCTCCGCTGTGGAGGGAGGGCTGTAGCGCAGCAGAGAGCAAGGGGGTGGGACCTGGAAGTTGTGCTTGTTCAAATTTTCAGGCTAAGTCAAAGTTTTCTCAAAACTCCCTACTGGAGCTTTAAGGGGCAATGACATGAGAAATCAAATTTGCCTTGATCTTTTGACATAAGAGGTCTTTGTATCATTAAAAGTTTTCGTATAGCTTAAAACATCGTCCTCATTATAAACAGTATAAAATGTTTTCAACATTGATAATAATCATAAATGTTTCTTGAGCAGCAAATCATCATATTAGAGTTATTTCTGAAGGATCATGTGACACTGAAGACTGGAGTAATGATGCTGAAAATTCAGCTTTGATCACAGGAATAAATTACAGTAAAAAAAAAAAAAACGTATTGTATTTTATTGTATTTTTGATCAAATAAATGCAGGACTTCTAAAAAAAAATTAAAACTATTTAGAGATCCCAAATTTTGTTTGAACAGTAGTGTAAATCAGTAAATGACAGATTCTTACGGAAAGATGCAAGAAAAAAGCGTGCACTTACTGACAAAAGGAAAAGTCATGAGATGCTGTCTCTTTATCTCAGAGATGCCTTATTAAAAGACTCTCATATCTGCCAAAACTCCACCATTTTTCTCTACACATGACAACCAAGACTTTAAAGCAACACCAAGTAACTGTTCCTCTGCGGCCGCCCTACAGGTTGGAAGCGGAATACACTTTGGCTAAGCCACACCCTAGAATGTAGATTGACCAATCACAGCGCAGCCAAGAACGAGCTCCCACAGTGGTCCGACACTTTTTCACAGCGCTCCATTGACTTTAACACAGGCGTCTCTTATTTTTGGTCTCGGCCGGCTATTACCGTCGTAGTTTTATCAAAAATATGGTTAAACGTTGTGTCTGGGGCATTTGTAACACAGATACGCGTTTCCCAGAGAGGTTGGAGGGGGGTGTGCATTTTATTCCCTTCCCAAAACCGAAGTCAAATCCTGACAAGTGTCGTCTAGCACACGCTGCTAATAAATACAACGTTATACTCGCGTAGTCCGTTTGCTTTGTAATAACGATTATAGAAGTGAATAGAGACTACCCAGCTTTGCATGAACAGTGTTGCTCCTTGATATTGTGAGTCCCAGCCTCCGTCTCCATTAGTAGGATATGCGGTGGGTCATTTGTTGACTGTGACCGTATGCTTTTGCCTCTATTTGGATGCCATGTTGTTCCTTGCGTTTCACCTGTATGTCATGAATATAGCCTTCAAACGTATATTGCTGCCCCTTTTGCCTACTTCTATCGGACACTTTATTTGCTGCTTTATAAAAGTTTGATAAAATTTCAGCAGGAAGAGCTGTCACAGCATAAGCCATGTTGATACCAGAGCCCAGATGAAGTTTGTTTGTCGGACGTAGCAACAGTAACTAAGGGGGGCGGGGCTTAGCCAAAGGCGAATTGTCCATCACCGCTGTGGTAAATCATTTATCCTAGCGCATCCTACTGTCGCACACACACTCGCTGTTTATCCAGCGCCGGCTTTGGAATGAACGATGTCCACAGACGAGGTGGAGTATGCTGCATGATTTCATGAAAGTATGATGTATTGCGACATCAAAAACGAAGAAAAACTAAATAATGACTATTGTAACGCTTGACGTAAAGCAAGTCAAATTTGTAGTTTTCTTACGTCTCATTAGAACTACAGAAACGCAATCTTACACAGCGTGGTTATAGCAGATATAGGAGCGCAAAGCGAATCCAGAAGTGCTTTCACCCTGTTACGACTTAATGAACCACTGGAAACATTATTTGAAGGTAAAAAAATCTTACTTAGTGTTGCTTTAAGACTCCAGGATCTTTTTGATTTTTTACTTTCATTTAAGCCATAATATTATTTCTTTTTCAGGACCCCTGTCACATAAGAACACTCACGTACCGTATTCAAGGGATTCATTTCTCGCTCTTCTCCGAACCTACAATTCTCTCTTAGTCCTAATGGCTTTTTGGCTGGCGCTGGGAATTCTAATGGATATAGAAGGCACGTTATCTGCGTTTTTAGAGAAAGAGTAAGTCAAGCTGCGGCCCATGGGAAAATGTGCTTTAAGGAGACTTTCTAAAGACACATCAACAAATCCCAGCCACTATCAACCCTATCAGGATACAGAACTGATCTCCCACAACCTGTGTATGACTATACAGCGAGATTCACCGACAAATAGCCAGTGCTAAAAGTGTGGCAAGCAACTCCTGACGACCTTGGTGACTTATTGCAGCGCTGTGACCCGGGGATCCAAATAATGTGGAAATGTCCTTGAGCTGAGTGAACTAGAGTCAGCTTTCATCATGGGAGAAGGTCCTCTAGCAGAACAGAGACCAGATGTGTGCGCCATTTCATTAGCATTCTGGAGATAACGCAGAGAAAGAGCTGCTTGACTGAACCCAAACCCAGGAGACAAGGTGCCCATTCTGCAGCCCAGATTACACAATTAAGCACATCATTGAGTTCCTGCCCGTCACCTGAGGAAACGCTACACTGGCCGTCCCACACACAGCTGCACGAAACACAAAGCCTCATCCGCCTCTACTCACCACAACGCCAATGCCGTTTCATACCAGGGTTTCTGCAGGTTTCACAAAGTCAAACTTTTTCAGACCTTTTTAAGACCATTATGAATTAAATTTAAGACCTATAATCACGACATTAAAAAAAAACGTACAAAAGAAACGCAGTCTCAAAATTACTTGCAAAGTAAATTCCTTTATTCAAACTGAACAGTACTGAAGACAGCTTAGATGGATGCACAAAGCTGATTGGCTGTTGCATGTTGGTCTATTTTGTAGTCGTAATTAAAGTGAATTATATTTGGACTAGCGAAATAAGGAACTATAACACCACGTAATAAAAAAACAAAAACATTCCAAAGCGCTGCGGGAGGACGTAGGAAAATTAAGACCTGTTTAAAATGATTTAAGACCTAGAACACAATACTTCAGCAAATTTAAGACTTTTTAAGGCCTTAAATTGTGATTTTGAAATTTGAGACTTTTTAAGACCCCGTGGAAACCCTGTCATACGAACCTGTGCTGATAAACTGAGTTTCACGAGTGGTCTGCTTTCCACTTAGATTGGATTCAGCAATTTTACACTCATCAATCTTGTAAATCCATCCCTCTTCCAAACATTGTAAGATTGTTATGACAAATTCTGACAATTTGTCAACAAGATAACGTTATCTAGCCGGCAAAACTGCAAAGATGACTCTGTAAAAACAACTTCATCCCAGTTACAGCAAAAGTGCTTGATATTTATAGTTACATTATAGCTGTATAATTTCCAGCTTGTTTTTATTTGTAATAAATAACTTTGAAATATCTTAATATTTTGTTTAAATATTAAAAATATGTAGCTAAAAAAAAAAGAAGCTCAGTCTATTTTGGTGGGGCAAGATAAAAAAACAACAACAACTGGACCAGCAATAAAACGAAGTCTTGTTGTTTGATCCCTGTCACTTATGTTTCATATTAGTGTACAGAGCACACACTGTGCTGCCCCCTACTGGTACATACATTGCAGGTCTACATCTAATAATAATCTTTTAAAATGTGCATGACTGATTTTTTTGTTGTTGCATTTTCTGAGCTATTTTAAAGAAAAACTTAAAAATGTTATAAATGGAACTGAGAATTCAGATGCAAATGAACCAAATTAGTCACAATATTTGATAAATACATTTAATAAAAAAAAATAGAGAATGCAATTTTGTTTGTGAGCGTGTTGGTCATGTACTGTATGAGTGCTCAAGTTTTTGCATGTCTTACAAGCTTGTCCTGGTACACCATGTGACGCAGCCATTTGAAGTCCATGGGTTTGAAGGCAGAGAAGACGAAAAGCGAGCTCTTCTCGTAGCGCTCTGGTTTCTGGATGGCTCCTTCAGGGTAGGTGATGCGCATGCTGGTCTTCCGGCCCACGTCCTTCTCGAACCCGGCGACTGGAGCCTCGTTCAGTCTGAACCATGAGGACAAACACCAACATGAAATCCAAATTTGTGATCCATCAGTGAACATTGTTAAAGGGTTAGTTCACCCAAAAATGAAAATGATGTCATTAATGACTCTCCCTCGTGTCGCTCCAAGCCCGTCAGACCTCCGTTCATCTTCGGGACACAGTTTAAGATATTTTAGATTTAGTCCGAGAGCTTTCTGTCCCTCCATTGTAAATGTGTGTACGGTATACTGTCCTTGTCCAGAAAGGAAATAAAGACATCATCAAAGTAGTCCATGTGACATCAGTGGGTTAGTTAGAGTGTGTTAAAGCATCGAAAATACATTTTGCTCCAAAAATAACAAAAACTAGGACTTTATTCAGCATTGTATTGTGTTCCGGTTCTGTTGTGGATCCGCGTTCAGTGCCGCCGCTGACGTGTGTCTGGTGTGTGTGTGTGTGTGTGTTCTGGTTCTGTTGTGGATCCGCGTTCAGTGCCGCCGCTGACGTAAGACGCTGCTGACGTGTGTCTGGTGTGTGTGTGTGTATTCCGGTTCTGTTGTGGATCCGCGTTCAGTGCCGCCGCTGACGTAAGACGCTGCTGACGTGTGTCTGGTGTGTGTGTGTGTGTGTGTGTGTGTGTGTGTATTCTGGTTCTGTTGTGGATCCGCGTTCAGTGCCGCTGCTGACGTGTGTCTGGTGTGTGTGTGTGTGTGTGTTCTGGTTCTGTTGTGGATCCGCGTTCAGTGCCGCCGCTGATGTAAGACGCTGCTGACGTGTGTCTGGTGTGTGTGTGTGTGTGTGTGTGTTCTGGTTCTGTTGTGGATCCGCGTTCAGTGCCGCCGCTGACGTAAGACGCTGCTGACGTGTGTCTGGTGTGTG
>NW_026606766.1:1107500-1125000 GCF_029890125.1 Rhinichthys klamathensis goyatoka | reverse complement strand
GAACGCGGATCCACAACAGAATCAGAACACACACACACACACACACACACACACACACACACACACACACACACACACACGTCAGCGTCGGCACTGAACGCGGATCCACAACAGAACCGGAATACACACACACACACACCAGACACACGTCAGCAGCGTCACTGAACGCGGATCCACAACAGAACCAGAACACACACACACACACACCAGACACACGTCAGCAGCGTCTTACGTCAGCAGCGGCACTGAACGCGGATCCACAACAGAACCAGAACACACACACACACACACACACACCAGACACACGTCAGCAGCGTCTTACGTCAGCGGCGGCACTGAATGCGGATCCACAACAGAACCAGAATACACACACACACACACACACACACACACACACACACACACCAGACACACGTCAGCGGCGGCACTGAACGCGGATCCACAACAGAACCAGAATACACACACACACACACACCAGACACACGTCAGCAGCGTCTTACGTCAGCGGCGGCACTGAACGCGGATCCACAACAGAACCGGAAGATAATACAATGCTGAATAAAGTCCTAGTTTTTGTTATTTTTGGAGCAAAATGTATTTTCGATGCTTCAACACACTCTAACTAACCCACTGATGTCACATGGACTACTTTGATGATGTCTTTATTTCCTTTCTGGACAAGGACAGTATACCGTACACACATTTACAATGGAGGGACAGAAAGCTCTCGGACTAAATCTAAAATATCTTAAACTGTGTCCCGAAGATGAACGGAGGTCTGACGGGCTTGGAGCGACACGAGGGAGAGTCATTAATGACATCATTTTCATTTTTGGGTGAACTAACCCTTTAAATGTTAATGCTTATTTTCATAATTATACATCAAATGTATTAACTTGTTACCCTTCTGAAACAACAACTGCTTTCTGTTAAAGGTGCATTGGGCAACTTTTCATGTTAAAAATACCTGTTTTTCTATCCTATACATGCTTAAAGAACTGCCTGATGGGCTGAATGAGCCCTTCTCTGCGCACTGAGATTGCCTCTATAATCCTGTACAGTAAAATATATCAGAGGGATTCGGGCTTGAATTTGAGACTGGGCGTGACGTCATGCGCGTTCACGCTCACCAGGCTATGTCTCGCAGGTTTGTGTATTCGCCGGCGCCGCCATTCTCCACATCAGCGAAGACAACTCGTGCGTCAAAGGTAGAAGATGGATTCAAAGAGACCGGCTTGTAGTCCATTCCAAACCCCAACGCAAACTCCACGTAAAGTAAAGAAAAGAAAAATTGTCTAGTGCCACCAAAAGGTCCAAATTGGAGTCAGACAGGCGTCGGGGTAAGACGAGAGTCAACCTCGGGAAGGCATTCAACAAATGGAGAGATCTCCGGTCTGCTCTTGGTCTCAAACGGGATCCTCAGTTGGCTTTTTTCTTGATAAAACGGTAAGATATAGCCCAGTCTCTAATATTTGATACGGCCAATCTATGTATGACAACAAATGACGATGCGTAAAATGTGTAATGCTTTGGCGTAAGCTAGATACATGTACAATCAGAATTGGTTGCAGTTTTGCTCGTCGCCAGAGGGGGCGTAGTTCTGCAAAAACTTGCTCAGAGACTTGCGCTTTGCACCTTTAATATGCCAAATATCAAGTAGTGAAAGGAAAAAATAATTACATTTATATTCGATTTTTTTATTTATTAACTTACCGTACAACAACATCATATTGATCGATTTTGGAGCCCAAGGACTTATTGAACAGAATGCCTCCATTGCCAATAATAATACACTTCTTACAACTAAGACTGTGGGAGAAAAATACAAAACGTGATTATAGCAACTGATCAACTCTACAGCATTACAAGTTGAAAGCATGAAAACAGAAAGTGTTAATATACAAGATATAGTTTATCATGTAATACACAAATTACGTGTTTGGTGGCTAGTTCATGTAATAGAAAAAAAGGAGTGTATGCTGTTGTGTTTATGTGGACGATAATTACCTGTCTAGTTCTGAACCCAGCGAATAGCTATTCGTAGCTAATAAAATATGATCGATGATCTTTTCTGTGGGCAGAGATAACAGATATTTACTCATTTAGATCGAAAGACTATAGAAAATCATCAAGAGCTGTGCCAAATAACTCAACAGAAGTAACACTGGTGTACGGGATCCTATGATGGGCCACGTCGCAGATTCACCCATTTGCTTTTATACAACTGAACTCAATGGGCTATATGCACGCATAACTTCCGCGTTTGACACAAGGATGCTCGTGCGTTTCCGGTTGGGGAGATTTAAACCGAGGAAAACCGAGGAAAACGGGATTATGGCAGAGTCTTCAAAATTTACTGTCCTCTCGTCTTTGAAACGAAACTTTAATACGTTTAGATGTAATTTTATATATAGTTATGTTTATTTAATATAATAAACACAGAAGCATAAACAAAATGAGGAGTGTCTGTTTTGTCTGTTTTTGTGACTAACGTTTCTTTAGTATAGCAATAGAGTATAAAAACCAATATAAATTCTCGGTATAGCATTGGACTCTACGATCGGCGGAAGTAATCCAGCATCCTTAGACCTTCACCGGAAATACCCCCGTGCATAGAGCCCATTGACTAAAGATAAAAATAAAATATCTAAGAAAGAGAATATCTAATACCCCAAAAAGCAGAAGATCATAGAAAATAGTGCTAAATTACAAAAAAAAAAAAAAGCAGGCTTTGAAGCACTGTGTGTTACCGTAATAGCAGATGTGTGTGTAGCTGATGCAGACAAATGGCTCAAATAAAATTAGCAGTCTTTAGGCTCGGTCTTTGCTGAGACACTTATTATTATTATTTTGCACAAACAGAGTTGCCAGTTCTGCTAATGGTCAGCTTGACTGTCTGAAGCCCTAAAAAGCCAATAAGTTGAGTCTTTTTCTTTTTTCTTTACCATGAATGCATACATTTTGCTTAGGCCTATATCATGTGATGCACCGAAATTACCAGCCAAAACAGAAATTTTAGTTTTCGCCCGAAATGGTTTTGGAGAACCAAAATAAGTGAGGTTTAATGGAGCTTCTCCGGTGGCACGCTTTGACTGAATGTGCACATCGTGGATAAACCACAATGATATGGATAATGATATGGATTCTCAAGATCAATATTTTAGTCTGTGCTGTTTTCGGGTTAATGATTAACCCTCTGGGGACCAAGAACGCGCCCGCGCGTTTTGCTGTTTTTTTTTTCACATAGCAGCAACATAGACTTAAAATACTCCGTCATTTATGGTCATATAAATAAAATCAATACATGATTATAAACTATAGAGGGTCTTCTTTTTTTGTGTGCACTCACATTAACATCAAAACCTTTTTTTTTTTTTAAATAAATAAAATAAACAGGGTGCGCTTTCAGCTCACTGTGTCTCCGCAAAAATCTTTCTGAAACATATCCGGAAAATGAACGGAAACTCCGCTAATACTTATCACACAAACATGAAACATACGTCTAAAGAACGCTTTAAATTTCTACTTTTAAATAAAACAATTCACATTTAAAACAAATATTCTCCTGCAATGTAATCTGTCTGAAACTAAAGAGAAGTACAGTTTCTCCTGTCTCAGCTCATTATCGTTAATTTGTTCACACCCACTCGCAGAGCGCGCTATTCATAAGATAATGTGTTGAGGCCATTTGCAAAATAGATAAACGCCCCCAGGCAAATGCTGTAAACACAATATATCTTTTAGTCAGATTAAGAATCGTCTTGCGCGGCTATGAGGAATAATCCTGGGACATTTAATACAGAAGTGCTGGTTTATTTTCACTTCGAGGAGGAGCAACAGATTCAGCTGAGAACTGTAAGTGTTTTATGCTTGCAAGCATAAAATGTGCTTTGTTCGAATCGCGATATAGAATAACGTTAGTGTCTGTAAACGGAAAAATAGCATACTGTTTACATGTAAATCTGTTTCTCTCTCTCTGTGTGTGTGTGTGTGTGTGTGTAAATGAATGAATGAACGCACAGATACCCACTGTTACAGACAAAATAAAAGACAAAATTTCGTTGACTAGTTTTGGATAAAGTTTTTCAAATCAAATAAGCTTCAAATAAGCACATCAGCTTTTGTTAGGAGTTTCTGGGGATAGAAGTGTCCAGACGTATGCACCCTGTATTTTAAAGAAGAACATTTAATTATTTGCGATACATTATTCATTCACAAAGAATTCAGGGACATTATACATGTCCCTAAAGGTTAGAGTTTTCCTCTTTTTTTATTAAGGCATTAAGATTTTTTATTCCTCTTTTTAGTCAACTTTAACATGGGTGTGTTCACTTCTAATTCTAAGCAGTGTGTGTGTGTGTGTGTGTGTGTGTGTGTGTGTGTGTGTATATATATATACACTACCGTTCAAAAGTTTGGGGTCGGTACGATTTTAAATACTTTTAAAAGAATTCTCTTCTGCTAACCATGGCTGCGCTTATTTGATTAAAAATACAACAAAAATCAGTTATAGTATTAAATATTATTCCAGTGTAAATCAGCTGTTTTCTGTGTGAATATATAGTAAAGTGTAATTTATTCCTGTGATCAAAGCTGAATTTTCAGCATCACCAGTGTCAGTGTCTTCAGTGTCAAATGATCCTTCACAAATCAGTATAATATGAGGATTTGATGCTCAAGAAACATTTATTATTATTATCAATGTTGAAACAGTTGTTGGTCTGTCAGTTGTACAGTTTTTTTTTATTTTTTTATGATTCTTTGATGAATAGGAAGTTCAAAAGACTTTTGTAACATTATAAATGTCTTTACTGTCACTTTCGATCAAATTAATTATTCCTTGATAAATAAAAGTATTGATTTCTTTCCTCCAAAAAATAAAATTAAAATTCTCACTGACCCCAAACTTTTGAACGGTAGTGTATATAATTAAAAAGCTATTTTAACCAGAAAAATCTACAATGCATGCCCAAAGTCGTGCAGCCATATAGTTTCTCTTGATATCAGTCCTGCTGACTTCAACATTCACAGGAGACTGTAATGAAAAATCAAACACCTTGGAAATGACAGGTATGTACTATATTTCAGGAATGGGACAATGCTGTGTGACTTTGCAAGTGTGTTTACAGTACTAATGTGCTTTTTTGTCCTTTGTTGCTTTGGATTATGTTGTGTTGTAAATAAATCCAAACAATCTAAAAGCCATTCTTTTTTAAATCTCCTCATTCTTTGTGCAAGGCTCCTCGTAATGATAGGGCCTGATAGCACCTAATAGGGCCATCATGGGAGGGTCTTTGTCTTTCTCAGGTGTGAAATGCATACATATTAATGAGAGATCACGCCTCCTCGCATAAAGCTTTCTCACACTAAACACGTCATACACATTATAAAATACTTTATTGACTTATCTGAATGAGTAGTCAGGACGATTCTCACATTGTTTTGGAGCAAATATTCTAGACTATGTGATACAATTTTCAAAAGTCTTGTGAAGAAATAATCAATATGTGTTTTGTGGTCTTATTTCAGAAACTTTTATTTTTAAGTTTTTCAATAACCATGCATAAATAATATTCTCTCAAAAATACAAACTTGTACATACATGTTGCTCACAGATTATGGTAGCCCCGTTTGTGCTATATAGAGTGAATTTACACCTTTGCCATTAACATGTTTATAAATAACTGAAAAAAGCACAAATGTCAGTGCATGTCAAAACATCCAAAGGGCCCCAAAAACTCCTTGGTCCCCAGAGGGTTAATGAGCAAAACTTCGCTTTCTCCTTTTTAATGTGAAAACAAAGCCTGTCTCAAGTTTAAAATTCGGTCAAGTTTATTATGCAATTCAAACAATAGAGTAAATGTAGCTTTGGTGCTCTTATCAAGCGACACAGCGTCTCAAGCGTATACCGATCATCTCATCTCCTCTATTACAGAACTAATTAAAGATGAATGAACAGAAGGAATGTTAAAAGATACATTACAACTTACCGAAATGTCTCATGTAACTGCTCAAGTGTTTCAACCGCGGAAAGATGTTCATAAAACGGCTTGAGAACAATATGGTCACGTAATGTTACATTTACCACAGAAAAGCCATTCAATGACAACAAACTGGAGCGTTAGCTAGAAAAAACATTAACCATAGAAAAGAGCATTTTGCTAAATATATGCAGCACTGTACATATACATTATATTTTGACTTAACCTGTTAGATTTATGTTCCTTATTTAATGTATATTTGAATAAGTCTGTCATGAAAAAGTTATTACAGCCATCGTTTAAATGTTTATATTAACCAACAAATTGGAGTAGAAACAATTATATTAAAATGTTTATATAAAACTGCCTTACATTTTAAAAGTTTGTGCAACTTTTATTTGATTGTTGAATTTTTTAAATAAAATGTATTTAACCAATTGATTAACCAAATGTATTTTCATTTTCCGTATAGGTTTTTGGCTAAATTAATATTTCAATTTCCGTTTCGGTACAAAAAATAAAAGATGGTGCATTACTAAAAATGATTAATTAACTAAGAAGTCTAATATTAATACAATTGCACACAAAACAAAAACTATTGAAGCAACCTCCTTCTATTGCTTAAACAATTAAATCGGAGTTCATAAAATGTATTCTGAATAAAAAGAACTAGTCTCATTCAATGGGTATTATAGGCTAATATATAATGTTATTAATAATAAGATTGAATGCATTAATACAATGATAATTCACTGCATGCAAAATCAGATGTGCGGTACACCCCTGAGAAATTTACATTTACATTTATTCGTTTTCCAGACGCTTTTATCCAAATGAGAACAATAGAAGCAGTTAAATGACAATAGAAATAACTATATTGTGACATACACGTGCTGAAAATGATGGTGAGATGAGCCGTTTCCAAACTACAGCGCATTGAGACATCTTTTCCACTTACTAAAATGAGGCATAATATGATTCAATATGAATCATACCTCCACCATCCCTTCTTCCTGAGCACCTTTTGCATGCTACGTTTATGTAGTATTATTTAAGGCAATATTAATCTAGTCATACATGCTATTTAGGGTTGAAGATCTACATGAGTGATCTATGTGTGAATGTCGGATTACATTAAAAGGGACATTTCTAAAGCATCAGTCTCACGCTAACATGAACAATGCTGTAGCCTCCTGGGAAAGATCCTACATCACACACTCAAGAATGAGGAAAAACCCTAAGTTTAAAAAGCCATTTATCTTCTGCACAATCCATTGTGCTATTTTTAGTCAAACCGAAAGGCTTTCCACTGGGAAACAAGCTCTTTATGCTAAAGATAATAGAACAGGATTTGAATGTAAAGTCCACAACAACAAAACCACTGATCCGCGTCATTTTTAGATCATTTTATTAGTCTGCCTGCCTAGATCACTTGGAAAAGTAATGGTACACCTTGCCTTAAAAAGCCATGCTATTTAACGCATCATTCATGTCTGCAGCACAACAAGTTTAAGGAGTCTGTTTCAAAAGAATGAGCAGTATGTTAAAGGGTTAGTTCACCCAAAAATGTAAATGATGTCATTAATGACTCTCCCTCATGTCGCTCCAAGCCCGTTCATCTTCGGGACACAGTTTAAGATATTTTAGATTTAGTCCGAGAGCTTTCTGTCCCTCCATTGTAAATGTATGTACGGTATACTGTCCTTGTCCAGAAAGGAAATAAAGACATCATCAAAGTAGTCCATGTGACATCAGTGGGTTAGTTAGAGTGTGTTGAAGCATCGAAAATACATTTTGGTCCAAAAATAATAAAAACTAGGCCTTTATTCAGCATTGTATTATCTTCCGGTTCTGTTGTGGATCCGCGTTCAGTGCCGCTGCTGACGTAAGACGCTGCTGACGTGACGTCTGGACAAGGACAGTATACCGTACATACATTTACAATGGAGGGACAGAAAGCTCTCGGACTAAATCTAAAATATCTTAAACTGTGTCCCGAAGATGAACGGAGGTCTGACGGAGCGACACGAGGGAGAGTCATTAATGACATCATTTTTGGGTGAACTAACCCTTTAAGTGCATTCATCTCAACATCACATTAGCAGTAATTCACACACACACACTCACACTCACACTCACACTCACACTCACACTCACACTCACACTCACACTCACACTCACACTCACACTCACACTCACACTCACACACACACACACACACACACACACACACACACACACACACACACACACACACACACACACGTTTCTGCCGAAAGGCACGGCTTGAGAAATGTCAGCAGAAGGGATGAAGAGACGCTGGCAGTTTTGCTCTGAACATCTTACACCATCTGCCAAAGCATATAAACTGAGGATAACTCATCACTTAACGAGCACATTTGTGATTTAATCAGGCTGGAAGGTATTACACACAAACCCTCAGGGCCAGAGATGAACGAAGGCCGGTGGAAACGTCTGTAAGGAACCACTGAAGACGTGATTGAATAGATGGCCTCCACCTTTAACCTGCAGGAGCCTCTGGTGACTAGTTATGTGGACATTAGTTTAACATCTACATCATATTTATTTTTTATAATTTGTAAGTCATGTGCAAATGTTAATCTACACGAAAATACTGACATTTGTTTGTAAAGCTATATGAATTAATCTTGACTGAACATAAACTACCAGTCAAAAGTTGGGAATAATTAAGACCTTTTAATCCTTTTGAAAGAAGTCTCTTATCCTCACCAATGCTGCATATATTTGTTTAGAAATAATATTGTGAAATATTATTACAACTTTTCTATTTGATTTTGAATTAAAATGTAATTAATTCCTTTAACATTGATAAAAATAACTAATTATCGAGTATCAAATCAGCATTAGATTTCTGAAGGATCATGTGACACTGAAGACAGGAGTAAACCATAATATAATAAACCGTAATATAATAAAAGGCTTCAAGTTCAGAACGACGATGAACAGCAGGAGTGTAAAAGACACCCTGATAAATCAAGGATCATTGTCATAACCCTTATCATAAAAACTGATTTTAAACAAAGAAAGAAATACCTTGTGTTCTCACTCCAAAAGGTGGAGGGTAAATGCTGATCTTTGATAGCCGCTTAAAATTCGGATCAAGGAACATGGGAGCTGGTTTTAAAAACCTAAAAGAACAAATAAAAGACAGAGAGAGAAAACAAGTTAAAACAAGCACGAGTCTCACACGAATCGCTCCACAGCCCACATGAGAAAACGGGTGCGATACCGAGAACCGGTGGAGTATTTGATAGGATTATGCGGCTCGCATAACCCATAATCCACTGGCTACCAGAGTGTTTATCAGCTCGTAAGAGATGAGCACTGGAATGTCTGAAGAAGTCCAGCCTAAACTTGACCTTTTCTCAAAACAAGCAGAGACTTATAAGGAGCTGAGCTCGCCAAGATACTCATCATCTACAGACGTTACACTACAGTCAAGATACACTTTTGAAAAAATAGTTAACTACACTCAGAGCCAGCTCTCCCTTTAAGCGAACTAAGCGGCTGCTAGCGGGAACTAGCTTATAAAAATATATAGCTGCGAGCAGCGATGAAGGGCCAAAGCCGGCGGTAACTTTAGGTAACTAAAGGCACCGGGGTTGCGGTCCACACCGGCTTGGGCCCGTAATCGCTGCTCGCAGCTATATTTATATATATATTTTTTCTTTATTTTTTAACTTGCTGTTATGTTATTTGATGTAGATGGTTTGTATTTAGATACTACTTGTTACTTCAATAAATGCAACAACTTTATTGAAGATTTGTTAGATTAGGGTTAGATTGTATACAGTTGCTGGTTTGCGGTAGCAATACTCCATTATTTACTGCAAGGCAGGGCCCCAAAATTTTTCAGCTTAGGGCCCCCAGATTTACAGAGCTGGCCCTGACTACACTATATACAGGACAGGTTATTCAAGCAATATTACAGTTCCCTAATTAGAAGAGAATATAGAAGGAATATAAGAAAAGAGACCAACAGACTATAACAGGTCTTGAGCAACTCTTAACAAGAAGATTTGGCTTTATTTTTCTGTGCTTTATAGCAACACCTAACATGTTATACAAACAATCATTTATACAGCTAATCTCGCTTTCCAGACACAAGCTGTGTTTCATGGAGAAACGCCCAGATTTTGGTCAACATCGTCCACCTGATACAACTATCCACAGCCCAAACTACGCTGAACATTTCACTGGCTGACAAAACAACACCTGAACACTTGTGTCACGTCGTTCGCAGCTGCTCGACCCCTGGTGTAATGCACTAATGACACAGGTGGTGCGCTGTACTCCAGTTCCCATGAACACAACACTCTGCGCTTCTTCACATCCCAGCCGCCTAAGTGAAGGTGACACACACTCCCGCTGTTTCTCACCGGCTACAACTTCCAAAGCGAACGCTTGTGAGAAAAGTTAGTGAACCCTTCATGAGTATCAGGATTGCCGCATACAAGACGCCTAAACTATTCATGCCATAATAATGCCAATTTTTTATGGGTCATATTATTTTCACAGAACTAATGGTAATGTTTCAACTTATTCAGACGTAGGTTTGACCTGCTCACAACATACAACAAAGCAGACGGAAAGTGTTTCTTCAGGGCTTGACGTTTACTTTCTTCCCCAAGTTGAAAACTTCAGGAGCGCAAAGAAAATGTATCAAATAATGTGTTTGTCCTTAAAGGGATACAAGGAGACATTTAAATTACAAGCAAAATATTTCTATCCATATATTTTTTTTGAGGTATATATAAACTGATTATTAAATAATGTGTTCAATAACGTTTTTCCCTCCAGTGACGGGCAGGAAAAATAAATAAGAAGAACTTGCATGACTTTTATTTATAACCAAGCTTGAGATTCACATGGACTCTTATTTTGAAATGTCTATGCTTTACTATTGCATGCTGCTCATTCCAAAAGATATGTACTCTTACAACCAAGAACAACCAAAATGTTGTAAAACTGCCCAACATTTTACAATATAAACCCCATTAAGTAATCATTGTCATAATCCATCAACAGTAAATCATAAGCAATCACTTGGAAAAAATGTACGGTGTTCCTTGATCACGAGCATACATGCAACAAGTGCTATTTTTCTACTTTGAAATATGCAGCACTCATATTTACGATGAAATCATACTTTTGAAGTTTAATAATCACATTAAGCCATATCGCAATTCCGATATCTGATCATTAAGATGTTTGTTATACCGTTAAAGATTATTAAAACTGGTAACACTATTTCAAGGTGACGTGGTGACACATGCTATAGTAATAACAGTAAATTATGCACAATTACGTGCAACTAACCCTTAATCAAACCCTAACCCTATTGTAAGTACATGTAGTTAATTAATATTACTCAGTACTTATTTAAGTAATTACAAATGTAACATCAGATGCATAATTTACTGTTATAGTAACTAATTAACATATGTAACAATGACACTATAAAATAAAGTGTTACCAAATAAAGTGTAACCCTAAGTAGACATGTTTTATTTTTATGGAACAGCAGTGACTTTTATTCGCTCCTAAATAATATTGCAAATGCGAGTGAAAGACTCTAGCCATTTCTTATGGATTTTTGCCAATAACGATTTCAAAACAACTAAATTGTGCTCAGATCTGTCAAGCTTAACTTCAAGTCTGCAATCAACAGTCAGATCTCAATACAAACTCTAGCATTTCTCATCAAATTCTCACAAGAACAACTGAGCTGCTATCCACTTTCATTTTATATGTATGTTTATTTGTTTACCGCATGTTAATTATTGACTCATTTATTTCTATTTTTAACTTTTACAGGAAACTTCTGATATCAGGCATCAAAGCTGAATTCTTAAATACTAAAGTTAAAGATAAATGAGAACTAGTAAGCGTCCCTTAAACTATGAAAGAGCGACCTCTGAACATTTTCTTAACATCACCAATTTACGACAGAACATTTCAAGCCAACTCAAATGTAGCTGCTATGTGAAGCTGCAACTTGCATAAACGTGTGTTCTTGCCTATTACTATTGTCAGATTCTAATTGCATGGCCAACTAGACGTTTAGCGTCTCAACAAACACTGAATATGTCATGGTCTATTTAGTATTCCCATCTGACTCCACTTACACCAAAAAGGTTCAGCATCAAAGATTCAGAGTCATGTGATCCAGCCCTGAGCCCCATTTTTCACAACGCCGCTCTATTTAACAGATGAAAAGCAAATTTTCACATGGATTTCACGGGGTAATTCATGAAACCTTTAGTAAACTGATGTTTCATAACGGATACAAAAAAAAACTAAAAGAAACTTCAGCCTTTCCTTTATATATAAAAATGTTCCATTGAAACGGTTATGTTGCTTGACGATCTACAGCTATTATACTAATGAACTATATTACTTGGCAGAAATGAATATTATCATTAAACGTATTATTTATTAACAATAATATTTATTTGGTAACACTTTACAACAAGGTTCCATTTGTTAACATTACTTTAACAATGAAAAATACGTCCACAGCATTTATTAATGCTAATCTCAACATTTAGTAATCCATTATTAAAATCAAAAGTTGTTTATACTTAATATTAGTTAATGGACCTGAGCTAACATGAACTAACAATGTACAGTTGTATTTTTATAAGCTAACGTTAACAAAGATTAATAAACACTAACAAACATATTGCTCATTGTTGGTCAAGTAATTATGTTCTAATAATTCAACAGACCGGAGTCAATGACTCCGCTTATACTACGGTTACTCCTCCAGATATTGTTCAGATATTGTTTTTCAAGACATTTGTCAGGCTGGTGTCCGTAAAGCGCTCTTGTTTGTAGGATTAATTTCTAACACATCTCATCCCACGCCTCCGTTGCCAATTCCAAAACCTGAATTGATAGCAGACTAATTGCCTGAGTGTGTGTGTGCGTCTCTCAACAGTGTGTGATGGCAGCGTCTCTACTAGTAGCAAAACTGTACGTTTATCTGCTTCAAGAACAGCGCAGTTAACTCCTCGCTAGTGAGAAATGTCATGTAGCTTTACTATTTATCTGATAAAATCATCAGAGCAGCGCTGACAACAGGTTTCTGTGTGAGTGTGTGTCCTCCGTACTGTATGAGTGTGCGTTTGAGGAGGAGAGAGAGAGAGATAGGAAGAGTGAGAGTGTATAATAAAAAACTTAATTTTGCCACAAAAAACATGGAAATAATTTATATTTTTTTTATCCTATTGTGCGTACACTCACTTAAAGGATTATTAGGAACACCATACTAATAGTGTGTTTGACCCCCTTTCGCCTTCAGAACTGCCTTAATTCTACGTGGCATTGATTCAACAAGGTGCTGAAAGCATTCTTTAGAAATGTTGGCCCATATTGATAGGATAGCATCTTGCAGTTGATGGAGATTTGTGGGATGCACATCCAGGGCACGAAGCTCCCGTTCCACCACATCCCAAAGATGCTCTATTGGGTTGAGATCTGGTGACTGTGGGGGCCATTTTAGTACAGTGAACTCATTGTCATGTTCAAGAAACCAATTTGAAATGATTCGAGCTTTGTGACATGGTGCATTATCCTGCTGGAAGTAGCCATCAGAGGATGGGTACATGGTGGCCATAAAGGGATGGACATGGTCAGAAACAATGCTCAGGTAGGCCGTGGCATTTAAACGATGCCCAATTGGCACTAAGGGGCCTAAAGTGTGCCAAGAAAACATCCCCCACACCAATACACCACCACCACCAGCCTGCACAGTGGTAACAAGGCATGATGGATCCATGTTCTCATTCTGTTTACGCCAAATTCTGACTCTACCATCTGAACGTCTCAACAGAAATCGAGACTCATCAGACCAGGCAACATTTTTCCAGTCTTCAACTGTCCAATTTTGGTGAGCTCTTGCAAATTGTAGCCTCTTTTTCCTATTTGTAGTGGAGATGAGTGGTACCCGGTGGGGTCTTCTGCTGTTGTAGCCCATCCGCCTCAAGGTTGTGCGTGTTGTGGCTTCACAAATGCTTTGCTGCATACCTCGGTTGTAACGAGTGGTTATTTCAGTCAAAGTTGCTCTTCTATCAGCTTGAATCAGTTGGCCCATTCTCCTCTGACCTCCAGCATCAACAAGGCATTTTCTCCCACAGGACTGCCGCATACTGGATGTTTTTCCCTTTTCACACCATTCTTTGTAAACCCTAGAAATGGTTGTGCGTGAAAATCCCAGTAACTGAGCAGATTGTGAAATACTCAGACCGGCCCGTCTGGCACCAACAACCATGCCACGCTCAAAATTGCTTAAATCACCTTTCTTTCCCATTCTGACATTCAGTTTGGAGTTCAGGAGATTGTCTTGACCAGGACCACACACCTAAATGGATTGAAGCGACTGCCATGTGATTGGTTGATTAGATAATTGCATTGATGAGAAATTGAACAGGTGTTCCTAATAATCCTTTAGGTGAGTGTATATGCGTTTTCATGACCTGAACCAGGAACCAGAAAACTAATAATGTCAATTCACACTCAAACTACAGAACCAGCAGAAGACATTCCCTCTCTGGTTCTGACACTTCGTTCTTATGCTCTCAAATCCAAACCTCAACGGCGTGAAGAGTCCTGGAAGGATTCTGATGATCCATAAACTGTGGTTTATATTAATCTCAGAGGTTCTTGCGGCAAAATGAAAGCTTTGCGTGCCAGTCGTGTGAATCAGAAAAGCAGCTCTCTCACGCACTGGGAGCCCAGAGGAACACAACACACCCAAAAAAAGATCCTGATGCTAGTGATGCGCTCTGTGGAGTGAAATATGCCTTAAATCAACACATAAAGAGCATTCACTGTGGGGAATCTTCTCAAACACTCAATTATTTAAAAGAGAAAGAAATATTTCATTTATGCCACTCTGAGCTCCTCTCAAGAGCATTGCATGGCAAAACATCGTCTCTGTGTAATGGGTTTAAAACAAACTACACAACACAAATGCAGTAATGCTTATAAAAAGAAAGGACAAGTCTTACACACACAAAAAAAAAACAAGTGATAAGTGTCTGTCTTTGTTCTCACTCCTGAAAAACATGCAATGCTGGTTAAAACCAGTTATGACTATTGCATCGCTGGTTACCAGTATAAGAATCGTTTTGGCCTCTTTCAAGATGATTTCATGGTTTATCTGCAACAATAACCAGTAACTGACCAGCATTGCCAGTGCAGAACCAATAAAGAAATCTTGCAATTTCTCAGAAAGGTCCACATGAAATCAAATGGACTCTTTTCACTTCAATGTTCCAGAACTTAATGTCAAAGTTATTCATCCAAGTCTAAACTATTTTGTTAATAGCAGAAGAACATTTATAATAATATAATATCTGATATTGTGAACTTCCTGTATTTCACAATGTATGGTGAGATCAGCTTACTTTGGATAGATTAATGTCATCTTGGCCTCTGTATAACCCGGTTTACACTCTCCTTTACTGAGGTTACCATATTTATACTGCAGCTCCAGGGGCCTGTGAACCAACAGAAGAACAACTTGAATGCAAAAGACAAGATAAGAGGATAAAACAGCAAATCCTTGAACCTTTAGGATCAGGCATATGGTGGCCCCAAAAATATTTGGACCCCTCTGTCACTCTTAAAATCTGAATGTCATTGCATAATCAAATGTCACAGGAAGTGGCAATTGCAACGAAATGTTGCACAAGACCAACCGGTCTTGTATTGGATGTATGAGGTCCATTCTTCACAAGTTCACACAGATGTTTTTGCACAGTGACCACATGTGTAGTTCATCACATTTACTATGAACCCGTTCCTCTAACGGTTCACATCCACAGTGTCACAATACTGTGTCTTCATTTTCAACACTACATTCAATGCTTTGCCACTTTAAATCTAACAAACTTTCTTTTGTGAATGGAGCTTGATCCGTCTTTAATCACAATAAATGCATGACTTAAGTGTCCAAATATTTCTGTGGCCATCAAAATATCCAAAGTGAATTTCCCGACAAGTACTAACTAGTACGATTCAAAAGTTTAGGGCCTCACGAATTAAAAAAAAAAAAAGAAATTAATGTTTTTATTCAGCAAGGGTGCATTAAATTGATCAAAAGTGACTTTCTATTCAAAAAATATGAAGCAGCACAAGTTTAAATCAGCATATTATAATGATTTCTGAAGGATCATGTGACACTGAAGACTGGAGGAATGATGCTGAAAAATTAACAAGTTATTTTAAATTTTAATAATACTATACAATATTAATGTTTTTACTGCATTTTTGATCAAATAAATGCTCATTTTCTTTTTCAAAAACATTAAAAATCTTTTTAATTACCACAAACTTTTGAACAGTAGTGTAAACAACTTAACTGGCCCTAGTTATCAAAACCACATGATTTTGTGATATCTAAAATATGCACAATACAGATTTAGCTCCATAGATGGTTGCAAGTTAAATGAACATAACATTTAATTCCTAGAAAAATCAGGGGAATTAATTTAAAATGCTCCAGAGCATATTTATTTGAAGAGAATTAATTTTCCTGGGAATGAATCAACTTCATATCGGTCATATTAACATCCATAAAACGGAAATCTCACTGCTTTGGGGTCTGGAGAGAAGGGAAAGCAGCTGTAGGGATAAAGCCGGCTCGACAACATGACAGCCTGTTTGAGGAGTAGTTTATTTTATATAAGCGCCAGTATAAACCCACTAATTCACAGGCCAGCAAATGGAAACTTTCTAGTAAGTTTACATCAATACTGAGAGTGCTGGACACATAAAGATGACCTGTTGACAGTGCCATTTATACAGGTGGGCGTTAATGGTAATAAGAGAGGTCGAGACATGTTTTATTTCGGGTAAACGGACCTCCCATATAGATACAATCAGGACTGTTAAATCAGACAAGGCTGGATGAGAGCCAAGACATCATTCTTTAAAAATGCTTTAGGGCGCCATTAATTATCCTTCCAAAGTAAAGCTCAAATAAACAACAGGCCAAGTTATTAAGAGAGACAAATTGCTGGACAGTCAAGGCCAAAGAGAACTCAAACATACATGCATACTTTAAAGATCTGTTACAAAACCTAGTGAGCAGCCTTGCCCTACATAGGCAACATCCCAACTAACTGAAATGAAACGTTTTGGAACACTCTTTATAGACAACAAGAGATCTTCATGAGTTCACCTATGTTAAAACACACAGGCTTGTGTTACTTGTCATTACTTTGTAGCCTGAACTCCATAAATGATTATATGAAACATGTAAGCATCATATGTTAAAGTTACCACATTATAGTTACCACATGAGCATTTATGCACATGTGGTAACTAGTGAAGCACCAAAACTAAAGTTTAATAATCAATTAATTCAATTTATTTAATAAATCAACACTCAAGTAAAAACTGAGTTATAAATAAAGATTTAAATTGCATAAACAATTATGTTTCTACTCCAATTCGTTGTTGAAATA